>NC_135579.1:100289116-100591389 GCF_965152235.1 Eretmochelys imbricata
GGATTGGCGGTGAGGGCGATTGGGAAAGATCAAATCACCTGTCTTCGAGTAATGAGAGAGAGAGAGAGTCTGGAAAAACCACCTGTTTGAGGAGTGAAGGGGAAAGGGTGGGGTTTGTATTGGCCTTGCAGGGGTCAGAGGAGGCGCATTTCTGGCCTGCGAGCAATCTGCCCAAGAGCATCCCAAGGAAGAAACCTTCCTAATTCTTTCTCTGAATCAGTGATTTAGTCAGGACTATCTGTGGCCTTTATCAGCAGGTGGTCCTTGCTATTCCCTTGCCTAGAAGCTTTATAACTTCCTGTAGGAGAGCTTTGAGACCACAGATAAGGATTCTAGCTTGTCTAACTTGGAGGGGTGGTTCTCCTATACTTCTACAATTTATTGCTCTTTTGTTAGAACTGCTGCTGTTTAAGAAGACTATAAAGAAACAGCAGCGGCAGAGGCCTGTGGTGGATCTTATGGTTTTTGTTTGCTCACAGCTGAAAATAAATAGAACACCCTAAGAAGGTTAATCAGCCAGAGGGTCTGGTGTGCTCTTAACTAAGGGGGACCATGGGCTGGGTAGACACCAGAGGTATGTTTACACTGCAAACAAAAACCAAAGAGCTGGGGCATTGAGTCTCAGAGCCTGGGTCAATTGACTCAGGTTTGCTCAGCTCAGGCTCTGGGGCTAAAAATAGCAGTGTAGACGTTCAGACTTGGGCTGGTTTCATAGCCTGCGCTCCAGCCTGAGCCTGAATGTCTGCACCATTGTTTTTAGTCCCACAAGCTGGAGTCAGCTGACCTGGGCCAGCTGTGGCCATGTCATAAGTCTTTTATTTCAGTGTAAACATACCCTAGGAGGAAGATCAAGGAGTCTGGGAACTGACTGGGGGAAATCTGAGCCTTGGGGGAAGGAAGAGAGGGCTATAGCAGAATTCATCTGGGGATAAGGGTGGTTTAGAAGGAAGCCAATGCAAGGAGTGGGAAGAATCTCTGTAGGGGATCCTGACGTGTTTAGGTTCCCCCATGTTTTGGAAGAGTGTCACTAGACTTGGTAGATTCAGGCCCCCTGATTAGTCCTAATCTACCCTGCTTCCCCTAAGGCTCACATCAGTCCTATATTTCCTCCCCTTTCCATATGTTTGGAAAGAAACAAGCAAAATAGGAAGACCACAGTATCCTCAGAGTTAGGATGAAGACTAAAGTGCACTATGAATGGCATGACAGGAAAATAAAATTGTTCCACTTCACTGCATTTCAAAGCACCGGGCACAAGGAGTTCTAAGTGTAAGCTACAGCTGTGGAGAAGAGAGCATGAAGGGTCTGGCGTTTTGTCTATCCAAAGTCCCAGTGTTCAGCCGTTGGCGGCATAAAGGAGAGCACCAAAGTTCTGCATTTCTTTAAGTATTTGCAGGTTGTTGTGCGGTTTCAGTGGTGGCATTGGTGGTCTGTTTATAAGCTGATTTCTATTCAGTTGTCTGACTGATAGCAGCAGCACCAGAGGAAATCACACAGGAGAGAATTATTGTCTGAGCATCTCAGCTATTCATTCTTCTGACTGCCTTTATCTGCCAGAAAGTTTCTCTTCCTTAAAGAAATATTTAACGTAAAAATAAAACCTCTTTGGCAGGTGCACTCCACGTTGGTGCTTTGGATTTTTGGATTTCTCGATGACAGATGGAACTTTCTTCCTTTTTAAAATCTGGGGCTTTGCAGTTGCATTCTATTTTGAACTGTCTTTAAGTTATTATTCATTGAAGTGATGCAACAGAAAGGATATTGGAAGAGAGAATATTTATTTTGTATTCAGTGGAGAAGTCTGTGCTCTAAAATCTTCTATCTGGACCTCATAGCTTGGGCTCATCTTGACATTTTAAGATGTCTACAAGCTCTCTTCCCTTTAAACCATGTTGAGGTCACTATCAATTGCACTATTGTGATTTGAGTTTGAAGGATTCTTTGCATATAAAGGGCTTGTCTGCACTGAGGAAACATCCTTTTAATCAACCTGTTTCCTAACAGTATAGAAACATGACTTGGCATCCGGTCACATTGTGTTATTGAACATGTGTTATAACTCACTGAGATGTCCCAGTAAAGACAAACCCAAGAATCGCTATACATTGGGCATTTCAATGACAGGCTCCTTAGGGAACCTTGGCTGACCTGTTCGAAGTCAGACACAGTATGTGCTAAACCCATGGCAGTAAATGAGTTCTGAGGACATCGTGGTTTGTCAGATTTGCCCAATTTCTTTCCTATGTCACCACCTTTCACAAGTGACCTTTAGAGAGGCCTGACAAGCAACTTTGCTTCTGAACTTTTGAGAAATTGAGATCTGGATTTTGAGGCTTGAGGTGGGACATATATCTACTAAAGACAACTGTAAGGAGCAGGCCATTCAGGTAGCTGTGTTTAAATTTAAGGGGTGCTAGAATAATTAGGCACGATTATCTTTCCTGATCCATGCTACAGATCTTTTTCCTATTCAAATCGTACTCTTCTTGAGTGTGATGTCTCCATTGACAATGGAAGTTCAAGTGAGTTAGAAAATTACAGGGTGGAAAGGAAAATTTTGTCCATAGAGAAGAAAGTGTCCAGCGCACCTCAAGATGAACACAAGCATCTCACCACCCACCCGCTCAGAATTGCCAGCCAGAGTGGAAAGAAGTTCCAAGTGCTCTAAGAAAGCAAAGCGACAAGTTAAGATACAACATGAGATCCATAAATCAGGATCTCAGAATAAGTGGGGGGTGTGTGTGATAGAGAAATCACAAACTTTGGGATTCTGTCATACAGGAGTATCCCAAAGAAATTCACAGACTATATGTACCTGTATGAGCATTCACTCCACCCACTCCTGAAGGGCAGTCACCTCTGGTTGAAATGTACAGCTGTTCAAGAGCAAAGACCAATTTGCACAACTATGTAGGGTAGGAAGTGAAGAACTTTGTATCTAGTTAAGATGACAAGGGAAGTCAGCAGGCTGGAATGTAACTGCTTAGACTGCAGTTTAGCCAGGAGACTGATGTTAGACCACTGCTCTAGCAAAAAAGCACTAAAGGAACTTTAATGCCCACAAATGATCTGCCAGCGTTTCAGATTTAGATCTCATCTAAAAGATTACACACCCATACGGTAGGCCTTAATGCTATGCTGGTGCATTGGCTCATTGAGTCAGAGGGAAGCCTCTCGTACGTGAAACCTTTGGTGCCATTTCTTCTGATATTCAGGTTTTCTTTGGAGGTCTCTCATCCTAGCACTGATCCCTCCAGGTGGCTTAGCCTATAGGTCTGATGAGATCACAACCCGAGCTGGTAAGTGGGTTGAATATTACCACTTTCACAAAACAAATCTCACAAGCACAGATAATTGAATAGATCTTGTCTGTCCTTATTCCAGTTTTGTGAGCTCCAGAGACCCACTTTAAAGTGCTTCATTTTACCCCCAATTAACTTTAATTCATCTTGTCTAGAGCTCTTGAGACTGGAAACCCTGCCAGATTGGTTGCCCAGAGTCCATCTGAAAAAATAAAAATTATGATATTTGCACTGATTGCTCCAAATTCTTAAAAATAAGAGCATCGAAGTGAACTATTAAACTTTCACCTCTATGGAAATGAGGCCGTATGTGTGAAGTGGAGAGTCTGACAAATGAGTATTACTTTCTATGCAGTAATGGCATTGAAGTACAGTAGAAAAAAGCTATCACTTTAACTCATTCACTTTGTGTGATCTAATGAGTAATAAGTGCTCCTACCAGAAAAATCAACATACTGGGGGCAAGTCACTGTCACCCCAGTTTGCATTTAAAAACAGCATATGCTAAATATAGGATTATGATCTTGTGTTGTGATACCCACATAAACAGTGTAATTGAACTGAGAGAGTATACCTAATAGACAATGTGTCATCCCGATGGAGGGAAATGATCCATTAGCAAAGTGCTATAAACTAGCAAGCAAGAGGCAGCTTAGCATTTTGACCCTCTGAGCTGGTAGAAGGGAAGCCTGGTAATTCTAAAAGCGATCACGTCAATGATAAGTTTAACTACAGAAAATACTAGAACTGCAGAACGGCTGCAACACGTCCCTCTATTTCTGGAAGTGGTCATAGGAAGCAATAGGATTTAGTGGTTAGGGAAAGGGCCTGGCAGTCAGATCAGAAGCTTAGTCGCTTAACTAGCTCTGTTTACCCCTCTGTAAGCAGGATATAATCTGTCTGTCTCCCAGGGATTTGTGGTATTCTCTATTAGAAGTGTATTTCCTTGTTCTCTCTACATTCTAATTTGGTACCCATCACTGGTGTCTGTGAGCCTCATAAAATTATGAAGTGTACATATAGATATATTTTTCTCTCTCCTTTTTCTAGTCAGCAGGGGCCCTAGACTCTTCTGGTGGCTTTTGTTTTGTGATGGGGTTCAGGAGTGACCCAGTCAGAAGCAGGTTTGGGATTTTGCTTTGAAGGCAATGTTGTTTGTAGCTATCACTAGCTCTTCTGGGAATGAATTTCAAATTCATGGGCCACTCACCAAGAAATCTCTCTCTAGCAGAGGGGTTAAACACCTGAAGCTGACAGTTCCATGGTTCTGGCAAAATATAGCTGTTGTAGGCAGTCATAATCACTCTGGGTGAGGGGTTACCTTGGGCTTGTCCCATGTGGAGTTCTGACAACAAGCCCAAAACCACGAATCCAGCAGGGAGCGTAGTGCTGAGAAGACAGGCTCTTGGTAGTTTGTGCTGTTGAGGAGATGGGCTGCTGGGCTCTGAACAAAATATCTGCTTTTTCAGGCTGTTGTATACCTAGATGCAGAGTATGACAGTAATCAAGCCTGGATGTGATGAATGTGTGGATTGCCATGGTGAAGTCTGAACAACAGAAGGAGGGCAGTCTTTCTGCCAAATGTAGATGGAAGAGGATTTTCATGGCTGCGAGCAATGAGTATACTGAGGTGAACGCCAACTCTGCAGACAGTCCTAGTGATCCAAGAGCAGGCTACCTCAGTGGAGGGTGGTGATAAACAGCTGGCAAATTCTTTGACGTGACATGAGATCACCTCACTCTTTACAGGGCTCAGCTTCCTCTCCCTTTTCTTCATTCAGTCGCTGATCTCAACCAGGCACTTGGAGAACTGGGAGATGGTGCTGTTTGGCTCTGATGTGAAGGGGCTTTAAAGCTCGAGTTACCTGGGCATTGCTGACAGTTCAGTCCATGCTGCTTCTCCTGTAGTAGCTTCCTGTGCATGTTGAACAAAATGGGCTGAGAATGGAACCTTGTGGAAACCCGCAGGTGGGGGAACTGGGAGGTGAAGGAGCAGATACTCCTGCCAACCCTGTGTGTGTGGTCTGCAAAGAACGTCTGATGTCATCTCAGTAACCCCTGCCATGCCTGAGGCAGGATAGCAGGATTTCATGATCAGCTGTATCAGACACTGCAGAGAAGTGCAGCAATAAGATTATGAACATCATGGCCAAGAAGAGATCATCCATCTGTTCCACATCCTGGCCTGAAGCCTGGTTGGGAATGGGTCCAGGGATATTGTTATCTAGGTGGAGGTAGGACCAGTCCTTGTTGTCTTCTCAGCCAGCTTGCTCTGAAACGGAAGGCAAGGGCCTGAAATGCAGTTACGTCAAGTGATGGCTTCTTAAATGCTCTCTGGCATGTTTTGGAGTAGTAATAGTTTCACTCAGAGGAGCTGTTGACTCTCATTTAGGATGTGTCCCAGATGTGCTCTTTCACTAGCCCAGAACGACAAGGATGCTTCTAGGGCTTCCCATGGTGTGGATGGGGCAGTATTCAGAGGGGGGATGTATTGTATTATTGCACTTACCTCCATTGACATAGGATAGTGGCTAGGCAGAAGTTACAGGGATGTCCTAAGAGTCCACTTACATCCATGGATAAAGATCACACTGTGGAGTTATTGCTTCCTGGTGGCCCAGAAGCTGCCTCAGATGTAGGCAATTTTTTTTCACTGAGATGTAGGTAGTTAGCCCTGGGCAGCAGGGGAAGTCGGGTTCTGGGGTGGACTGCAACTGTTCCAGGCCTCATGGACATAGTACTTTGAAAATGTTAGTACAAGGTCTGTAAGCTGGTGGAATGATGCAGCAGAAATTCAGATTCAGCAAAGGTTTTGTCATCAGGGACTAATGCTTACAACCAGAAACCAGTTCCAGTTCCATAAGGGGGGGAAAACCCCAAAGAACCCCCCGCCTCAGAATTCTCCTCAGGGGTGTGTGGGAGAGGGTTTGTGCAGGGACCGGGTGAGTAACATCCATCCTCTTTTTGGATGTTCTCCATTCTTTGTCTCCCAAGCGACTAAACAACAGTCTTTCCCTTAGCAAAGGAAGTGGGAGGCTGAGCAGAAGTTAACCCTGTGTTCACTGGATAACAGGCAATGCCCCTGCATCCTGTCACCAGCTCATATACAAAATGTGGGGGTGGAGGGGAGGAGCAGAAGCAAAACTCTGAGATAAAATGGTATGTATGTTAGTTGACCAAAATGCCTTGCACTCACAATAGCTGGGATTTAACTTATTTTCATATGAAACGAAAAGCACTAGAAAAGGAGGACTTGTGGCACCTTAGAGACTAACCAATTTATTTGAGCATAAGCTTCGTGAGCTACAGCTCACTTCATCGGACGAGGTTACACTAAAGTGTAGGACCCTGCAAAATGTCAGTGTTTTTTCACATTAGGCTGTGGGTACAAAGTAAGCCATCTGAAACCATTTAACGATTGAACTTCGCAGTTAACGTGCTGAAGATTCTCTGGGCCTGATGTGAATTTCAATAGGGGAATTATAAAACCCTGGAAAACGAAAATTGCTAATTGAAACAATGGTTACTTACTGGCAGGTGCTGCGTTAATGCGATGATGGGAAGAGGAGCCAATGATTTAGACATAATTTAGGAAGTATAAGGGGAAAAGAGGTCTAGTACACACAGTGCTGATGAGCCTAAGCAAGAGTGATGCTTTATGTCAGCACTGGAGATGTACTGATGAGCTGTGACGTTGTGAGATAACGTGTGACCACTGTAAATTGTGGCGAAGCGACTGACTCCACTGGTAGCTGGCTTTGCCTTTCAGAGGCTTCCTGGTCTTTTCACGCTGGGCTCCTTCAAAAAGCCTCCAGCAGATATAAAAGTTCTGAAGACCAGATGTGAAAATTTCATTTTAATGCACTGACACTAAGCCCAGGGTCATTGGTAATATCTTGAAGAAGTAACAAGCTATTGTGTAAATATGTATCCCCCAGCTGTCTGCTTCTGTTAGACAGGACCGGGTATTTTATCGCAAATTAATCATGCATTCTGACAGTAGCTGGAGTGGCATTTTCTGCTAAACTTATCCCTTCAATTAAATGTAGATACTCCATCTTTAGACTGACAGTCTCTGGACACCTGTTTAATTTTTTAATTGAGGCCAATAGCTTGCTGGCTCACTGTGCCTTTACTTTGTACATCTTCCCATCCCCACACATGTTCACGTAATGTTCCAAGCAGAGCTCTGGATATTGAACAGGGCAGGCTAGGCTGACAGTTAAGGTCACTTCAATGCAGAACGCGAGCTCCCGTGTTTGAACTCAGGAGGCTGCTGTGTCTGCTAAATACAGATTGACAGAAGTGTCCGAGGGACCACCTTTCCCTTCTATAGGAAGCATTTAATTACTCCTTCGCATGCAGTGAAAATGTGTACTACTTTCCCCGCTCAGTCCCCCGAGTCAGAAGGACATCAAATTGCATTTTTTCCTGCCTAATTTGCCCTGAAATGCTCTGGAAATATATTGTAGGGATTAAAATACTCCTCCAAATGTAATGCAAGCCCAAAATACAAAATGTGAGAGCTGCATTCCCTTATGACACCCAAGATACACGTACTCAGCTTTTTGCATAGGTTAAAAAGGCTTGTGTGGAAGTATAGTTAGCTACTGTTTCCATTCTGAATCAGACACTTTGTGTTTCATTGATTTAAATAAGCATTTTTGTGCTTCCACCTGATCCAGAAGGCTTTTTAATTACACATTGTGCTTCTCCAGCACCTTTCAGCTAATCGTAAGTGAGCTCTGCATAATTAGAGATCTGGTTACATATGGGACTGCTGCACTCACCGTGTGGTGCGACCATAGTTACTGTCAGCAGAGGCACTTGAGTTGGAGCCCACCTCAATGTAAATGAGAGGGAACCGCTGGGAGGTTGTTCACCATGTGGACCCCTTTCCTCTGGAATTCACAGTGCAATGTGGAAGCGATGTTACCTGGAGGGTGGGGCTATGCGGTGATCCAGGGAATGATGGTTTCTGTGGGCCAGCCTCCCTGGTTAGGATTTAACCCCACGTTCTACAAGTCAAAATTGTTTGAAGTCCTCTGTACTGGAAGATTACATGCTGGGACTTGGCTCATGTGAAGTGATTGCAAGAAAGCATTATCCCTGTTTTATAGATAGGGAGAATGAGGCACAGAGAGGTAAAGGGTCAGATTTTCAAAGGCATTTAGGGGCCTGTCATGGGGCATATGTCCATATGTCCCACACTGGCAAATAGTAAGTTAACAGAAGGACACTGAGGGCCCAATTAGCCCTTTCAGTGGCTGGAGGGGAGACCACTAATTAAGGGGTAGACCCAGCTGGAGAGAACCAGACTGGGTGATTGCTGTAAAGGAAGGACTACAGGGCCAATGGGGGAGAACAGAGAGGACAGCTGCAGCAAGGAGCTTATTCCCAGCAACTGGCCCTGAAGGGAGAGGGAAGCAAGGGTGAAGGGGTCCAGGCAGCTGCCTGGAGGGGTTAGGAGCCCCCAAGAAAGCTCCTTAGCAGCAGACTAGGAAAAGCTTGCATGGAGAGACGAAACTGCAGGGAGAGAGGGCTGGAGAACGCAGCCCCAGGACAGACACCTGCAAGCAGGCAAAGATAGGAAGGAGCTGCGGAACCAGTGAGGGATCATAAGAAACACATCCTAGCTTCCTATCCCCAGGGTTCTGAGCTGGACCCCAAAGGAGAGGGTGGGCCTGGGTTCCCCTCTGACACCCCTTTCCCCGTGCAGACGGGTGATGTGAGCCTCGGGAGAAGAGGGACAAGGACTGTTCAGCTTGGACCAGAGCAGAAGGCCTGCTACGTGGTCACTAAGACTTGGGGTCTTTGTTTAGATTCTTTTGGTTACCCCAGAAGGGGACTGCACTGACAGGCACCTTGGCTGGAGGGCTAGGGCACAGAAGACACTGATGGCAGCAGAGCCATAAATGATAAGGGGGCACTAGAAGCCTGAACCCCTGCAACACCCTGCTCTGATGCCAAGGGGGTGCAGGGAACTGCTTGCATGGCCTAAAGATGCAGATAAGCACCTCTTGTGTTTTTACAAAAGCCGCTAACCAGGCCTGGCACCTCATTTCAATTGATTTCAGTACCTCTGAAAATCTGACTCTCTAGATGCCATGCCTACGGTCACCAACGGAATCTGCAGTAGAATTGGAACCCAGGAGTCCTGACTTCTAGTCTGTTGCTCTAACTGGTTTGCTTTGACTGTCTGTCATCTTTCAGGGGTTATCCCATGCTGTCAACGAGGAGGGAGATTTTTCAAAGGCCTCTTTGATGTCTTTCTGCCACTTGGACCTTTTGTTATCTCCCCCTGTAATGCTGTCCTTTCTACCCTGACTACACATGGGGCGGGGAGCATTACGGGCCTACAAACCCATGGCTGGGTGTGGGGTGAGAGTTTCCTCACAGGGTGGCTGATTTGTAGCCCTTGGATTCTCCCAACATTCTGGCTCCCGCTGATTACCCCAGTGCTTCTACTGTGAATTCCCCAGGGCTCCTGCGGCTTTTGCTCTCCAGGATCAATGAGCAGAGCCGCTCTCCTTTGCAGTGTGGAGAGGATCGAAAACGTGCTGCCGCATTACCCTCCCCACGTGAAAAGGGAGCACGTTGGGCAGAGTGAGGTGCCTGTCTCCCAAGTAAAGTGTGGTTGTTGCAATCTGGAGAGGAGTCAGACCTGGGAGTTTGGGGTTGGGTACTCAATATGAGAGTTCCCCAGCAGGACAAAGCTGTGAAGGGAGAAAGCTGACCTCCTGAAACCTCTGCTTGTGGTTAATGGGCCTACAGGAGGAGAGGAAGAGTCTGGGGGGAGGCACTCGGGAGTGGGGAGAAAGATGAGATTGTGCCAGACCTAAAACCTTGCTCTTCATGTTAGAAGTATTGCATTGCTTCAGTTCAGCACAGCACAAACCGAAAAGCAGAGATTGCTTCTGCTCACTTGGCAGCTGCTTGTACATGGAGATTTGCAAGTTAACAGCTGTGAGATGACTTCTTCTGGGGATTGGGTCTGGAATAGCATCCCTGTATTAGTACTCAGTGAACACTGACAGTGGGAGCAATGCACTACAAAACTAGAGAGGATATGCATCAGTAGGAGCATTGCCAGCAGATCGAGGGAAGTGATTATTCCCCTTTATTCAGCACTCGTGAGGCCACATCTGGAGTATTGCATCCAGTTTTGGTCCCCCCACTACAGAAAGGATGTGGACAAATTGGAGAGAGTCCAGCGGAGGGAAACGAAAATGATTAGGGGATTGGGGCACATGACTTACGAGGAGAAGCTGAGGGAACTGGGCTTATTTAGTCTGCAGAAGAGAAGAGTGGTGGTGGGGGGGGATTTGATAGCAGCCTTCAGCTACCTGAAGGGGGGTTCCAAAGAGGATGGAGCTCGGCTGTTCTCAGTGGTGGCAGATGACAGAACAAGGAGCAATGGTCTCAAGTTGCAGTGGCAGAGGTCTAGGTTGGATATCTGGAAACACTATTTCACTGGGAGGGTGGTGAAGCACTGGAATGGGTTACCTAGGGAAGTGGTAGAATCTCCATCCTTAGACGTTTTTAAGGCCCAGCTTGACAAAGCCCTGGCTGGGATGATTTACTTGGTGTTGGTCCTGCTTTGAGCAGGGGATTGGACGAGATGATCTCCTGAGGTCTCTTCCAACCCTAATCTTCTATGATTCTATGGTATGCTCCTTGCCTTAAAGGGCTTGCGATCTTAGAGCCTAGTTCTACAGGCCTCATCGGTCGTTAGCCTCCAGGATATCCTTGAAGCTAATGAGAGCTTTTCTTGAGTAAAGACTACAGGATAGGGCCTGAAATCAGGTGCAAACGATACACTCAAGACACACTAGTGATGGTACAAGCTGGAGTGGCAGAAAAATCTTAGTGGTTGCCCCTGAAAGATGTAGTGGAAGACACGTGTCTTAGGGCTTGTCTATGGGACAAGGTACAATGTGGCAAGTCATGGTGTGAATCTACAGGGCACTACCGTGCCATACAGTAACATCCCAAGTGAACCCTGATTTGCGTGACCAGATAGCAAGTGTGAAAAATTGGCATAGAGGGAGGGGGATAAGGGTACCTGCGTAGGAACTTGTAGACTGTGATGAAGTGACCCCTTAACCTTCTCTTTGTTCAACTAAATAGATTGAGCTCCTTGAGTCTATCGCTATTAGGCATGTTTTCTACTCCTTTTAATCATTCTCATGGCTCTTCTCTGAACCCTCTCTTAATTTATCAACATCCATCTAGAATTGTGGGCACCAGAACTGGACGGGAGCTGTCACGCCAGTGCCAAACACAGGGGCAAAATAACCTCTCTACTCCTACTTGAGATTCACCTGTTTATGTTTGGAGAAGATGCTGCTTTTCCAATGCAGCACGTTTAATAATTAACCGCAGAAAACATCTTGATCCCGATTTGTATTAGTCTTCGCCCCTTCCCTCCCCTCACATGCACTTCTTCCAAAGAGTGCTTTCCAGAGCTACACAGCATTGTGGAGCTTGGTACAGCTGGCACCGTTCCCTGAGAGACAGACTTTCACAAAGTGCTTGGACTCCATGTGCCTGCCCCCAGGATGGGAGACCAGTTGTTGACCTCTGTGTGTAATACCCTATCACGTTTTGCAAAGCCAGCTCTAATTTATTTACAGACTGCATGGGCTGGGGGGTTTTTTTTGGCAGTTTTAGTTTGTTTTAATACTGTCAGGCATTCTAAGATGTGTGTTTGATGCCATGCCTTCCAGGAAAATACTTGACAGGAGAGAGAATGAAGTTTAGCTTGTTTTACAGAAATTCATATGACAAAAAAAGACAGATTGGTGGAATAACCCCACTCATGTTTCTTTCTCCATTACTTGTTTGACTAGTCACTGTCTATGAAAGCCTTTTGGGGTGATTGGGCTACAGACACTACTCCAGGAAGTGCCAGCCAATATTCGCCTAGTGCACCCAACTGTCTTTTCAGGACTGTGCTGAGGGAGACAACCAAAGTGTTGGGGATTGGTAATGAGACCTTTTTAGTTACCGGTTCAAATATAGACAAAGCCAATAGTCACTGAAAGCTGTTACTAAAGCTGGTCAAATATAAAATTTGGCAAACTTTGCCTTTGTGAAGCACTTGTGAACAAGTCC
This sequence comes from Eretmochelys imbricata, assembly GCF_965152235.1. NCBI lineage: Eukaryota > Metazoa > Chordata > Testudines > Cheloniidae > Eretmochelys > Eretmochelys imbricata. Next base: position 100,301,536 of record NC_135579.1, read on the forward strand.
TGAACCTATTCGGAATTTGAAAATATTTCACTGCTTTCGTGAGCAAACCAAACTCATGTTATCACTAACTTATGTGCTTCCGGATCCCTGCCATTATATCCTCACCTGTCTCTGCCAAGCCCAGTACCTGTCTCTGATGCGTTTTCTGTGAGGTGCCTAGGACACTTGTGTGCTCTCTAAAATAATCAGAAAGGACCCTGTGTTGGCACTTGATGTTCCAGCATTGACACTGATCAGCCAAGTCATAAGAGTTAAATACATGTATCAAATCATGCAGAACAGTTTCCAAGCTTTGTAAATGTCAGAGGGCTTCAATGTGGTGGAATCCAACAAAAAACCTAATATTAACGAAAGTTTCAATTTTACTTTTTGTCCCCACTGTTCAACCACACCCGAGGTTGTTAATCTGTGTGAATGAGCTGCTGGTCCCAGCCCAACTCTTAAGGCTTGTCTACACAGGTAATGCAGGGTGTGTGATTTCTAAAGTGCACCAACATGTTGCATGTTAATTGGTCCATGCAGACCCTGCTGCTGCGCTGTCAGGATTCCCTAGTGTGCTCTAATGCTACGTTAAAGCACACTAGGGAACCTTTAGTGCACACCAGCAGGGTGAATCAATTAATGTGCAACATGTTAGTGCCCTTTAGAAGTCATCCACCCATAGCCTGCATTGCTGCTCCATGTGGACAAGCCATTAGTAAACAGGACTGTACATCTAAAACTGATGGTCTACCTCAGACAAGAGTCTACAAGATTGGTAATCCCAGTAGAGCAACTAAAGACTGACTGTCAGCGACTGAACTATTCTCTCTAGCTCATGGCTGAGGCACTTTGGCAGGACAGCACAGAGACGGCTGCTGCCTAGATTGTATTTGTTTGGTGGATAGAAAGAGGACATCTATCTCCAAGGGCTGTTAATCCAACCTATTTCAGGCCAGATTCGGATACCCTTAACCCACAAGGAGTAGCACCTTACTTTGCCAGTATCCTTGTTGAAATCAGTGGAACTACATGGGTACTAAAGTATTATTCAGTGAGTAAAGGTGGCAGAATTGGGCCCTTAATGAGCACTAAGAATAAACAAATACCAGTTTTTAAAAAGGATTACCCTAGTAACTACATTTGACTATCTTTCCAGGCCTTAAGGCTTGTGAAAGTTTGTAGATATTTCTTAGTGTGTTTTCAGACCTGTATCTTGACTGCATATTGCAAAGACTTGTACACAGCTGCTGAACATTACAGCAGTCTCTACTTAAATCAACCAGTGGCAGTCAGATACCTATTGCATTTGCTATTTTTGCCTTGCTCCAACTCATCCCTTCAAAAAGACAGTTTGAAATCCGTTTCGTCTATCCTTTTTTCCCACCAGTGAACTTCCAGATCAGATTTGCTCAATTTTAAAGTCAAAACATGGTTTCTCTCCCTGCCAGCACTGTAAGCTCAACCTGGTGTCTAAAATTCGAGCGTTATTATTTCTGCACCATCATCAACAGTAAAGATTCTGGGACTGGAATTTAGCTGGTAATTTTGTTGGTGACGCGTGATGTGGAATAACACTTCGCTGGCTATTCCACACAATGCTCACCCCACTTACACTGGGGGTAACCTCCGTTGATTTCACCAGAGTTACTCCTGTCTTACACTGCAGTATGGGAGAGGAGAATCAGGTCCATACAGTCAGAAGACACATGGAGAACAGATACTGATGTTAAAAGGATGATTTTTGTCCGGTGTCAGTCTTCTGCCGACAACACCCCTTTAACACCTGGTCCTTATTGTTTCCTGATGCAACCCATTAAAGAGACACAATAGCCTGGAATGTGCACTGTGCTATGACTGTTGTATGAGTGACAGTTTGAATGTTTCCTGTGTTTTCTCAGCAAGGTCCTATTTCTTCCACTTCCGGGGCAGCTGGGCTCAGGTGGGCTCAGGCTTTGGTCCCTCCTCCTGGGGTCATGGAGTAATATTTTGTCGTCAGAAGGGGGTCGCGGTGCAATGACGTTTGAGAACCCCTCCTGTAGATCATGGGTTTTTAAGTGGCTAAGTATCCTATATACATACTAAATACAACTTGCAGAATTTCACTGATACCTATCCAGAAGAGTTCTTACCAAAATTTTGCTAGGGAGTGAAAAATGAAAACTGAAGCCATGCTTATTGCCCTAACTTAAATAGGAACCATCTAAAGATCTATTTTTTTAATGACGCCCTTAACCTCAACTAATGGACCAAATTAATATTCTTGTAAGAAGGGGGATATTGCCCTTGACTTTTGCCAGGTCAAACATCAGTTTGAATAATCTGTTGTGTAAATTGGAACCAACACTAGAGGGCACCTGAGAAAACATGTATATTGGACCTTCAGGAATGTTTGTGTGTCTACTGGTATGTTGCCCATTCATGCCAGTTTCAGCTGTTCTCTTAATTCTCATTCATTCTCTTTCTCTCTCTCTTTCTCTCTTTCCAGGGTCTGGTATTTTGGCCTTTCCCTTCCTTGGTTGGAATACTGAAGTGCGAAGGTGCCTGAAAGTGTCTGTGTTAGGGGAGGGGGCAGCTAACCAACTTTTTTGATTCTTTTACAAAATGTGTTTGGTCCCAGTTTGGATGAAGTTTCCATGTGGTCTGTTCACTGATGTGGCTTAATCCTTCCTAATATTAAACTAGATAATGCCTCTTTATACCAAATGAGGAATTTTCCCTAGAATCATTCTTTCTGAGCTGGCATATTTTCCAAGACTATCTCCGCATAAGCCAGCTGCCAGTGCAAAGACCATGAGCATAAGAACATCTTTCTGTAATTGAAGAGCTTATTTGCCGTCAGTGTTACTGGTGTTGGGTTTCATGGCAAAATAGAGCACTGCAAAACAGAGGGATGCTCTGTCCCCCATCCCTGAGCTGCTTATCAGCTTTGACGTTACAAGCTACTTAGGATTGTGAAATTTCTCAGCGCGAATGGCAAAAGGTGATTTCTTTGTTTCCTGAAGCCTGTGCATGCCAAAATCTTGACAAGGTGAAGCCCTACGTACTATATTTGTTGACATATTTTCTTGCTCTTCTAAAAGTCTGTTTTGATTTTGATTCTCCATTCGAGTCCTTCAAGCTACAGTTCAACTTAAAAAAATCATGTAAAGAGCCCTTTGCCAAAGAGCCACTGACATGTGATGCCTTGTGTTTCCTTCAGAAAGGAAACTTTTCTGTGTGCTGTACAGCCACGCTCCCAGTAAGAGACTGAGACTTATAACTTTCCCCACTTGCTCCACTTAGCTATACAAAATGTATATAAAAGAATTCTAGCTCGCTCATCAGTCAATGTGCATAGCTACAGTGAATGATCCTCGATAAATCTGAACTTGAACTAATTTAGTTGGTTAATTTTGCAGTCTGAAAGGGAAGGCTAATCAACGAAACATTGACCGTTTTAAATTATTTGGCAGAACATCCTATAACCCCCCGTGCACTTCCTGGAACTTGAACCAAGAAGTCAGGATTAGGATCAGAAAGTTCCCAAAATTTGAGCCTCGGGCCCTGTGCTTTGGTTCAAGCCCAAATTTACCGATTATTGCTTCTCAGACTCTGATCGGGGCCTAAGGGGGTTTTAGATCTTAAACTGTTCTCGGAAATAAATTCCTTGTTAAACATTAGGGGTGAAATTCTGACCCCACTGAAGTCAGCGGGAGCTTGGCCATTGACTGCAATGGACCAGGATTTGATGCTCGGGCAGAGTAACTTTAGTGAAGTTCAAATACCATTTAGTTTGTCCAACTGGAGGAGCCATAGATGTTCTGTCACTAAATGGGAGGCAGTCTAGCCTATCGAGTAAGCAGTGGAGAACAGAGTTAGGACTCCTGATTCAAACTATACTACACTATTAGACAGTCAGGAATGTTTTTTGTGTGTGCTATGTGATTGGGTGCAAACCCTGCACATGTGAACAAAGGGTTAAGAGGCATTTGAGAGCTCAAGTAATCTACCTTGTTGCATCTGGAGGGTGTGTCAGGCTTGATTTGTTGTCAGACCCATCTGGGTCATCTTCAGAACTGAAGAAAGTGAAAGCTACAGGGGGAGGTCCGGGAGTGGAATTCAGGATGGAGAGGCCCAGAAGGGACAGAGTTAGAGTTCCCTCACTGAGGGAGAGGAACCACGGGGAAGATGAAGGAGAGGAGCTGGACCTGGGAAAAGGGCAAGGCTCCAGGGCAATGGCCCTGGGAGGCAGGGGATCAGTGTTCTGGAACAGGGAGCTGGGGAGAACCCAGTGGCACCAAAAGCCCAAACCAGGGTGGTTGGAGTGTGCTGTAGTCAGTTTTGGTTTATTTGTGCGGGGAGGGGGTTGTGTTCTGTTGTGGGACAGTGGGTGGAAGCCTGGGAACACACTATTCTGAGAGAAGGGTGGGACTGCAGAGGTACTCGGCGTGGACGGAAGAGGTCCTGTTGGTGATTAGAATTTGTGGGACTGTGTCTATATGATACTTTGGAAGGGGTGACGCTTTAAAGTGACCTGGCCAGAGGCATGAGAAGAGGTAGACCATTGCAGGGTTGGAAATGGCTGTCAGCAAGGGGGTGCTAGGTGAGGAGACCTTATTTCATCACACTCCTCCCACTCCCACCACAGGGCACACCAGCAGTGGGTCAACTCTTCTACAAGTGTTATGTTGCCATTCGTGGCAGTTTTGCTCTCCTGATTTCTATTCCAAGCTCTGACACCGACACTGCGACCTTGGGCAAGTCAGGGAGGGTATACTTATATACTGCATAAACACTGTTCTGTGTAAATCTAAATTTGACCTTTCCAGCACGTTTTTATTGGCATTGCTTTGGAGTTTTCAGCTACTGTTCAGTCTGCTGGCTGGCTTCATTCCCCTTCCCCCTCCACCCCCCCCAAAAAGCTCAGTCAAAACTCTATGTATAAGACTCATCCCTGGTGCTGAACAAACATTTGATAGATTTGCAGGTTTGATTCAGCTATCATGCAAAAGTTTAGATATTAATTTAAACCTTTTGGGCCTGCAGAGGAGGGTTGGAAACCTCCTGATGACAGGCTTTTGAGTGAGCTTCCCAATATATTCTGCTTCTGGTCACAATGGCTACTCCATGATAACACACTTTTGGGGAATCTGGTCCTGACTTCAGGAAATGCAGTGGGATGAGGGCGAAGAGGGGAAGAAAAAATTATTGTACAAACTCTTTCAAATCCCCAAAGTTTCAGTTCAGGTTTGTTTCTGACCAGTTTATTCATGAATCCGCCCCTCTCTTTGCATCCAGATGTTAAACAAAGCCTTGATCATATTGATATGAGAACCTGGAATGTCAAACATTATTCCTGGAAATGCTGGAAAATAATGTATAACAAGGCTGTACTACAATACCACTGGAAATTCAGTTGAATTCTAAGCCCTGATCCATCAACAAAAACAGGATCCAACAATAACAGGAAATGTAGACAAAGAAACATTCGGTCTTAGTGTGATCAGTACTTGGCACGTTTCAAAGATGTTTCCACTCTGCTTCAAGATTCATCAGGCTCAAGTAACTTTCATTATATAAATATCAGCTTCTACTTGCAGGAATAGTCACCTGAAAGGAGCCATAATACTAAATAGTCACAATCAACTATTGAAGACATGCTTATCAGTGTGCTTATAATGTATCTTAATATGGCCTTATTTTTTGGACCTTAGTCCATATGGAGAGAGGATAGAAAGGCACTGAATTTAGAGAGGGTAGCATTGACCTTCCCAGTCCCCAGTGTCTCAATGGTGTATATACAACAAGTTAAAAAAAAACATGCACCAACAGAAAATCCTATAACACAGTCTGCCAAATAAAAGGCTAACTTAGCACATTAATAATCCAACTAGATCACCCCATTGCGCCAAAGGGAGGGTGGGTTTATCTGTCTTCTGCAAAGAAGGCTTCCGTACATATCAGCTCTGTAGTCACCTTTTTCCTATTCCTTCCTAGTATGACCTCTCTCGCTCTCCCCTTGTATCGGGACAATCGTTTGCCTGTATTTGCCACCAACTTGTCATGGGGTTTATTCACTGCTGGGGCGCCCTCTTGTGACTGCCTCTGGGGATTAGCTCTGCCTGGTCTGATGCCACTTTCCTTCCCTTGCTTGCTCTGTGGCCCCTCTGGCTCTCTAGGAGTTGGAGTGCTTCCTCCTTGTCGCTTGGCCCTCTGGCCAGGTCACTATACAGTTTTCCCCTTCCAGGGTAACAGCATCACAGGACCAGCTGTCCAGGTGTCATTCCAGGCAGTTTTCCCATTGAAGACGGTGCTTTCAAGACTTCCCAGTGGCTGGTAGGGGAACCTGGGCCTGCCACTATTCCAAGTTGCAGCCCAGTGACCCTACCATCAGCAGCTAGGGTCTGCACTATCTCAACCCTTGCTGCTGATTCCCTGGGCTGCTTCTTACTCCACCCTCTACAGGCTTCCTTCACCACCCCCCTCTGGGTAAACCACTTCCCTGAGGTTCAGAAACCCCCAGCTTCTGTTCCCTCCCCCCTTCCAGGTTTCCATTTCCTCTTCCTCCCCTCACTATCCCCAGAGGGCAACTGCAGATCTCCATCCTGCAGCCCCCTTCTGCTCTGACTTCCTGGCTTTATACAAGACCCTGCCTACTCCTGCCCAGATGGGCTCCATCTTCAATTAGTGCATGTCAGTCAAGCCTACATTTCCCCCCAGATGCAGCCAGATAGATTAATTAGCTCTGTCTGAGCCACCTTAGCCCCTTCAGGGGTGGGCTGGGGATGAACTACCCATCACAACTACTGCTCATATACAGCCAACGTTCTGGAGGTATTCCTAGATCATGCCCTCTTAGTAGTGACAGAAGTGACCAACCCTGCCGTGGTCTTTAGTTGCTTTCCCTTACCAATCCGCATTAGCTCTGTCTTTTATCTGTACTGAGCCATAACCAGCTCACTGTCATGCATTCCCTTTTATTGGCCAGGTGCTAAGAATGCACAGACACTGCAGCTCTTGGCTTTACGGAAAACGATGTACTGCTGTGTCTCGCCTGTCTACAGATAACACCACAGCCCAAACTTCCTTGCTGTCTTCCTCAGCATCCTTGCATAGTTGTTGAACAGGATGATTTGAAGCACACTGAGAGATTAAATCAGTTTTCATCTGATCCAATGAATCCGAAGTGTGGAGGTAAACTGAACTCCATGTTGCTGCAGCAGGGTGACTGCACTGTGTTTAGTTTTTCATATCTTTGAGTGCCCAAAGTCATGTATTTTCTAATGACTTTAAGCTGGGATCTAGGCAGGACAGAGCTAGCAGGTTGCCCTGAATGTTGTGACTGATCTATAATAAACTGTGACCATTTGTCCAAGCATTAGGAGTGTTATGAACATGACACGCATCATTCCTTACTCCCTACTTTACTTTGGATCAGTCATTTTCCTTTTTTTTTTTTTTTTTTAAAGAAAAACACAGACAAGAAGGAACCAGTGTATTATAGTGGGTCTTCTGCAGATGTGAACTTCATGGTTATTTCTCAGTAAATCACCTTGAAATGGCAGCTTGGGTCCATATGTCATCCGTTCAATGTGTTCTTTATTCCAAGTGTGGACAGACGAGTGATTTGCATGACCATCATTTCCAGAGGTGTCATCTGCCTTGGACCAGCTGTTCATGTTTCCTCAAAAGACTCTCCCATTGCTTTCGTTTACTTCTTTATTTTAGGGACTGGGTCTGCCGTAAATAATTTATCAGCAGTAATGTCTCTTTAATCTTCTATCCTGGACCCAAGGAACCTTTTATGGTGACAGTTTAGTCAAACCTGGTTGCATTTCTTCCCATGAAAGTGTCGGTTCCAATGCCAAAAAAGTTGTCAAAAAATTCCTGACAATGTGCCTACCTCTTCCAACTTGCTGGTCTCAGAGTATACCCACTTCATATGTATCGTAGAATCTCAGGGTTGGAAGGGACCTCAGGAGGTCACCTCGTCCAACCCCCTGCTCAAAGCAGGACCAGTCCCCAACTAAAAGTAAATAGTAAGCATGCCATTTCTTCATTTAATTCTGTCTCTGGACTTGCTAGCTCTTTTGGCACTTAGTGTAATCAAGAGGCATCCACAGGGAAACGAGACTGAGATCGTGAGTGGGGAAAATGTGTCCAACATTTCAAATTACAAGTGGAAGGCAGATTTCCTATCACTTTTCTGTAAAGACCACAACTCTGGAGAGAAGTAATTTCACTACTCTTTTTATTTGTGTTTTTGTTAATGATTAGGGCCCCTTGAGACCTTCCCCCAGACCACAGTTTGTGTTGCTTCCCTTCCTGGCACACTCAGAGGCCTCTCCCCTGCCCCCCACAAACAAAACAAACAAACAAACAAACAAAGTTTCTTTCCCCTCCTGGAAGACAGGGAGGATCCAAGTAAAGAAAGGAAGGAAGACAAAGGTGCTCAGTCTCTTGGGCACCTCTTTGGGGCCCAACTTGCCTGTAGGCTTTTTTGTGTCCTGATTAGGGTTAGAGTCCATCTTTAGGCCTCACCCTTTTTATGACACCCATTCTGTATCTGGTCCAGGCAGGCTCACGGACAACAGGGTCCACAACTGTCTCCCTCTTCGTTGATCTGATCCTGTAACTAGCTGTCTTCTGAGGTGCTGCAGCAGTCTTCCCCTAGTTACCACTCCTTCCTAGAATGGGCTTTCCCTCCAGGCAAAGCAAGACTTGCAGGTGTGTCTGGTTAGTGCTGCTGATCCCAGAAGAGCTCATTAGCTCTCTCCTACATAGAGTCCCCCTCAGGAAACCTATAATCCCCAAATTAGAGTTATTTAAAGTCATGATGATGCCTTTGGCACATTAGGGCAAAACTGTAGACACAAAAGCAGTGAATGGGTTTCATTTGTTTTAAGAACAATACATCTTCAAACCATGTCAATAACTACTAGGGAAATTAAGCACGGCTCAATATCTGTTAAGTACTGACCTTGAGGCCACTGCTGTATGAAACAGGAAACCGGCTCCCGTGATCTCCCCAATTAAATAGGACAACGGATATTGCGTTTCAGACTAACAATGCCTGGGATGAGTCAGGTTTTAAAGCTCTAGTTTCCAAGTGGTGCACGGCTTTGTGAGTTACCCTTCACAGGTGGATTATTTTTAAAAAGCTTCACAGAAGAAACCTGTCTCTGAAGAGAGGTGGTTGTCAGGCCCACAGGAAGAAGCACTGTTTGCCTGAGGAGTGGCATGGAAGGTGACACAAGGACAGTAGTGAGAGAAAGACAGGAGCTAGTTGTGGGGGCTTCAACAGAGCACAGGGAGGAAAGCGGGAAGCATAGCAGGGGGAAATAAGAGTAAAGACGTAGGCAGGTGTGAACAAGAAACCGGGATTCAATATGGTAGGTAAACTGTAGGCAATGAAGGGATTCAAAGATAGGATTAGCGTGGCCTGAGCAGCAGGAGAGGGAGACAACTTGAGCCGCAGCATTTTGCACGGACAGAAGATGAGCAATGCGGCAAGCAGGAAGGCCAGCACGAGCAACACCGCATTACACCTAGGGTGGGCAGTGAATATTAATTAGTCTTGAACCCAGATCTGAAAGTAAAACTCGGGGTTTGCAAACTGTATGTGGCCCAAAGCAGATGCCTGGTGTTGTGAGCCTCTGGGAAGCTAAACTGTGGAGTTTGGTCCACTGTATTTTAGCAGCCTCAGGAAATCCTAAGGAAGCGCTGAACAAATTCATGTGGCAGGGGACCCGTGAGGGGAAAAAGCTTCTCCACACATTTTTAGGCCCCTATTGGAAAACATACACTCAACAAAGGATGTAACTTTTTTTTTCTCCTCTGCAGAATATGCCCCCCAAAAATTCTGTCCTGGTTTTGGTTTATGTGCAACCTTTTCCATGGTGCTTCATGGATGAAACCAAATTAAGATCTGATCAAAAGGCTGCACCCCAGTGAGACTCAGTCTTGCAGCACTCAAAATCCTGCTCCTTGCTTGCAGTCGGAGCTGCCTCTTGTCAGACTGACACCCACTGAGATTGTATTCTGTTATTTTATAATTGCATTTTCTTGGGAATGATTTACATAATTTAATGCAGTAATGGTGTGCACGCACATGGCTTCTATTGAGTTAAACTCTGCAACAGCTCATTTGCATGAATGTCAATCAACTGGCACTGGCATTATTTAAAAGAGGGAATCTCCCTGATCTCTGCCAAACCTGCTTTGCTAATCAGTAGTGTTTGCAGCATTACAGATTCTCTGTCTCTTCTTCCCTCGTCTCTGGGCTAACAAAGCAGTGATAACACAATATGTGGACAGACACTGCAACCAAAAGGGAACGTTTCATTAATCTGCTAGCTGATAGATTTTCAAATGACATTAGTATCAATTAAGTAAGCTGCTGTGTATGACAAATTCATATCAAACTCATTCTGTTCCTTTCTTACTAACAGGCAATTCCAGTAATCGATTCAAAACAGTGTGGCATACCTAATTCCACCCCACACTTCCTTCAATTCTTGTATGATACCTTGGTTTCTGGCACACCTATGAATTGCCTTTAAATTGTGCTCTCTTTGAAAATACCATCACCCTTTTGTCTGTCTGATGTAGGCCAAATGCTAGTCCCCCCCCCATGCATGGCTACTGAAATCAATGGGAGTTGCATGCATGGACACCATAATGGTTGGGCTCTGTGTTAATAAACTGGGGGTTCTTTAGTACAAGTTTTTATATGCGAGGGCATCACACACTTCATTGCTTCTGTAGGGCAAGCTGTACAGCCAATGAACAAGAGCAACATATTAAGCTGCTGGGTCTGATACGCGAGTCCTATGACTGCAGCACCAAACGTGCACTTTGTGGGCCTGATTTTCCTCTCACATACACCAGTGGAATTAAGGCTTTTCCTATGTTCGGATTTTCACCAAAGTCAGTAGGGTTCTGTCTATTGGTGCCTAAAATATTCCCCAAAATTTTGGAATTGATTGGCTGTGATGTTCAAAAGTTATCCCATTACAGACAGACCTACAGAGAAACGCCGAGTTGAACATATGGTCCCACTTTGGTTAGCCAACTAGTGAAAGGTGATGCACAAATTAATGCATACAAATAATTAAATCTTACACATGCCTCAATCTGTTAGCCATACTCATGTAGCCAATAATCTAATTATATCAGGTACATGCAGCTTAATACCCTTACACTTCCTTTCATAGTTCTCTAATCTTTTATGTTGCCGCCCAAAACACTATTTTCTCTTTCATCTCTCTTTCCCTTGCACTGTCACCGTCACTTCCAAGTGTTTTTATGCACCAGATGCTAAATGCTAGCAAAGAGTTTTATAGCTGGATAGATTAAATGAGTCTTCCTGGAGTATTTCTAGAGGGATCAGGCCCTTGAGAAGACTGGAAAGGACTCAGCCATGCAGATGGGCAACAGGCATTGTGAAGATGTGACTGCTTCCTGCTGAAAGGGGTGATCAGTCCCCCCAGGTATCAGACCCTGAGAGTAGATACAAAACAATCCGACACAGATTGGGGAAAGGTTACAAACATATGGACTAATTCATTTGGCTATCTCCAAGCTAGAAAACAAAACACATCTGTGCAATTTACCAAAAATATCCTTAGGAGATTGTATGACTTGTTTGAGGCCTAATTTAGAATCTGATGATGGCGGGGGATGGGGGAGGGATATACGGAACAGGCTTTTCTATGTAGAGAAGGCAGACCTATATATCTAAAGTCTGCTAGTCTCTGTGCCCACAGGGTGACCGCAGTAAATAATCTGCAGTTTAAAAAAAAATGTGAATATAAATACATTGCACCAAGTAACTTTGGTGGCTGGAAGGACAGCAAATGGAAAAAAAGGGAGTGCCTGATTTATAGGGTAATAGCAGGCTTTATATAGACTATATGTGCTACTATCATGCAAGGGCACAACCAGAATTTTCCTAATTGCGGGGTGAGGGGGCAGGTTTGGGAAAGGGAGAGGGATGAGAGATGGGGCAGAACCTCTCCCCTCCCACCGGAGGAACCCGGAGTTGAAGAGGTGGAGGAGGCAGTGTGAGAAGATGGTGGCCCAGGGTTCTGGGAAAGGGGGAGCAGGGTGAGAGAGACCAACAGGATCCTCTTACGCTTCCCCTCCTATCAGGACTGGCCGGGACCTCATCCCCTATCATGTAGTCCCCAAGCCATCCCCTCTTCACTCAAATAACCCACTCCTAAATACCCAACTGGATACCCTGTTCATTCCCTTGAGGCCACCTCAGCCCTCCCCTCCCCATCCCGAATCCCCCTGCACAACCCACCTCCCAGCTATCCACCTCCACTCCCCGGGCACCCCCCATTCCCCCACCCCTTCAGCTTCCCCACACCCAGGTCCCTCAGCACTCCAACCCCCTGGGGTCCCTGCTGTCCCCATCCCTCAAGGCTCCCATCACCCATGTGCCCCACCCCTTCCCGTTACGCCCCCTGCTAGCCACACCCTCAATACCCCATGACCTGTTGGGGGAACACGCTCCAGTCCCACTCAGTGGAGCCTCCCTGAGGCTGTCTCAGAAGGTGATGTCCTTGAGATTGTGCAGGAGACACTGCTGCTCGGTGGGCCCATCCTGTACCACCTGGTGGAGGCAGAATTGCATTTAGACAAAGTGTGAGGCCAGCACCAGCCGGGCCAAATGCTGGCCGCAGCATTTAGCATGGAGCCGGGGCAAGCGAGCGGGGGGAGTCAGGGGTTCCCGTCGTGCTCCTTCTCTGTTACTGCCTCCATCAGCTTATGATGGAGGCACAGTTGGCCAAATTTGAGTGAGTGGCATGAGACCTAGTGCATCCCCCCCCGCCCCCCCCACCACATTTTGCTTTAATTATTGGAAGGCTCACCTCGTACTCACTAGAAAGTTTGATGTTTCCCTTCCTTCCTAACTTGAGAATCCCATATATAAGGTGATCTCCTGCATAACACAGGCCAGAGAACTGCCTCCAAATACTTCTTGGAGCAGACCTTTTAGAAAAACATCCAATCTCTTGATATAAAAATGGTCAGTGACAGAGATTCCACCACGACCCTGGGTAAATTGTCCCGGGGTTTAATGATCCTCTCTCACTGCCCACTGGCCTTTTGGTGGCTTTCTGTTCACTTTCACCCAGCAGAAAGGAGGTTTTAGTACCATTATACAAGGCACTGGTGAGACCTCACCTGGAATACCGTGTGCAGTTCTGGTCTCCCATGTTTAAGAAGGATGAATTCAAACTGGAACAGGTACAGAGAAGGGCTACTAGGATGATCTGAGGAATGGAAAACCTGTCTTATGAAAGGCGACTCAAGGAGCTTGGCTTGTTTAGCCTAACCAAAAGAAGGTTGAGGGGAGATATGATTGCTCTCTATAAATATATCAGAGGGATAAATACCGGAGAGGGAGAGGAATTATTTAAGCTCTGTTCTTGTGTCCACATTAGTACTAATGGATTTAAACTGGTCATCGGGAAGTTTAGACTTGAAATTAGACGAAGGTTTCTAACCATCAGAGGAGTGAAGTTTTGGAATAGCCTTCCAAGGGAAGCAGTGGGGGCAAAAGCCCTAACTGGCTTTAAGATTAAACTTGATAAGTTTATGGAGGAGATGGTATGATGGGATAATATGATTTTGGCAATTAATTGATCTTTAAATATTCATGGTAAATAGGTCCAATGGCCTGTGATGGGATGTTAGATGGGGTGGGATCTGAGTTTCTACAGAGAATTCTTTCCTGTGTATCTGGCTGGTGAATCTTGCCCATATGCTCAGGGTTCAGCTGATCACCATATTTGGGGTCAGGAAGGAATTTTCCTCCAGGACAGATTGGAAGAGGCCCTAGAGGTTTTTCACCTTCCTCTGTAGCATGGGGCGAGGGTCACTTGCTGGAGGATTCTCTGCTCCTTGAAGTCTTTAAACCATGATTTAAGGACTTCAATAGCTCAGACATAGGTGAGAGGTTTATCGCAGGAGTGGGTGGGTGAGATTCTGTGGCCTGCATTCTGCAGGAGGTCAGACTAGATGACCATAATGGTCCATTCTGACCTTAATATCTATGAATCTATCTATGAAACCAGCCAGTCTCCTAACTTCTGTATTTGTGACCACTCCTAGGTAAACCCCTCAGCCTACATGTTGAAATTCTGATTGGCCATGCCATATGGCCCACCGTCTTGTGCAGTGACTTCCTATTGTTCTCAACTATCCTTCTATAAAGGGGCATTGCTCCTTCCACAGAGCTGAATGAAGTGTGGTTTTAAGTAGGACTGTGGCTGATGGCAGCCATTCATATGAGATGTGAAAACGAGGCTCTGGCTTGTGGACATATAAAGAACGTATATTGTTTTCCACAGGGGCAGGTTGGCCAGCCTTGATGTGCTGACCAATGACATTTTGCCTACCTAGTGTCGTGTCAGCCGGCAACGGGGTTCTTTACTTCCTGTCTGAAATAGTTCAGTGTTGATGTGTTCGGTTGAGGAGCTGCCATAGTCCACGTTAGAGTGTGACATCCTCCAGCACATAGGACGCATGTAGCAGGGTATGCAGCTTTGTTAATGCACTACGGGGTTCAGCAAATAGCTAATTAGCAAACATTTCCAGATGTGCCCTGAGTCCTGCTGACATTGACTGAGCTGGAACACAAGGAAGGAAGCAAATTGCAGCTAACAATATGTTACGAGATGGGGCAAACTCCCCTCTCTGATCCAACTTCAGGATCTCTGCCTTCCTCTCACATGGAGATTTTCCACTGAAGTTCAGTGGGAGTTCCACGTGTATTTGGACAGCAGATTCCCTTTCTCTTCCAAGCATTCTGGCCATTGTATGCTGCCCTGGTGGTGCACAGGGACTGAAAAGAAACCACAAGTGACGGGAGGAGAATTCCCCCAGTGCAGGAGCAGTCTTATGTTGATGGAATTGGCCTAACTTTACCTTCTTGCAAGCTTCAGCTGAGGGTTCCTGGTAGGAACAGGACCAGGAAAAGAGGGGACATGTTGGCAGCATCTGCCGAACACATGTTGCAGTGAAGATTCTAGGTTGTGACACAGTCATTAGGCAGCTCTTGGGAGGCTGACATAACTCAGAGCAACCTCTGGAGCTATTGCAATTTGTACCTGGGGATGTACTGGCCCCCAGCCAGCCCCAGAGGGTACAAAGGTGAGTAAAATCAACAGTACCTCTGCCCACTCCCACTTGGCTGTGCCTTCTGTGTTGTGCTTCTGAGGAGGTGCAGAATAGAACTGGACCCAATAACTGCTGCATGGAACTGAGACTAGATCTTTGCGTTTTGAGCTGATTTGTTGACCTTGCTCACAACTGATAGAGGCTCATTTAACATGGACACCTAAGTGTTATGTATCTTCAGCATGCATGGTCACCTGTGTGCGCTAGTCAGTAATCAACATGTTCAAGAACAGTGAAAACTCCCCTGGCCAGATTTATTGCTTTATGTGTAGCCCTTCGGTATTTCCACTTTAGAATGGATACTTACATAAATACACAGTCATCAGCAGAACCAAACTGACCCAGAAATAAATTACACTGTGCCGTGTGCTGTAGAAAGCAGCACACTTTACCCAGCCTGTGCACTAGAAGATCCATTAACTTGATTTGCTATCATTGTACTTAGTGTAGTGGGGAGCAATGTATTTGTCTGGACGCTTGTGTGCCCCAAACTCCCTTCTAGGGACAGAGAGCTTGAGATGGCTCCAGAGGTATCCCAATGTTTCAGTGTCTCTAGTGGCTTCCAGCAGCACCACACGTTTCCATGTATAATTTTAAATAAGATACAGCCAACATGTATATAAATTAGAGTGGCAATATTATCACAGGGCTCTGGTGACAGTGACAAACCACTCTGGGTGTAGGATGTCACCAGTCCTCCGTGATGGAATTAAATTACATTACATTAGGGCTAAATCAGATCTAGTGCATGGTTCTTAAGTAAGCAGATTAAATGAAGCATTGTCTTGGCTGAAATGTGCAAATTGTGATTTTTGGGATGCTCTCCTATCTGCACCAGCTCTGTCTTGGAGCAGATGGATTTCCACAGCTAGCATTGTTTATCTGTCTGGCTTTGGTACTTAGATGGTCCTAAGTACCTCCATCTCACAATTGTTAATGTTTTTATCCCCAGATCACCGCTGTGAGGTAGGGCCAGGACTATTATCCACATTTTACAGACGGAGAATGAGGCAGAGAGAGTCTTAGCACATAGGGAACCGGGGCATAGGCAGCCATGCCTAGTGGTTAAAGTCAGAGGCCTGGAATCGGAGTTGGAGTCAGAGACAGAAGTCAAGCCAGGAGTTGAAGTCAGCATCAGAGGTAGGAGCAGGGACCTGGAGTGAGTCAGGAAAGCAGAAACCAGGCTCTGGGATAAAAAGGCCAGGAACAGGTAGGAAGGCAGGGCTCAGGAGTCAGGCAAGTAGTCATGGTCCATAGCAGTAGCCAGCCAGACGTTGACTGAGTTGCTTGGACAACTTCCTGTGCCTCTTTCTGGTTTAAGTCGTGTGTCCCAGCCAATCAACAGGGCTGGATGTCTCCCCAGATCAGGAGCTTTGTGGGTCAGACCCTTTATGAGCTAGAGCTTCACTAGCCCCCTTTTTCCACTGGTTCAGGGGAGCTGCTGGGTGGTTGCCATAGTCTCAGCACTTCCAGGTTTGAAGCCCGTGATCCCTCACACTAAGGACCAGGTATGGGGGTGGGGGAGGGGTGTTTGTGTGTGTGTGTGTGTGTAAAATAAAAATACAGAATCTGCAAATGTGGAGTTCCCAATGCCAGTACAAACACACAGGAACATGAAGGGACACACTGCTCTGGATTATTTTAATTCCGTAGAAATAATGTTGGCATTTTAGGATAAATGTGGATGATGGAAACTAGTCCCCAGTTTTCTCAGAGGAACATGCTAAGATTTCAAAAGGCAAGCATATGTCAGCACAAATACTTGTACACACTAGACAGAAGAAATCACGCAGCAGCATCCCTTCGCAATTGCAAACTATGGGGTGACCAATACAGACACAGTTTTTATTGTTTTTAGGCTTCATTGGAGGGGAAAACCCGACAAGATGAATTTATTGAATACAGGAGAAGGGGTTGTAGCACATTGTTAATTGTCATGTATATCAGTGATCTGAAAGAGGGGACACATCTGCTTTTCAGGTTAATTATATTAAGACCAACTGCAGAAGAGTAGTTCTTTATTCCTTCTGCAGGTAAATTAGAAAAAAATCATTTGCATTTCTAATTTGAACCAACAGTTACTCAATAGTAAGCAATAGTTAATAGTTACTTTTAGCCAGTTGTTACTGTAATGTGACAAATTGTCTTTGAAATTTATCAGTGTTACTGTAAAGATTGCTCCACCTGGCAAAATAGATTAATATTCAATTATTCATGCGATGTAACATGAAAGCAAGGTTATTTTCTCATCTTTGGCTCAGAACATAATGGATTTAGAATTAAGCTAGAACTTTAGCAGAGATTGAAATCCATACAGAATATTTGTCCTTAATTTGTTACCTTATAATTTATTAACAGAGGGATCTGGAGATATCTTACATTTGCAGTTATTTCATATACTTCATGTAGGAGTCTCTAGTCTCTTTATGAAAGATTTGATCTTAAAGTTTTTTGCATAAATCTATTGCATGCTTGTGCCTGATTCCAATAGCTTGCGAAAATGGCGTATTTCCTCAGAATGGTGGTTTCCTCACTGGGCTTTAGAAAACACTGTATGGAAATGCAGCGGGTGCGTAATGCGGTATTACTCCATCTTTTCTTCAGTATAGTAAAGTGGAAGGTAATTACATCAAAGAATGGTTCTGAAATATCAGATGCCCGTTAGTGCATAATTACTGAGTTGGTATGTTGCCAAACAACATGTGATGACGTGCCTTCTCTGCACAGCTTCTAGGTGCTCCTACTTATTGCATTAGCATCGTCTTGGAATTGCACAGGGAAACTGTGGTACCAACACTTCTGGCATTTGCTTTCTCTGTAGAGTAGCAGCAGGTTTGTTTTTAATAGGGGTATTGGTTTAGGGCTACATGTGAGGAATATTGGAAATGCTAGAAACACACTGAATTTCTTTGTAAATGTGAACGTCCAAGAAATATTATCTTTATAGTCCTGTCTGGCGTATTTGTGGGTGTTGGCTTCTTTATTCTTGCTTCACTTATGGTTTATAGACAGCAAAGAACTGCACAAAATATATACATAAATATGAACCAAAATAATCATAAGTATCAATGACCCAGATTTTGCTCTCATTTGTACCCCTACAACCTCAATAGAATAAATTTACTACAGTGGGCATGGAAGTAAATAACAGAGAACAGAATTTAGCACATAATATTGATGCATAATTTTCTGTGGTATATGTATTACATATTATTGTCAAAGGGATTGTTATTTATGGATTTACACAGATCCGTTATCCACTTAAGACAGATTGGTATATGAGAACCAGGTTATTAGACTGGTTATTAGGCTCTCTCAATAAATTTGAATACAGACCTGGATATCTTAATTGAAAGTGGTGTCTGATCAGAAAGAAATGCTCTCTTATTCATTTCCGACACGGTATATTGTGTACGGTCAAGTTCCTTTTGCCGCAAGTTAATGGGATGCCAGTGCTGATAATTAAAAACAAAAAACCACCACCAACAAAAGAACACTTTAGCTACAAAGTCTCTATCAGTTTGGACAATGAAAGTAATCTAGTCTAAGCAATTGCATATTCAGTCACAGGCAATTTTGGCATTGGTTTAAGGCTCTGACAAAGAGCCTTGCACACACTGTTATTCCAAGAATATTATTGGCTCTTTAACTTAATCACGTGAAAATGGGAGGTAGGTACTTAACACACATTAGAGTGGGTAAAGTGAGTAATTCATTAGATATTCCATTGTGATTTGGCGATTACAATCCAGTGAGGGGGTCCCTGTCTGTGCTTGGGAGACTTTTGGTGGTGGTGTTCGGAGTGAATTTCACTGGCCTTTTATGTTGAGTTTAGGCTTCTTGGCCTTATTTCCAAGGCTCTGTAGGAGTCTGCTCTTGCATACATCTCTGCTCTGAGTTCCTTTTCTGCTCTGTCCAAGTCTCCTGCCTTTAACAGCTACCTTTATTTCCTTCTCCAACCCTCATCTTTGTGGCTTGGAACTCCCTCCCTCTCCTGGGGTGTCATTAAGCAATCTACCTCTCTTCTTTCCAATCCCACTTTAATACACACTTCCCTCAGGAAGTCTATCAGTGCTCATCCAGCAACAAAAGAAATCTGACTTTGTGGTGTTTTAGGCGAAAGGGTTGTAGCCTCATCATTAAAAAATAAAATTAATGCACTGGTCAGCTTGAAAATGTTTCTCTTACATTGTTTATTTTTGAACAATGCCACACCGAATTTTGGACCACAGTAAGTAATATATACATGCTGGGCCAAATTCTCAGCTGGGTAAATCAACATAGCTCCATAGACTTCATTGGAACAACTTCAATTGTGGTCTTGGATTCCTGACACGTGTTTGCAGAATGAAACCTGCCTGTGTGCCATTTAATTTGCAAGACAGCTCAAAAGTCCCAAGAAGACCAGGTTAATACTAATTTTCCTAACCAACTAAAGTGCTGCTGGGTAAGTAGGACAAAAAAACCTTTATAGCTTATTCTGTGCCACTCAGGTCTTGAAGTGACAGGTTTCAGAGTGGCAGCCGTGTTAGGCTGTATCCCCAAAAAGAACGAGGAGTCCTTGTGGCACCTTACAGACTAACACATTTATTTGAGCATAAGCTTTCGTGGCCTAAAACCCACTTCATCGCATGCATGAAGTAGAAAATACAGGAGGCAGGTATAAATATACTCCATGCATCCGATGAAGTGGGTTTTAGCTTCATAAAAGCGTATGCTCAGATAAGTGTGTTAGTCTCTAAGGTGCCACAAGTCCTCCTCGTTCAAGTCTTGAAGATTCCTAAAAAATTGAAAAGTTTAGAACAAAGTCCTGTACTGCAGCACTTCCCAAAGAGGAACTTGAGCATGAGTGGAGAGTGATATTTTCTTTGCAATAGCCTCGATAAATAAAATAAAGGTAGAGAGAAGACTTTCATATTGGATGCTGTAGAAAAGTTTACTTGAGTCTAACCCATTAGAGAATTTGTTCAAGAATTCTGTAGTTCATCTGTGTGAAAATGTGACTTCTGTGAGTTTGCCAAGGTCAGTGAGACCTACAGAGATTTGCTAAAGGAGTGCTTTTCATGCAGCTTAAACGTGCTTGGGGACCAGCTATAACTTGCTCACACAACTGCTCCAAGATTTCAGAGAAGAGACTGTACATGCTCATCTGGACCTCTAGCTCCCTGTTTCCACTCACTTTTTTTATTCGTTTCCAAAGTAAAAATTTAAAGTTTTTGAAATATGCTGGTCTGACAGCCTTGTAGGCCAAACTCCATAGAATAGATGCAGTGTGGTTAGTAGCACTGCAAACTTCCTCCCATTGCAGAGTCAGCACCCTTCAGCCCTGGCCTCTGACCACCTTTAGCTATGAAAGGATCATTCGCTCTCCATGTCCATTCAGTCATTGGCCTCCTGTGCTGAGACTGCCAACAGGATCCCACCTACTGCCCTATGAGCTCTGAGTTTTGTGTTACATGGACAACTGTCTACTGAGAGCACCTGCTCATTCCACATAAGTCACCAGAGAGTCAGCAAATATTATCAACTTTCAGTTAATAGTAACCTGGGACGAATTCAGACCTGTGATTGCCTGCCATGCTGTCCAAGTTTGTAACAAACATTATGTCTCCAATACGGGTCCCAAAATGCAGAAGAAATTAAACGAGAGCCATGAAGTGATACATTCTGAACAGCACCAGGCCTGTAGCTGTAAAATGTGGGAGGAAACTTGAGAGCCTCAGTGAGATTAATTATCTAGGAATGCAGACAAAAATCCCACCAGTGGAAGATTGGACTGAATAAGACCTGGAGGCTTTGGTTCAAAGTAACAAGTTGGAGCTAATCATATTGACAGGCAGTATAAGAGGGACACGTTCTGTCTGTCTGCGCCAGGTCTGGCTAGATAGAGGGTTTCATTCTTCACTGAGATAGTCAAAATTTCAGAAAAGTAAAGGGAGAATGTTTAGGCCTATGGGAGATACAACACTGGAAGGGTGTCTATATGATGAAATTAAATTCATAACTGTCATCATGCAAATGGGACTGACGTCTGTTCCAGAACATACAGCCTAGAAAATATTGTCACTCTCTTTGTAATAATTACCATTGTTTTTGTAACATCCTTCATCTTACGGGACTATATAGAAACCGTTACAGTGCTGCGGAAGAGCACACGTAACTGGAGGCTATTTACACTGCAGTGCTCATCAACACCAAACAGGTTTAAGGCAGGAAGTGAAGAACAAAGCCAGCTCAAATTGCAGGGGGAGTTAAGGTAAAAAACCATGAAATTACATCATTGTAATTTGGCCAGGACATTGGGGTTAAGTCCCCTATGCCCTGCAAAAAAAAAAAAAAAAATCTTGAATGCCCACAACTGTAAGGAATGTTACTTTTAGGTCTCCAAATGGCAAATCCAGCTGCACAATCCCCCTAAAACCATTCTGGGGCATTGATTCAGCAATGACTCAGAAGAAAGGGCAGTAATGATTGCTCAAAATACTTCTTGCACCATCCACTAAGTCTTTGTAAGTCTAGTGACCGTGAAGAGACTTATGCATGCAACAAAAATGCATGAAGAGATTACCATCTAATGTGGTATGGACCCTGTAATGACCTTGGGGTTCATTAAATAACAAACCAGTGAATGAAAGAGGAATAAAACTTTAATAAAACAAACTGAAGAGCGTCTCTGGTGAACTGCTGCACACAGCCATGCTGTGTTCTCACCACCCCCCTCCCCATTGTCTCTAGGACACATCTCCAAATTCCTACATTCATAATCCTGTCCCTTATGAGGGACCATCTCTAAACTATAATCTTCTACAAACATATCTCTATGAATCCAAACCGTGGAAAGTCATGGTATAAAAAGGGCTGTAAAAGACCTCTTGAATTACCACATCCTGCCTCCTTAAAGCAGGATTTCATTCAACATTGCAGCCTCAAGTGTTCTCTCAAGTATGTTCTCAAGTCCTATTAGTGACAATACCGAATTTAGGTACTTTTTTTTTTTTTTTTTAGGGATGGTGGGGAGCGATAGGTTTAAGGAAAACACACTGAAAAAATGGAGCATGATAATTATTTTCCCATTTCAGGAGAATTTTTGACATTGAATTTTTTTGCCCATTCTGAATCAGGATGAAAAAAATCAATCTAGAAAATATTTGCAAAATTATTTAAAATAATTACATTAGGTTAAGCAAAACATTTAGTTTCAATAATTTTGAAACATTTTTTTATTTTGACCTTTTAGGTTTTTGACATTTTTTTTAGTATAAATTTTTAAACAAAAAATAGCTTTGCTTTGATAAATGGAACTTTTAAAGCCTCCCTCCTGTTGTAATCAGTGGAAAAAATATTCTATATATCAGTACATTTTTCACAGGAGGCAATGTGTCTAGAGAATATAGTAAAGAAAATCGAGAAATCATACGCTCACCTGCTCTTTAAAAGACTACTTTTCACCTTGACATCCCAAATAACTATTTAAATAATCTACAAGAAGAATTCTATCAATACCATAATCTAGTATGAAAAATAACAACCCCCAAATGTGAATGGGAGGATATGTGTATTTATAGCTTCTCTATCACCGCTGCACTTGACGTTCATTTCATGATTCCAAAGAGTGTGCAACCAAGACTGCGTCTCTTGAAAACATTTGAATGATTACTTGCTCATGTCAGAGTGTGCACTGAAGGAAAGGAAATTCCTACCTTTCCTCAAAATACCTTGTGACAGGGTCAGGCCAGATGGCTACAGGAGAGTGACAGAAGGCAGATATATTAGCCCCAGGTTAAGTAGGTCTCTTTTCCCTGGGTAAGGTAACAGGGAAGGTTCCAGAACAATCAGGAACCTTCTGGAGACAATTAAGACAGAAAGGCTGATTAGAACACCTGCTGCCAATCAAGAAGCTGCTGGAATCAATTAAGGCAGGCTAATCAGGGCACCTGGGTTTAAAAAGGAGCTCACTTCAGTTTGTGGTGCATGTGTAAGGAGCTGGGAGCAAGAGGCACTAGGAGCTGAGAGTGAGAACGCATACTGTTGGAGGACTGAGGAGTACAAGCATTATCAGACACCAGGAGGAAGGTCCTATGGTGAGGATAAAGAAGGGGTTGGGAGCAGGCCATGGGAAAGTGGCCCAGGGAGTTGTAGCTGTCACACAGCTGTTCCAGGAGGCACTCTAAACAGCTGCATTCCACAGGGCCCTGGGCTGGAACCTGGAGTAGAGGGCGGGCCCGGGTTCCCCCCAAACCTCCCAACTCCTGGTCAGACACAGGAGTAGCTGACCTGGACTGTGGGTTCATGAAAACGGCCAAACTGAGGGCCGTTGTGAAGCTCCAAGGAGAGCAAATCTGCCAATAAGCGCAAGACCCACCAAGGTAGAGGAGGAGCTTTGTCACAACCTTGAAAGTAAATATTACTAAACGTAAGCACCTATGCCCGTGATCCACATCATGCATATAAATTCTGTTTAAAATCAGTGATCTTCTTTTGTAACTGTAGATGAACTCTGGGACTCTTCTTGGTTTGTTCTAGCTGTCATTTAGAAAATTGAAAATGAACTTAAGATTTCTGTTGCGAAAGATGCAGTCAAGTAATTTAGAAAACTAAGTTCTGTGGAGAATAGGCTGTTTAACTGGGAGGTGCTTACTCCTGAAAGTTGCTTTAAATGAGCCCTATCACTGGGAACTGATTTAGTTTAATGGTTAAAAAAAAAGCGACTTCTGCTTTTTTAGAATAGCAAAAATCGGACCTGGGTTCCACTGCCTTATACTTGGGTGAAGAACAGAAAGTTGGGCCCTTAATGGGCACTCAATTGGCTGTTGTCCAGTGATTAGGTGGTGCCTAACAAGGTATTGAAATGTGTGGAAAAGCGTGAGCTCTGGTTTCTTAAAGTAGGAACTGCCAAATAATGATGGCACAAAGAAAAAAAAATAGGTGTAATGCAGTGAATATAATTTAATTTGTGCATTTTTATTCAGCATTTTATTTCACTTAAATTTTTTCTAAAACCAAAATGTTTCTTTGGTGAATGGAGCTGAGCAGATGTTCACAGCAGTCCCTGTTGAGAGGTTTCTACTTTAATACCTCTTAAAAATTTTTTGTTGTTAAATTTGGATCCAAAACACTCTGGCAACCACAAAGACTAATTCTATCCCCACTAATCTTTCCTCTGAAGATTATTTTTGTGACCTATGTACGTGAGTTATGGTAGAATGCAATAACCAGATCATGTTACTGCCACCCTGCAATGCAACGTCACAGAACTTCTTATTCTAAATCTAACTAAACACCATAAAAGTAAACAACAAGGTGGTGGTGGGGGTGGAGGGGGGGGGGAGGAATAAGGCTAAAGGAAGAGGAGAAATAGCTTGGATGAACATCACATGTATTATGATGTCATAATATCACATATGTTATCACTGTATTATTTGTGCTGCAGTATCATATAGGAGCCACAGTCCTGGATCACAATCACATTGCGCTGGGGGCAGAACAAACACCTAGCAAAAAGGCAGTCCCTGCCCCAAGGAGGCCCATTACTGCAAATTTGGCAAAGCCACATGTTCCACGGAAGGATGCTAGTGATCTGTTTATCTGCAGCTCTTCTTCCAAATGTTTGTATAGTAGGAGCCACTCAATAAAAAAACAAAGGTGCATTGTCATTTTCCAGTTGGACAGGAAAATCCAATGAACTCTTACCAGAACCCCCACTTCTCTCGAGAGAACCTCATCTCAAATGTACATGACTTTAGGGCCACTAGCACTTGAGCTCTCTACTATCTATTTGACCGAGGTTGTTTTTTTTTTGTCCTGACTGCATTTTCAAAGAAGCTGAAGTGAACATTATAGAGAGATTGTCATCCAGGGGATAGAGCACTGGCGTGGCATTCATGAGACCTGAGTGCTAAACTTCTTTGGCTAGCCCTCGATGCGAGGATGATGTCTGCCAAGGGAGTTCATTGCTGGGTTTTTAAGTGGCCGAGGAGCCCAGTTCGTGATCTGGAGATTTTCCCACAGAAGTGACGGGTGTAATCTTGGAGGAGATATAATTGTTGATTGGACTGTTGTGCCCTTTCTTTTCTCCTTTGTCGCTTCTCTGTCTCATGAGTACATCTGTTCTCAAAGTGAGCTGTGGCTTGGTGTATGGTGTGGTGTGGTGTCACTGTGTTCTGTTCTGCACCAAGACCCCCCAGTCTGTTGGGTTGATGCCTCCCTTTTTAAGGTGTATGAGGTATAGAAAATGGTTCACATTTTGCAGGGGTTCTCTGCAGATGGTGATTTGTGGAGTATGAAAAGTAGTTTGTGCAGGTGAGGGCTAGTAGAGGACCTTGGTTTTCTGGATGTTGAGAGAGAGAGAGAGACCTAGACTGTGACAGGCATCTGCAAAAAGGATTAGGGACTTTGCAGGTTGGCCTCTGTGTGTGCAAGAATGAAACAGTCATCTGCATACTTTAGTGATAGCAATTCTCGTGAACTTAGATTTTGTTCGGAGACGTCGGAGATTGAGGAGTTGACCATCCATATGCTACTCAATCCTGATTCCATCAGGAAGGTGGTCACGGATGAGAATCAGGATCATGGCAAGGTAAATGGAGAAAAGTATTGGGGCAATGACAAAGCCCTGCTTGACACCAATGCGAATGATGAATGGTTCGGTCTCTGAGCCGTTGCACAGAATGGTGGCAGTCATCCCATCATGGAGTAGTCTGATGATAGAAATGAATTTCTGTGGACAGCCAAACCTACACCTCACCTTCCATAGGGCGTCATGACTGATAAAATGAAAGGCCTTAGTTAGATCGATGAATGCCATGAACAGTTCCTGGTGTTGCTTTCCGCACTTCTCCTGACTCTGTTGCGCCATGAAGATCATGTCAGTTGTGCCTTGAGATAGCCTGAAGCCACACTGTGATTCGAGGAGGAGTTCCTCAGCAAGAGGGAGAAGGCGGTTTAGTAGGATCTGGGCAAGGATCTTCTTTGCAATGAAGAGGAGGGCAATACCTCTGTAATTCCTGCACAAAGATTTGTCCCCTTTCTTGAATATTGTAACAATGTTGATGTTTTTAAAGTCAGGTGGAATTTTTTCGCAGGTCCAGCTTATGTTGAGGAGTTGGCAAAGTTTGTGCTGGAGCACTGTTCCACCAGCTTTGAAAACCTCAACTAGGATGCCATCTGGGCCTGGTGTCTTGTGATTTTTTTGTCTGGGGGATCAGCAAGGTGTTCCATTGCTGAGCATTGTGGAATAGACTCAATGGTGTCTTCAGAGACCGTGGATTCATGGTTTAGTAGGCTCTAAAGTGCTCCTTCCTGCATTGTTTAATGGCTGCATTGTCATTGAGGAGGGTGGAACCATCCTGGGAATGTAAGGAGGTTGAGTCTTTGGAGCTTGGCCATACATAGCTTTTGTTGCTTGAAAGAAGCTTCTCATGTCATCCTGGTCTACGAAACCCTGGATCTCAGAGCCTTCTCTTGCCACCACTTATTTTTGATGTCACGTAGCCTTCTTTGGACTTCAGCTTTGAGCAGGTGATATGCCTCATGTTTTCATTGGTCAGAGGAATCATTTTGCCAATTGCGGAATGTAGTTCTTTTCTGTTGAATTAATGCTAGGATTTCCTTGTTGTTTTCATCAAACCAGTCTTGGTGCCAATGAATGGAATATCCTATCATTTCAGCACATGCACTGTGAATGGTATTTTTAAGTTGATCCCAGTGCTCTTGAGTTCTAAACATGGCTCAGCTGTATGACCTTGGGTGAGTCACGTCACCTTTCTCGTGGCTCTGTCCACTGCCACCTCTTGCCTGTTTAGGCTGTGATCTCTTTGGTGCAGAGCTTTCTTTTACTATGAATATGTTTATCATCTAGCACAATGGAGCCCCAAACTTGGCTGTAACCTCTAGGCACCACTAAATAACTGATAATTGCTATTACCTTTTATTTATTGCAACATCATCATTGATGTCGTGAATTCCAACTACATATATTAGAGGTATTAAATCCAAGATTTAAAAAAAGCACAAAAACCCCCTGAATCAACCCCACAGATACACTCAGCACATGCCCTGAATTTCTTCCGAAGTAGCAGGTTTCAGAGTAGGAGCCGTGTTAGTCTGTATTCGCAAAAAGAAAAGGAGTACTGGTGGCACCTTAGAGACTAACCAATTTATTTGAGCATGAGCTTTTGTGAGCTACAGCTCACTTCATCGGCTGCATTCAGTGGAAAATACAGTGGGGAGATTTATATACATAGAGAACATGAAACAATGGGTGTTACCATACACACTGTAAGGAGAGTGATCACTTAAGGTGAGCTATTACCAGCAGGGGTGGGGGGGAACCTTTTGTAGTGATAATCAAGGTGGGCCATTTGCAGCAGTTGACAAGAATGTCTGAGGAACAGTGCGGGGTGGGGAATAAACATGCGGAAATAGTTTTACTTTGTCTAATGACCCATCCTCTCCCAGTCTCTATTCAAGCCTAAGTTAACTGTATCCAGTTTGCAAATTAATTCCAATTCAGCAGTCTCTCGTTGGAGTCTGTTTTTGAAGTTATTTTGTTGAAGAATTGCAACTTTTACGTCTGTAACTGAGTGACCAAAGAGATTGAAGTGTTCTCCAACTGGTTTTTGAATGTTATAATTCTTGACGTCTGATTTGTGTCCATTTATTCTTTTACATAGAGACTGTCCAGTTTGGCCAATGTACATGGCAGAGGGGCATTGCTGGCACATGATGGCATTTATCACATTGGTAGATGTGCAGGCGAACGAGCCTCTGATAGTGCGGCTGATGTGATTAGGCCCTGTGATGGTCTCCCCTGAATAAATACGTGGACACAGTTGGCAACAGGCTTTGTTGCAAGGATAGGTTCCTGGCTCAGTAGTTCTGTTGTGTGGTGTGTGGTTGCTGTTGAGTATTTGCTTCAGGTTGGGGGGCTGTCTGTAAGCAAGGACTGGCCTGTCTCCCAAGATCGGTGAGAGTGATGGGTCATCCTTCAGGATACGTTGTAGATCCTTGACGATGCATTGGAGAGGTTTTAGTTGGGGGCTGAAGGTGATGGCTAGTGGTGTTCCCTATTTCCCCACCCCCCACTCTTTATTCCCCACCCCCCACTGTTCCTCAGACATTCTTGTCAACTGCTGCAAATGGCCCACCTTGATTATCACTACAAAAGGTTCCCCCCCTCCCCTGCTGGTAATAGCTCACCTTAAGTGATCACTCTCCTTACAGTGTGTATGGTAACACCCATTGTTTCATGTTCTCTATGTATACAAATCTCCCCACTGTATTTTCCACTGAATGCAGCCGATGAAGTGAGCTGTAGCTAATGAAAGCTTATGCTCAAATAAACTGGTTAGTCTCTAAGGTGCCACAAGTCCTCCTTTTCTTTTTTCCTAAGTAGCAGATCTCTTTGCTGATGTGTGAGTGCAGTGGCTCATCAGATGAGGCTAAATCAGTCATGAAACATAATGCAGGGTGACTGGTTTACCTGGCTCTGATGCAATATGGTGCAGATAAGTTAGACCAGGAAATTTAAACTCCAACCACTTATTTTTTTCTCCCTTCCCCCCAGAAGACTAGCTACAAAAGAAATGTTAAAAAGGTTTTCAGTATTTACGTCTTTTATTTAAGAAAGAAGTTCCTGTTGTGATACAGCATGGCCAGAGGGCAGCAGGAGAGTGTTCGAAGGGAGCCTTATTCCCTGTAGAGGGAAGAAAGTTTGCTATAGATTAATTAAAGCACCTGAAGCCAGTCACCTGATAAAACCCCCCTGCTTCAATCAGACAAGGGAAGGAGTTGAAGCAGAGTGGATTGGTGTTGGAGTAGACAGCAGTTTGGAGGGAAGCAGAGGAGAGGTTGGAGAAGTGCTGTGGTGGGTAAGAAGACCAAGACCCTAGGTAAAGGGACACCTGGTTGTGCATAGGGAGGGCAGGAAGCCCCACAAGCTGAAGGGTAGGAAAGGGAAGTAGTCCAGGGGAAGGAACCGCTCGTTCAAACGGTTTACCGCTATCCTTAAGGCTCCTGGGCTGGGACCCGGAGTAAAGGGTGGGCCCGGGTCCCTCCCTCTCTACTCCCCTCCTCTAGGACACTAGTGGGGCAGTTAATACCCCAGTTCAGGGGCGAGAAATGGTGCCCTGAACCCTCCCCAAGAAGAGAAAGTGCGAGACCCATCAAAGTAATGCCAGCAATTTGCCACACTGCGTTCTGTAAACTGAAAGGCCGGTGTTCCATAAATACATTTTAGGTTTGAGAGTATCATACCTGAGCTGTCTGCAGAGCAGGCTGGCTAAAAACACCATGGTGTCATGGGCCTTTACAGCTTGGCAAATCTCATGCAAGTAGTATAATATAGAATAATACTGTATAACACCTTCCTTACAAGGGCTACAAGTGACTTTACAATATTAATAAATCAAGAAAGCCGACAGGTGCGGAGGAACACGCAGTGCAGGTGGAAACATGCCTTAGGGATGAATTTATTAAAAGGGAAACTCTATATCCTAGTAAAGCAGTTAGGAAAGAAGTTGGTAAAGTGCAGACAGGAGGTAGTGAGGAACAGGCAAATGTAAGAGAGTCCCATTTAAATATAACACATGAAGGCAAGCACTTGAATATTGACAACCTGTACATGTGCTTCTATACAATTTCGAGAAGTCTAAATACTAAAAGGGGTGAACTAGAATGCCTGTTATTAAATGAGGCTATTGATATAATAGGCATCCCAGAAACTTGGTGGAATGAGGTAATACTCTGTCATTTCTATATATTTTGTACGCTGGTAAGTTGCACTGGCGGGGGAGTGGCACTATATGGGAATGAAAGCACAGAATCAAATCAAAATCTTAAATTAATCAAACTGTCATAGAATCTCTCTAGCTAGAAATGTCATGCTTGAACAATACGAGTATAGCAGTAGAAATATTCTACCAACTGCCTCACCAGGATGGTGACAGTGATTGTGAAATGCTCAGGAAATTAGGGAGGCTACAAAGACAGAAAACATCATCATAATGGGGGATTTCAACTATCCTCATATTGACTGGGTATATGATACCGCAGGAAGGGATGCAGAGATAGAATTTCTAGACACATTAAATGACTGCTTCTTAGAGCAGCTAATCCTGGAACCCCCCAGGGGAGAGGCAATTCTTGATTTAGTTGTAAGTGGAGCACAGGATCTGGTCCAAGAGGTGAATATAGCTGAACTGCTTGGTAATAGCAACCATAATGTAATTAAATTTAGCATCCCTGTGGTGGTGGTGGGGAATGCTAAAGAAACCCATCATAGTAGCATTTAACTTCAAAAATGGTGAAGCTAGTTAAAAGGAAATTTAAAAGGAACGGTCACAAGGGTGAAATGCCTGAAAACTGCGTAGAGACTATTTAAAAACACCATAATAGAGGTTCAAACTAAATGTATACCCCCAAATAAAAAAAAAAAACCAGTAAGAAGACCAAAAACACGACCAATGGCTAATCAACAGTGTAAAAGAACCAGTTAGAGGCAAAAAGGCATCCTTTAAAAATTGGAAGTCAAATCCTAATGATGAAAATAAAAAGGAACATAAACTCTGTCAAGTATAAAAGTATAATTAGGCAGGCCAAGAAAGAATGTGAAGAGCAGCTAGCTAAGGATACAAAAACTAAACAGCAAAAAACCCCAAAGACATCAGAAGCAGGAAGCCTATCTGACAGTGGTCAGTGCCAGATGTTTCAGAGGAAATGAAATGAACAGGGCAATTTTGAGTGATCCATCCCTGTCCAGTCCCAGATTCCGGCAGCTGGAGGTTTAGGGACACCTGGAGTATGGAGTTACGCCCTGACCATCTTGGCTAATAGCCATTGATGGACCTATCCTTCATGAACTTGTCTAATTCTTTTTTGAACCCAGTTTCCCCTGGGAGTAAGCCAGCTCTAAAAATGCAGGCCCTGTATGGCTGCCTAGGTGTCATGGCAGTGATAACAGGATTTGCCCTTCTACAAGGAACTTGCTACAGTTCTTTTAGGTGGAGATATTTGTGTTAGAGGCATTTCCTTCTGTTTGATTTTTCCAGTGCAGTCACAATTCTGAGTTTATGGCATCATCAATCTGCTTCTATGGAAATTGTCATGTCACAATCTTACTCGAGAGATCTCATAGGGTCATGTAGAAGCAGCAGAGGTGCTGATCAGAAGCAAAACCTTACTTACATACTAATAGGGTGGAAGAAAATGGTGAACAACATTCTAACTGATCTGCGTGTGGTCAGATAGCCAAGAACGGGGTTAAGAACAAGCTGTTAAGAGAGAGTCTGATAATTGCCATCTGCAGGAAATCACATCCAAGGTCAGATGACATTGTTTGGAGGGGCTCACGACCATGAGTGCCAGCCTCAGGGCAGACTGCCAAAAAGCAGGGCAAAACCCAAAAACTGGTTGTATGTTCTATAGTTAGATTTCACCAACCCAACATCAATATTCAGGTTATTCTCATTCCCAGTCACTTACCCTGGGTCAACTGTACTTCAGTTCTCAAACCAAAGGCATCACGTGTAGCCAGTCCTGTAATAAACTAACTAAAGATTTATTAACTAGGAAAAATATGAGTTGTTTACGAGGTTAAAGCAGGTAAACGCACACACACAACTGAGGTACAATGTTGCATTCCAAAGGTAATAGATGCTTCTGTAATAAGCAAGCTTTTACATCCTTTAGGGCTAAGCCAAGGCCAAGCAACTTGGGGATCTCTTGCCTAAGTTTAGGAATCTTTTCCCCTCAGAGTCCAAACAACATAAAGAGACCCTAATTCCTTCTGGTCAGGGATTTTTATCGCCATCTCCCTAGAGCCCAAGATGATAGGATGAGCATTTCTACATGTCCCCCTCTTCATGGCTGAGCCAGGAGTAATCAACAAAGGCCTTTTTCTTTGGTGTCTTACAGTGGCCCATTTGGATTCAATAGGCCTTCCTGATGGGTAGGAGATAGCATCTATTTATGGGTGCAAACCAGTATCTCACACTTGGTGACGTTTCTTTCCTGACTGGCTTTCCAGTTTCAGAGCAAACATTTTTACACTTAAACACAGAGGATTACTTTATACAATGGATTACAGATATTATAAATTAGATTCATGCATGCAGTAGGGTTGCCAACTTTGGTTGGACGAATCCTTGGAGATTTCATCACATGACATAATCTTTAATTAAAGATTAATTGTTAATTTCTGGAGACTCCAGGACAATCCTGGAGTGTTGGCAACCCTATGCATGCAGGAACTTGCAAGCATTTCATAAAGTCTAAACACGAAACACATTGTTACAAGTCTAATATCTATTTTAGCAACACTAACACAGAAGTGAGTCAGACGGTTTCCATCTATGCATTTGATAGTGTTCACTTGAGGCCCAGGGTCCTTGGCATGAGCTGGCACCTGGTCTGTCTGCGTCACAGACACTGTGGGTTTTACAGCTAAATTAACCCCTTTATACAAAGATCCTGACAAGGTAAGTCAAGAGCAGAGCCAGGGAATTTTTCAATGACTCATTTTTTGTCAAAAAGTGCTGTTTGATGGTGACTGTTCATGGTCAGGTCAGTTTAGACAAATCTCCTGACTCAAAAGTGTTGGGGGGGGAGGGGTTCAAATTGTCCAAACAAAATGTTTTGGTAGACCTGAACTGAAACTTTTGTTTTTTTTTGATTCACTGAGATTTTTGACTTTTTGTCCCAATTTGGGAAGTAAACATTTTCAAACTCTTGAAAATATTCATGGGATGGGAAAACCACCCGCTTAGCTCTACTCAAGACTTATCCACTCTTAAATATAGGAAGTCCTAGAGTGAGAGAAGAGCTCAGAGCTGCTATTATTAGATATTTATCATTGTTTTATAATTCCTGTAGAGTCATAGGTCTGCATGGCACTTTACAGACAGTTAAGAAGACAAGGTCTCTGCTCCAAGGAGCTTTCTACAACCTGAATTGTTCAGACCTAGTGTTGTCAACTCTTGTGGTTTTTTTTCCATGATCTCATGATATTTGTTTAATTTAAAGCTGCAGCTCTTGGAATCAAGTGATTACAAAGAGAATTTCACCTTTCACTTTCTTAAAAAAGGGAGTTTCTGGTCCTCATAGTTGCATAGTAAAGCTTGAAAATGTGACCTAAGTGCACACTCCAGGTTCAGAAACTAGAAGGCATATAAAATTATCAATCTTTTTGAAAAATCTCATGATTTTTAGGCCTATCCAATTATATTTAGGGGCATAACTCATGGTATTTGAGCGTTTGAAGAGGGCACTACTGCAGATCGCATAACAAATGGTAATGAAAGATCATGGTGCATGGGGGTGACGTCAGGGAACCTTGCTCTTGCTCTTAATCTTTAGGGAAAGCAAACAGTGGTCCAAATTCTCTGCTGGTGAGGCTGGGTTCTCCATTACTCTGCATCTTCTGCAGCTATTTGCATCACTGCCTGGTGGACATACATGCTACCGACTCAGACTGCTGGTGATTTACACTTGCTTTGTACTGGTGCAAAAGACTAAACGAAGGTGCAGGGCATCAGAGAATGAGGCCCTGGTCTGTGAAGTTAGTTGGAAGTGATTCCAAATAGGGCCATTTCCAACTGGATCCTGAAGTGTAAAATGAGTCAGTGTAGCTGTCTGGGGAAGGAGGTGGTGTGGTTGTGCAGCTCTGGATGTCCAACTAGGGCAAGTTGGAAAGTTTGCCTTGAGTGTAAGAAGCCTCGTTTAGGGTTAACACTGAGAAATTCCTCTCCTCCTGCAGTCCCCTGTTTGCTGTCCCTCTGACTCATTTCTAGACACAATGAAGAAAATAGGCTTGGCTCTCACCTATTGCCTTAAATACATTCTAGCCTTGATCAGTTCTTGAAGCTGAAAAAAACAGTTGCCAACCCTGGGGCTGACAGAATCTTGAAAAGCCAGCTGATTTTAGGTTTTCTAATATTGCCAAGAGTTTTGATTTGAAACAAGATATTTCAGCCCCAGAGAATCCAGTAAACATCATATTTCCCACAGAAACAAGCTTTTCCAGTTTCAAGTGAAGAGGAATCATCATTCCAAACCATGCAGAATTTCTTTTTAATTATTATTGATCTTTGAAGGATGAATCAGACTGTTTACACTCATTTCTCTAGTGAGGACTTGACAGCAAATCTGTGGGTGATGTCAGTTCTCATGAATTGGCCTCCAAATGTTTATCAGTCACCTCTCTTTGCAAGATGTGTTTCACAATGTCAATATGATTTTTAGGTATTAGAATAACTTTGGTCTTATATCTACATAGCACCTTTCATTTGAAAAGTCCTAAAGCACAGGGCAAAATGCTCCTGTCTGACCTATTTTATAGGTCTGTTGCATATTCTGCACTAGGTCTATGTGTTGAATTTCTATCAAAATCAGTATGATTTGTAGCCTGCTCCAAAGCCCACTAAAGTCAATGGAAAGACTCCATTGGACTTTGGATCACTGCCTTGGAGAGGGGCGTTTTCCTCTCCTGTATGATATAGGAATCACTTCCTCCACTACTGAAACACAGGCACCTCTGGGTTGGAACATAGCAGCTGCTAAGTGGCACACAGTAAACTACACATTAGGATGGGAAGTGAAGACTACTACATTCAATTTTAATTTCCAGGGCAGTTTTTTGGGAGTCAGAGCGTAATTACCTAAATGATAATTGCCATTACCATTGAACTTTTCCATCAAAATTCATCGTCTGCAGCAGCATCATTGTTATTTTGTATTTATGTATATTCCAGCAGCAGCTACAGACCCCAACCAAGCTCAGGACCTCATTATGCAAGGTGCTGTACATACATAAGTCCCTGCTCTGAAGGCCTTCCAGTCTAATTTGATCTGCAATCTAAATCAAATCTTTATAAACACACAATTAGTTTAACACCACCCTAGTGAGGTAGAAATGATTAAATCCATTTTGCAGAGAGGTAAAATGAACATAGCAAAGCTCAGACCTGGGTGCTGCAAACGCAGATGCTTAACTGTGAGCCCCATTCAAGTTAATGCGACTAGCCACATGTTCTAAAGTGAAAGCATGTGTTTAAGTGTTCATAGGATTGGGGACATAGGGCACATTTTCAAAGGTATTTACGTGCCTAAAGATGGAGACGGATGCTTTTGAAAATCCCACGAGGCTCATGTCTGCATCTTTAGCTGACTAAATGCCTTTTAAAATCTGGCCCTAGTGACATGTGCAAGGTATCAGCAACGGGCATACCTTGAGCTCCCAAAACACCATGTGATGGAATGTTGTATTGGGTCCATAATTGGGGCAGATCCAGGAATAGAACTCAGACAGCTTGACTCTTTGATGCCTAGACTTCATCTCTAGAATTGGCAGGTTTTTTTTTTCTCTCAGTTGGCAACATGAATTTTTAAAAGAAAGCGTTCTTAATATCTGAACAGATAAGGCCTGCAGTAACCTCTATTAGCAGTGACATAAGTAGATGTGAGTTAGAAGACTCTTGTAAAAGGTGACTTGCTCAAGGACAAACTAGATTTCAAATATGTTTGTTTGTCCAACAAGTAAATGATGACTGCCAAACAAAGCTACGATGATGCTCCATGCTGGAGCTGAGAGAGCAGATTACGGATTTTATTTCTCAATTTATCGTCAGGCCAGGATAAAAGGAAGGCTCCCTTTTGTGTATCTCTTTCTTGGGAAGAAGATGGTGATCTTAGGTCAAAATCCTAGGTCAGTGGAGTCCAAACTGAGTTGGAACACCAGATTTGGCCTGCCACCTCCATTTTCTTATGGGTGCCATTATCAGTTGTTCTCCACACTGATCACTGGAGAGGGCAATTAGCATCATTCCAAGGCACAGGGTGAGCTACCAGCTCTTGCGCAATGCTGAGGAAAAGTCTAGCTAAACAGCACACTGGGCAGGCAAATCACCCACACCTGGTGGCACTGGATAGCATTTTTCAAAGAAACCAAAAAGTCTGGTTTCAGTCTCAGGGCAGATGTGGCAGTCAATCAGTGCAGCCAGGTTAGCATCTTGTGTGATGGGCAGGATGTAATTTAATCTTAATTTCTGATTATTTGTACCAGAGCCCAAGATGTGCTAAGTGCTTTACAGAACACAGACATGATGTGTGCCCTGCTTTGAGGAGCTGACCATCTAATTTTAGACGTGCTAACATGAACTAGAGTAACACTAGGGAGGGATGAGTAAGGGTTGCAGCAAGAAGATCTCATGGTCAGTCAGATTCATTATGTGTACATTTGATAATTTATTCCTGACATAGCAGCATAGAAATCTACATGGGGCTTTACAAAACAAACAAAGACTGAGCACCCACCTGGAAGAGCTTAAATTCCCAGGCAAAGATCTTGCAAATACTTACTTTGAAGTAAGTAAGCACTGTGGCCCAGACCCTCAAAGGTATTTAGGCATCTAACTCCCTTTGAAATTAATGGGAGTTAAGCTCCTATATACCTCTTAATGATCTGGGCCTAAATTCAGAAGTAAATGTTTGCAGGCTCAAGGGCTAAATAAAGGTAAGAACGATAGGAAGAGATAATGAATACAAGATTGGGTTGAGGGAGTGGGGAGAACTAGAAGACAATATAATCACGTCACTTTGAGTAGGGCCTGTATTGAGTATTTGGTCGCCCCAGGCTTCCGGATAATAGGAGGAGAAGGATTTCAGGTACAGTAGGGTGAACAGTAGGCCTAGAGGTGCAAAATACTGAAATGAAAAATTATGAGGGAGTTCAATTATTTAACAATGTACAATGTCCCAATAAGCTGTATGAATTTCACACCAGCAATCTAATTATAATTTTGCATATTTCCATTAACTTATATTTTTGCAAATATTCAGCAAAGGAATTTCTGTTTAAATAGTTTTTTTAAAAAATTGGTTTAAATCTGATTTTAATGTGTTCATTACTCATATTTAATTTTCTAGTTTAACAGCATTTTGTTAAACATAATTTAATGTTCTTGATTGCCTTCTATGAAAATATTAAATATTTTTACATATTTTATGTAGGAGTTCTGCCAATATCTGCCAGATATTTACACACACACGTAGATCATTAGAACCTAAATTGCATATTTCAGTGCAGATTTTAAAATGGTTACCATGTAAAAGTTAAAAGTTGCTATGTTTTTAAAAGTCTTAAACACAATAGCTTCTAGATAACTGTAGCATTTCAGACATATGATGCATAAAACACTGAATTCCTCTGTATATTGCAACCCATTCGATAACTAGATGTTAATGCTCAACATTTTCCAAGGGCCTAGTCCTGAAGTTCTTACTCAGGTCAAATTCCTGTTGATCAGGGATCAGGCCAATCTAACTGTATTGAAAGTCCAATGAAAATTTTGCTGTTCACTCCGGTAGGAATCAGATTGGGCCCTAAATGACTGTAGCACTGTCTTCCCCACAACAGTAATGCCTCTGGAGCTTGGGAGACTAGGGGCACATACATTTCCATGTAAGGATGATTATCCTGCCCTATCAGCTGTGGGAGGGAGAGCTAAAGCTCAAATGACCTCCTGGAGTGATGTCACTATTGAGGCTCTTTGAAGATCTTGCTAAGGTTCTCCATCAAAAAGAGAGAAATGAGGAACTGATGGTATTCCTACCATAATGTACGAGGAAAAGCACTGAAATGTTTGAGGCCATCTTTATACACCTTAAGGGAGCACACATGAGCAAGATTTTTTAAAAAAAATAAATTATTATTTTTCCTTTGTAGATCCTCTTTAACGAGGTAGGCTAGGGTGTGCATGACTTAAGCTCTGAAACAAACTTTGGCACTGTGTCATGAAACTGTCCACAGTGCTACCTCTGTTTGGGATTTCTGCTGATTGTGATTTGAAGTGTGTGTTTTGTTTTTTTTAAGTGCTTGTCTGAACACAGGAAGTGGCTGTATGTAAGTGGGTAGAGGTGGTCAAAAATGTGTTATGTTCTGTGAAAAAATGCTAAGAAAATGAAATATTTTCTTTTTTAATACATTTTTGTACTGATTTTTTTTAAAATTCATTGAAAACCCCAGAATCATTTTTTTCCTTTTGGTTTTGGAAATTTTCTCATGAAACTTTCCATTGAATGAAAATCTCATTTTTCACCATAAAAATTTTTCTACAGAGAAATTTTTGACCTGCTCTAATTGTGGGAGTCAGAGGTGTTCTTAAATGTATCTACATAATGTAAAACAGCTTTTCAAGTTTCAGATGAAGCAATGGGATACTTGATTACTTCTCAACTGGCAGCGATAGCTGGTGAGTACAGGGCTTTGCACAGACACCAGAGAAGATCCATAAATGTTTACCACATGTCTTGAGTTTTCATTCACATATTGTTTGACTGTGAGTTTATGTACAATACACTGGCTGCCATTGAAAGTCATTATACGCCACACAGTTATCAAAATGATGTCTTATTTTAAATGAGGGGAAAACTGCCTCATATATATTGGTAACTGTTGGCAAATGCTGTCTTTTCAATGGCATTTGCTGTATCTACACAACAGAGTAGTGAGGGAGGTTTTAGGGGACAGGGCACAGGCTGAGAGCCAAAATTCCTGGCTTCAGTTTTCAGCTCCACTGCTCATTCACTGTGTGCCCTTTTGGATAAACCATTGAACATCTTTTCCCCTCCAATGGGTATAATAATGCTTATCTTGCAGGTAGGAATTAATCAGTGTTTGAAAAATAATTTGAGAGCCTTGTGTGAAAACCAGTGTATAAGAAGAAAGTGTTTTACCGTACAGTACTTTCTGAAATATAAGGAAAAAAGATGGCATAAAAAACCCCCGCTGTTATTGATAAATGGTTAAATGGTGATCATTGTGTGTTGTTTATTCCTTTCTTTATATTATGTACATGGCTATGTGGTTGTTTCTATGATCATAGCAAGAAACACTTAAGACAAAAATGGCTACTTCAGCTGCTGAGAACTGTCTGTTTAAATGATTACGACATACGTTAGTTCAGAACAGCCGTCCTTCTCAGTTCTTAATCAATATAACCATGAAAGCAGGAGACTGACAATCCTCTGATAACGCAGGGGATCAGCATTCAGACCTCAAGGCCAAGGGTCAGATATTAGAATACTGAGTGATTGTAAATATAGTTGAGTCTAATACATAAGAAAATGAGGACAGGGATACAGCAGAAGATTATACCTCCAGAGCACAGCATTGTAATTCAGGCAATAACTGATATGCTGTATTACCCAGAGAATGAATTTAAAAAACATATATAATTTGTCTTCATACTCAGGGGAGTGAGGGAGCTGGAGAGACTATTAAGTGTAGATAAGTGGACTATTGTATTAATATTGTGCTGCTTCTTCAGCATATTAAATACATTACATGAGGAATGGAGGAGGGAAGTACCTCAGGTAAAACACACATCAGTTGGGAGTTTTAGTATGGTTCTTTCTTGATGGGACAGTCTCTTCCTACAGCCTTCATGCAAGTACTAAGATGTTAGCAGCAACACGTACAAAGAATGTATGTCACTATATTGGGCTAGATCCCAGCATGGTGTAAATGGGCATAACTCCCTGGAATTCAATGGAGTTCTGCCCATTTACACCACCTGAGGATGTGGCTCATTGTAGCTAGACATGAAAGTCTGCAAAAGCGTGCTCTTTATTCCTTAACCTCCATCTGTTCCAGTGTGTGTGAGTTACGATTACATTCCGTCGCCTGAAAGTGCTCTGGTCACATTTCATCTTAAAACCCTTCCTCTTCTACTCTTCAGAATTAAAGCCTTGGAAGAAATGTTGGCATTGTCCTTCATAAAAGAGAAATGGGTTTAGTTTTAGGAAAAAGCTTGTTTATATTGAACAGCTGGGCAGGTGGTGAGTTGTGATTGCTGCCCGTGATTGGGGCAGAATTGCCCACATCCTGGTATATTTGCTACCCTTTTTCCTCCATTCCCCTCCACCTTGGCCTACTTGCTTGCCTTGTCTTCTTGACTGTAAGCTCTTTGGGCCAAGGGCTGTCATTTTCTATAGATTTGTCCAGTGCCTAGAACAATTGGGCCCCAGCCTAGCTGGTCTCTTGGTGCTACCACCGTATACATTATATGAAATAACAATCCCCTCCACTGCAAAACACAAACAAATATCCTTTGGTCAATAGTTTTTAATGTAATATATTTCTTTTTTGAATAAGAAAAAGCAGCAGTGATGGAAATTCATTGTGCTCTGTGTTTGTAGAAGCTGAGTATTATTTGTTTGGCAAGAGAAAGAGAGAAGAAATTAGAATGTAGGCTTTTCAAAGTGTTTAAAAAGCCATACCAGAATTCTCTTATTCTGTGTAGCTTAAACAATAAAAGATAAAAGCTCTGTTGTTATACTTACACAGTGGGCTTGTCTATATGATGCATTAGTCTGAACTAGAGGGATGTACATAGCGTGTTGTGTGCAAATTGGCTCTGTGTGGGTGCTGCTGAGGGGCATTGCTTTAAATAGGACTATGTTAAGGGAACTAGGGAACCTTGTGTGCACCAGTATGGTTCCCACAGGGCCAGTTAGTATGTAGTATGCTAGAATTTATGCTCGTCTAGTGCAGACTAATGCATTGTATAGACAAGCCCAGTACTTCTACACAGTAAAGATCTTACCACACAGGAACATTTTTGCTCCTGGGGTAACGCCCACATGGTAATTAGCCAGAACATCTTGGAAGGACTATTCAAATTGAGTGGCCCATCAGGAGAACATTTAACTCACAATGGAAGATACCCACCTACCCTGAAGGAACTTTCCTGTGGACATGCGGTTTAAGGTATAGGTAATGATTTCCTGCTGTGATTAGGTGAAATCATGTATGGACATGTGACTTGTCCATGTGACTCCAAACACCATCTTGTTACTGAAATTTTCCACAGTAAGAACGACGGGATTCTCGCCGCATGGCAGAAGATATAAAAGGCCCTGCTACAACCTCTGGACTATGGACTTATATTAATGGGTGCATTCTAACCAAGGGATTGAGATCCTTCCAATGATTTGGAAGCAACAAGAGACTTATCAGTCTATCAGTTTATTCCATCAGTGCTACAAGCCTGAACCAAGAACTTTGCAATTATTTATGTATTTGATCCCTTTAACCAATTTTAACTCTCACCTTTCTTTTTCTGAATAAATCTTATTTTAGATACTAAAGGATTGGCAACAACATGATTTTTGGGTAATATCTGAGTTGTATATTGACCTGGGTGTGTGGCTGGTCCTTTGGGATCTGAAGAACCTTTTATTTGAGGAGATTGGTTTTAAAGAACCACTCATCTCTAAGTCTAGTGTTTTTGGTTGTGATACAAAGACTGGAATGCCTAAGGAAACTGCTTTTTATGATTTCTTGTTAGTCATTTTGGTGAAACAGAAAGTTTACTTTTGTTGCTGGTTTGGTATATCTCATGGGAAAATAACCTCCAGTTTTGGGGTGTGTCCACCCTACTTCTCAGCAGTTTGTCCTGAATTTGGTTCTCAGTTGTGACCCACAGAGGCATGATGACAGGGCAAAACCAAGACTTTCTGAAGTCTTGTGCTAGACAGAATGCAACACCCCAGAACAGCCAATAGCCTGGTGATGAGGGCACTCTTCTGGGAAGTGGAAGAGCCATGTTCAAACCCCTGATCTGAACAAATCAGAGCAGGAGCTTGAACCTGAGTCTGCTGCATCCCCAGGTAAATTCCCTGACCACTGGGCTATTCTGAGTATGCTCTTGTTCTTGCTCTGGTTTGGACCAGAAATTCCATCCTGGACC
The DNA here is from genome assembly GCF_965152235.1 of Eretmochelys imbricata. Classification (NCBI taxonomy): domain Eukaryota; kingdom Metazoa; phylum Chordata; order Testudines; family Cheloniidae; genus Eretmochelys; species Eretmochelys imbricata. Next base: position 100,343,436 of record NC_135579.1, read on the forward strand.
TGAAAAACATTTCCCAGGGAAAGTTTTGTTGAAACTGGGACATTCTCGCAAAAATTTTTGGTTTTGATGAATCAACATTTTCTAAGACAAATAATTTCATTGAATGAAAAAATCCTGACCGACTCTATTTGAAATCTGAAAAAGAGCAAAACAGATGAAGGGATGGAGAAAAGAATCTGTATAAAAGTAAGATAGGCAATAGGCACATAATACTTAGAATTTAAGCTCTTTGTGGCAAGGACAGTCTGTTGGTACAAAATCTAGCACAATGGGGTCTTGGTCCATGACTAAGACCTCTAGGCATGACTGCAATAAAAATAATGACATTGTTGGTTTGATCAAGAAGAAAATGAAAAACCTATCCTGATTCTCCCTCTCCCCAATTATTTAAAGTTCTTTTCTTTCTTTTTAAATATAAACTATCCACAGTTATTGCTCCAGCTATCCATTTGAGCCCAACCCATATGTTTACTGTTCCCAATCTACATTAATTTATTACCACTTCTCCCTGGCCTTCCTCTGCTCCTCACCTGTCCCCCTCTCCTACCATGAACAAATTAGTTCACTTGGTAGAGTAGAAGGTCTTCATTTTTGTTGGAGCAGGGCTTGATCGAACCATTGTACTGTTCTGTCTTTATGGAATTAGGAAATAATGAGGAGCTGGTGGGACAGAGAGAGAGGTCTGAGTGATATAGCATCTGATGCATATTCATATTTGAATGTGCGAAGGAGCTATTCTTTGATGCTGAAAGATCATTTCCCCCCATCTTTATCAGCCACCTTGAGGGCACAAATGTATTAGATTTTAGGGTTAGATTATCGGGGTCAACATTAGAGGCTTTGCATTCTGTACTCATTTAAAGGAGCTTGAGGCCATATTGACTAAAATATAACAATTTGTTTTATTAAAAGCATCTATCCAGAATTAGTAGTAGGCTTTCAGGAGGGCGAAAGTCCATTTTATATTGAGACCTTGGCTGCTGATGTACAAGTTCACTAACTAATCGTTGGGGTAATTTTACATTGAATTAACAGCACATTGATAACTGTGCCTGCTAATGGCTCTTCACCATCTACACTGTATAATGGTATCCAGTAACAAAACCTTAAAGGCAGTGTATCATAAGATCAAGGTGTTTCTGAATAGGTGCCTGCTTTTTACTCTGTAGCAAGTGAAAATTCTGTAGTGAGTTAACGCATGTATGATTGCCCTCTAGGAGATGAAATGTGAACTGTTTAACTTGGTGCCTGAGACCTTATACATGTAACAGCTAAACAAGATTCTCTTTTTTAGATCAACACTGTGCTTTTAGAACAGGAGGATCTGAGTTCTATTCCCACTCCTGCTGTGATGTTCCCAGTGGCCATAGTGTGCAGCATGGTGACAACAGTGAAGTCTATGGTTTATTATAATCTCTCTGGAAGGTTTTCCCCTTTAAATTACATTTTTGCAACAAGTATCAGGGGGTAGCCCTGTTAATCTGTATCCACAAAAACTAAAAGGAGTCCGGTGGCACCTTAAAGACTAACAGATTTATTTGGGCATAAGCTCTATCCATCTGAAGAAGTGGGTTTTTTACCCATGAAAGCTTATGCCCAAATAAATCTGTTAGTCTTTAAGGTGCCACCGGACTCCTTGCTATTTTTGCAACAGAATCCTTTTCTTCCATTCAAGAGTGGAATCATTCTTCACCATCGCCACTCCTGTGCAAGCCAGAAGTAGAACTGGCAGAGAGCTTACTGGAAACTACTGTGAATTTCCTAGGTAAACTCAGTAAATGACAGGTTCTGGTGCTGACCACTAAATACTGCTGTCAAGGTTCCTTCCCCACTCTGAACGTTAGTGTACAGATGTGGGGACCTGCATGAAAAACCCCCTAAGCTTATCTTTACCAGCCTAGGTCAAAACTTCCCCAGGTACAAAATATTCCACCCTTTGTCCTTGGATTGGCCGCTACCACCACCAAACAAATACTGGTTACTGGGGAAGAGCTGTTTGGAAACGTCTTTCCCCCCAAAATACTTCCCAAAACCTTGCACCCCACTTTCTGGACAAGATTTGGTAAAAAGCCTCACCAGTTTGCCTAGGTGACTACAGACCCAGACCCTTGGATCTTAAGAACAATGAACTATCCTCCCAACACTTGCACCCCCCCTTTCCTGGGAAGTGTTGGATAAAAAGCCTCACCAATTTGCATAGGTGACCACAGACCCAAACCCTTGGATCTGAGAACAATGAAAAAGCATTCAGTTTTCTTACAAGGAGACTTTTAATAGAAATAGAAGTAAATAGAAGTAAAGAAATCACCTCTGTAAAATCAGGATGGTAGATACCTTACAGGGTAAATAGATTCAAAACATAGAGAACCCCTCTAGGCAAAACCTTAAGTTACAAAAAAGATACACGGACAGAAATAGTTATTCTATTCAGCACAATTCTTTTCTCAGCCATTTAAAGAAATCATAATCTAACACATATCTAGCTAGATTACTTACTAAAAGTTCTAAGACTCCATTCCTGGTCTATCCCCGGCAGAAACAGCATATAGACAGACAGAGACCCTTTGTTTCTCTCCCTCCTCTCAGCTTTTGAAAGTATCTTGTCTCCTCATTGGTCATTTTGATCAGGTGCCAGCGAGGTTACCTTTAGCTTCTTAACCCTTTACAGGTGAGAGGAGCTTTCCCCTGGCCAGGAGGGATTTCAAAGGGGTTTACCTTTCCCTTTATATTTATGACAACTGCAAATTTTGAAAGTTTCAGAGCCTGAATCAAACCTATCTGCCTGTGCTTGTAGTTGGGGGTCTTCCTAGCCAGCATCTGGGGATGAGTGTATGGATTCACTCTACTTGTCTTCTAGCTTGATCACGTAGCTGTATCAATTCCTCTGCCCTGGAGCCCAGCTTGAGAACAAGAGCTCTTCTTGACCATCCAGATTCTGTAACTGGTAAACAACTAGCTTATGTCTCTTTGCTGACTGATTTCTCCAGTTGTGATAACATGCCTGTATACTGAGTCTGAAATTGTAAAATTATTGCAAACATGAATGCATCACATTTTGCCTGGTTTGAAACTTCAGTCAAACTCTTGCATCAAATTTAAGATATTTGAAGGCAGGAAAAAGGGAAACTTACTGTAAGAGAAATATTTCTACTGTCAAAAGCTCAGCCACCAGTCATTTGTTAACCAGATCCCCATAGGTCAATACTCTGCAAGGTTATCACACATTAGTAATGGGGATAAGCATGGAGGTATTTTTCAATTAATTTGCCTTAAATTCTCAATTGGGTTTTCTACCATTTCAGTGCATGAATTGGATAAAATGACCTGAAGAAACAGTTGAAGTGGGTTCAGTGGATTATTGCACTAAATTTTCACCTCCGTAAATCTACCTTCAAATCCTAGCATGAATCATGAGTGAAAAAGAGCTGGATGGGCTCTCAACCTACTCTGCATATTTCACAAAAAACACCACAGATTTTGGCTAAGTTGACTGTTGGCACATTCAGAACACTGGGCATACTGGGTATTAAGATTGTCTGCGATCCCTCGAGATTGAGGATGATCTCTTTCATGGGTTTTATTTTTCATGGGTCCTTTGGTGACTGAGGAGTCCAATCCTTGAGCCACAGGCTTGCTGGCAGACATTTGCAGGTGGTGTTGGAAGACAGGTTTGGGCCGCAATTGCTGCATGACAGTTGCCTTTCTTTTCTGGTGTTTTTCCTCAAAAGTGGACATTCCCTCTCTCACAAGTCTTTGCCAGTTATCCCTGTCCTGGCCTGCTGACTCCCACTGTGTGGTGTTGATGCCACATCTCTTGATGTTTATCTTAAGGGTGTCTTTAAAGTATTTCTTTTTGGCCTCCCCATTTCCTTTCTGCTTTGGTCAGTTGGGTGTACAGGAGTTGTTTTGGTAAGTGTACATCAGGCATGCGCACACAGTGCCCGTTCCACCTCAGCTGGTGCTGGATAATCAGGTCCTCAAACACCAAAGATGTTGGCCTCTGTGAGGACACTGACTTTAGTGTAACGATCCTCCCACTTTATGTTGCTATTAAGGTATTATATTGGTGAAACCTCTACTGGTATTTAGTGGGGAACCATTGGTCAAGATTGAGGTGAAATATCAAGTGGTGAACTTGCTTAGAAATCTTCTGCAAGGGTCATATTATATTTATTCTTTAAAAGATATTCCAGTTTTCCTTCCCTGAATGGGTGTGTTTTTATCCATGCAGGGGAATCATCTTGTCCTCTACTTCAACCAGCTTTATTGCTTTTAGGGGCATATTAGCAAGTTACTCTTGTGCTCTGGGGGAATAAATCTAGATTCTGAAAAATCCATAGATTTTTATGTTGGGTAAATCCCTCGTCCTTGTTAAGAATGAAGTATGTAAACTATGGAAAACACATGTAATAGAGATGTATTATATTAATGAACAGGAACCTATGTCTCGCCTTCGTTACCTGTGATGCTCAAACCAAATAAGTGTTTAAAAAAAGGATCTGTTTAGATTTAACATGGCATTATTTTCACTAGTGCTACTTTAGCCAAAGCTAATCAATAGCCTTTCAGTATTTGGTATGCAGGAGAGAAGCTGCAATCTTATGGATCGTTGGTGTCTACAGCTGCACTTGCATGAACAGAGAATATTTAAAAACTCCTCTCCATTCTGATTTGAACCCTGTGACCAATACATAAGGTTCAACTTAAAAAAATAACACCCCAAGCTGAAGAATAAAAGAATGTTAGAAGAGATCCAGATATTGCTTTTCTTTTCCTTCAGCCTTTTCATAGCTTGACAGTTTTCTCTCTGTCTTGAGTTTTAGCCCTTCCCCTGCTCTGCTTATGTAGATACTAGAGAGATTAGGTGGGTGAGGTAATATCTTTTACTCGACCAACTTCTGTTGGCGAGAGAGACAAGCTTACTACACATTTAGGCTCTTTGGGGTGTATCCCTTTCAAAACAAACTAAACCCCACTATGTGTAAGGTGTAGAATCAAAACATAACTTAGCTTAAGTGGTAGCATTCTGTTCCTTTGGAGGGGGAGAATCTGAGTTCTGTTCTCATTGTAATATTAGGAATGATCTTTGCCTGCAGTGTAGTGATGACCAGGAAGGCCTGAGTGCTTATGGATTTGTTACATTTCAGAAAGAAGGGGCACGTGGCTCTAGAGTTCCAGATTACAATAAGGAATTCACCAGCGGGCTCTCTGTACTTTAGGGCAAATGTTGGCCAGGAACTAAGCACAGTCACCAGCCATATAACATACGGCTAGAAATTACCTGCTGTAATCCGGAATTCCTTCTCAAAACCCAAGGAGGATCTTTGGGGCATGAGGGTGAGAAATTGAGGTGGAGATGTTTATGCATACATGACCTCTGTTCTGGCAATGACACCTGGCATGCTCAACTCTTTTCTGGCTGCTAGAAGAAATAATCTGTCTGGCAGATGGAAGGACAGCTGTGTGTGGGGTGTAGGTGTGTTTCTGTCAGCAGAATACAAATACACACTAATGCTGTCTTTGCCAAGGATATGCGTGCCCTTCTTTGATGTGGGGATGGGTCAATCATTCGTTTATGTGTTAAACTAAAGTTAGGGTATGTATACGCTACAGAGACTATACCAAATTACCTATCTCGGCATGGCACCCTAGGGTAGTTGCAGCCTACATTGCAAGGAGTTGTTCTGCCAGTGTAGAAACACTGCCTTCCCGAATGACATTAGCTACGTAGCCAGAAGCACTTCCATCAACACAGATACACTGGGGTTTTTGTCAGGATAATTGTACCGGCCAGGGATGTGGTTATTTCACACCCGTAACAGAGGTAGCTATGCCGATATAACTTTTCAGTGCAGACCAAGTTTTAGACTTTTCAGCAAAATGCATGTGTATGACACACTAGCTCCTCTACTGTTGGTACTACTGAGTTCTTCTTAATTATTCAGTAAATCAGTGTAATTTTCAAACCCGTGCGAGGATTTGATGTCATTAACAGAACATATATGCCAAGTAAGCCACAAATTCTAAAACATACATGAACATTGCTTTCCTCTCAACTTACTTGCTCGATACAACTGTGCCAGACAGTCCATTTACACTCGAGATGGGTCCAAACCAACCCTCCCCAGTTTCAAACATCTCCAGCACTCAGGCTGCTTTAAATCAGAACCCAGATCTAGATCCAAATTTGTCCACATCTTTACAATGGGCTGACCCCAAATATGGGATCTGAACACCCCAAGTTCCAAACCCAGATATAACTTCTGTGGTTCGAGCCCATCGTGTTTAAAGACATAATATTCTGTGAACACCAACTGCATTAGGATTCTGTTCTGTAGAGGTTCTTATACTGTGTTCATCACCGCAATATCTGAGTACCCTCGAATCGTGCATGACTACAATGTGACAACACATCTGTTATGTGTTGCTTGTTCTCTCATCGTAGAACGGTGTTACAAGGGGGACTCCATTAATGTTGACATTGATGCCCAGAAATATACAAATAGATCCAAAGGGGGGCAGGGCAAGTCACATGAAATGTATTTTTATACTAATTAACTAACTAGTGTAACTAGCATCATGCGTTGAAAAATGGAAAACATCATACAAATCTGAAATACTAATATTTTAGCAATGACAGGTTACTTTAAATAAAAAGAATGATTTTTTATTTCAGTTTGCTGCTTATAGCAGTCAGCTGGTTTAATTATTGCTATTTAATTAAGTCCCAGCATTTGAACTTTCCTCATTAACCTTCATCAGAGTGAGACACCCAGGATAATGCAGTGCCGAAGCCAACATCTTGTGTAATTCTTTTTCCCTCTTCTCCCCCCGACCTCCACTTCCCTCCCCCTTCCACATTCCTCTCCCCCCCCTCAGAATCTCTAGAATTCATTAATTGAATGTTAGAGCATGTGGGCCACTTAGGTATTCAAATCATGCAGTAACGTGGGTAGTGTTAGGCTGCGATGGCTCAATAAACCTCTCATGCTCTTCATTTGAATTTTGCAGAAACATCTGAAAAAAATGAGGAGTTCAAATAAAAATGGAGCAGCTATGAAGAACTCAGACAAATGTTTGCCTTAAGCATGATGTGTATATGGCATGGTCATCTCCCTAACTGAGGAGGGAATGGGCTTTAGAAGAGCAGAGAACTGAGAGCCAGGACACCGGGGTTCTGTTCCCTTCAGTCAATCACTGGGTCTGTGTCCGGCTTTATAAAGGATAATAATACTCATTAAATGGGGTTGGGATTGTGAAGTTTAATTTGTTGCTTTCAGATCCTTAACAGACTGGTATAATCATGTAAGTGGAAAGCAGTGCTGTATACTACTGTATTGCTCCTGGGTCTCATTAGTTAGAGTAATAACTTAAATATTTTCCATCTATCTTGAACAAGTGCATTGCACCTCTAAATCAAACTAAGACCTTTAATTCCCCATTCTGCAGCTCCCCAGTAACACTGGTGTAGCAAACTATGTACTGAAGCGTCCCTCATGGTGGAGGAAAGACAGGAATCAGTTGTAATGAATGTAAAGGGGATTCTTTACACAGGCTGCTGGACATAGAGAGACACTATAGTTCTTTTCACTTCCTCAATCAACTAAACACAACTTGTGCTGACTAATGTCCCTACATAGAGGCTCCCTAACACCTGTTTTGGACTAAGCAACCATGGAATGGATTGCGGACCACATTACAGCTACCTAAGGGTATTTTTGAGAAGTATTGCTAGGCCTGATTCCAGATCACTCCGTTTGCTACATCCATGCTAGAAAACTTGGTAAGGCAGAATCAGGATGGTGCATCCACACTAAGCATGCACCAGAACAATGTTTACAGAACACAGACATGGTGGGTAGGCAGGGATGGGGAAGAGTCACCATTCCCTGAGTTGGAGAATAAGAAATGCTAACCCCCTTCATGCAGGCTGAGAACCTCTTCATGTTCTGCACCCTCCCCGGCATGGGCTCACTGCCATCAGACCCAGGATTCCTTATCTCATCTGCTTGAGGATAGGGCTCAAGGCTGACTGGTAGACCCTTTTTCATGTGTCACAGTTGTCAGTGCACAGTAGGGAGACAATAACAATGCAGCTGCTTCCGGTGTGCTAGGAGTGGACACAATTCAATCATATTTCATTGGCAGGACAGTGATGCCAAGGAGTAAAATGGACAGAAACCTCAGGTCTATCAGATGCCGGATACCATAGATCAGTATGTGCTTGGGCAGGACTCACCGTGTGTTTGGGATGTGATCCCCTGGCTCCATTCTTGATTTGGTGGCAGGTTACAGTGCAGTATTGTCCTTGTCCTTTCCCCTTTGGAATTATACAGTTATTTCTCATCGTGTTTTGAATGAGTCCTCTATCATTCTGATTTTTCTGTGGAAATGTTTTCTCCTACTCTTTGATATTTTCAAGCTTGAAATAGAAAATGTCTCTGTTTCACTTTTTCCTCTTGCATGGGTTGCACAAGTTATTCCACTCTTGAGTTGTACCAGGCTTTGCCTTCCATGCTCTTTCACGCTCAGGCTATGGGTCGCCACTGAACTTTGACCCTTTCCCTTCTGTCTTATTATTGACCCTGTCTCTTCACAGAGCTCCTGTCGTGTTCAGAACAGCACTATCAAAAACTCTACCATTTTGTTTCTTTCCCTTTTTTAAGGAATCAGATTTTTTAAAATTCAACAGCAAATAGCTTTTCCCATGGTTGAAACTGAAAGTGGAGAGCAGAAATGAAAGAGTCCTATAACCAGCATAAAGAATATGACAGCTTTTTCTGTGTCACTAACTGTGAGGAACAGGTCACCAGTCAGAGGTACCAATCTCTTATTGTCTTTGCTCAGTGTTTCATATTTTTGATTTAGCCGATGTAGAGACTTGCATTTTTTTTTTTGAAAATCACCAGCAAATAATTTCTCATTTGTCAAAGAGAAAATGAGATAATCATTGTGTGACCTGGTATTTCTGGAAGGGCAGATTCGATTTGCTCTAAAACGGTGGCATTTTATGGTTACTTTTATGCTTTGTAAATAGAGGAAGAGACAGATGGAAGAGATTACTTTACAAAAATTTCTGTTTCAAGTCACGGGGGAAGCAAGTAACCTTCAGAACTGAGCTTTGCATAAAAATGCAGTGGGAGAAGGGGCTTCCTGTTAAGATTATCAGCTTCTCTCAAAGATATACTAGCTGCCACCTTCCTGAAATCTTCCTCTCAGGCTGTTTTCTTTTCTCCTCCCACCTTATCCTTGGAAATGCCATTAGCTAACTGTGAACTATTCTGTATGACACTAGAGATGAGCCAGTGACTCAGAGGCAGATACTCAGCTGGTGTAAGTTGTCAGAGTTCCTTTGGCTTCAATGGATCTGTGACAATTTATGCCAGCTAAGGAGCTGTTCCCGAGAGCTCAGACTCGGATGCATGCTTTTCTACAATTCAGGGGGGTTGATTTGACTCTTCATAGTGATAGAGATCTACTACGAAGTTTGCCCCTCTATCCAAAGTTTGGGGATGTTCATTGCTGGGTTTTTTATTTAGGCCCATCTTTACATGATCCTGGACTGGACACTGTTATGGGGTGAACTGATTCAGATGAAGGCAGCTGACCTGCATGTACAGCTGTAAGGTTTAAAAATTTATGCTTATCAGAATCAGATGTCTCAGGCTTCATCTACTTTGGCACTTGATCAGCAGCTATCTGCATTCAGAAGTCTGTTCTAACAGCCATAAATGAAATAACGTTATAGTCTAAAGCCTAGTTGCTTGTATCCAGTACAAAAAAAAAATCAAGAGGCATTCAGGACTAAACGGGCATGTGTCAAACTCCAATGTGTAGGTGTTTCAAAACACCCACCAAATTATATAATGATAATTTTAATAAACAAAAGATTTGGTGAGGATCTTTGCTAGTCTTTTTCATTACCTATTTTATGCATATAAGACATGGATGGAACACTTTCTTCAGTATTTCACTCTCCATGATATCTTGGGCCAGATTCACCAGATTCCTGATGCTTAGATTACTGCTAATAACCCTCTGGTTGGTTATCTAAACGGAGCTTGCAGATTCATCCACACTGATTACCTGCAGAGGTTGATAGCAGGCAGAATGTATTTTATTCACTGTTGCTCCTTTCTTGTTTTTTTAAAAAAAGAAAGTTCTAGAGTCCCCAACGAAGATCAAGACTCCATTGTGCTGGGAATTCTACAGACACATGTGGTGAAATCCTGGATACGGTGAGGTGAATGGCGAAACTGCCTTTGATGTCAGTGGATCCAGGATTTCACCCCTAGTGAGAGAGAGTCCCTGCTCCAAAGAGTTTCTAGTCTAAATAGACAAAACAGTCAAGGGAAGGGTGGGGGAACAGAGGACCAGAGCCATACAGTAACTTGCACAGCAGGTTATTGATAGAACCAGAAGAGAACCCCAGGGTGAAATCCTGAGTCTGTTCAAGTCCACAGGAGTTTTGTCACTTACTTCAAAAGGACTCGGATTTTACTGCAGGTATTCTGGCTCCCATGTCCTAGCCACTAGCCCACACTACCTTCCTTTAGAAATGGAAGACGCTCTTGTGTTGTTGTCTATTTGTGTTAGCATTGTGGTATTATGTAGGGGCCTTATTTTGCTGGTCACTGTGCATGCATATCACAATCAGACATTACCTCTTTCAAAGAGTTTACTGTCTAAATATGAAACATGCAACAGGTGGATACAACAAGTAGGGAAAGCACAAGGTAACAAACTATTGCTGCATTGATTAGCCCCTCCTCATTCCACACCCTTTGTTGCCTATGGAGCCACATCACTTGGATTGTTATTGTAGGGTTGTTTGTTATAAGTATTGAGTTGTGAGGTGGTGCTGGTTTTTGTTTTTTAAATACAGAAATATCTCTCCCCGGCCCCCCCCCCACCGGAAAATTAGAACTGTGGAAGCTTTGCACACAAAATGTGAAACAACAGTACATTTATGTCAAATGTTGGGCTTGTGAGCCTGACAGTGCCCCTTTGAGACATACCCCAGTGACAAGTGCACTTTTTCTCTTAATTTGAAGGAAAATGTATGTTCACTGTGTACATTCATATCTTAACTGATCTACGAGCTCCACTGAGGCCAGTTTTTCACCCCATGTAAAATAGGAAGAAGGAGGATTAGCATGGGGGGAGGTGTTATCTAGGGGTTAGTAACAGTTGTCAAATTCACCAGAATGTCAGTGGGTACAACTCTGTTGCAATCCATAGAGTTGCGTTCACTTACGCCGGTAGTGAATTTGGTTCCTATATGGCCATCTCCTGTCTTTGTTGACCATAGTGAATGAAGGATCTGCCCCATAATGTAGGAGATGTAACAGTTCTTTGTGCCAATGCTTTTTGCTCCTCTACTCTATCTGGCACTTCAGTGGGGAGTTTAATGATGCATCAGTTTTGCACAAACAACCTGACTGGGCTGGAACCTTTCTCTTATTCCCTGAGTGTAGGTACCACCTTCTCAGAGTTGGCATATTCAGTGCATTTGGCTCAGGGCACCAGTGTCCCTTTTTATGTGCATGTTCCGGGCTCAGCCTCAGTTGGTTAGCTTTCTTTGTGGAGCAAAAGTTATAAAAGGGCACAGGTTAGTCTGTTTTTCAGGGCTTAAAATAATCCAGTTTCCCTGGCTCCTCAGAAGATGTGGGTTTTTTCATTTAAAAAAAAATTACACTCTTTAATAGAAATACTTTTCCTTCATTAAATTAAATCTCTAAAGCCCAATAGCATTTTCAGTGCTTATATGAAAATGCCAGTGGGGATTTGAGATTAAAAGTGGTATTTTTATACAAGTCAATGAAGATCTCAATAGGAAAGAACACTCTCTTCAAATATAAATTCCTCCAGTATCGGAAAAGACAGATTTTCTACTTAGGTCCTTGATAATACTTCTCCTAGCCTTGTTATAAAAGTCTCTGTTTTCACATATCTGATATAATACTGTTATACATTAGCTCTCCATTTACTGAAATCTTATTAATGGTGCCTTTTTTATTAGAGAGATATGCCAAGCCATTTGGATTTAATTCATGTTTAACAGTAAACATGAGGTGTTGACCCATTTGTATGCAGCTCAGCTTCTGTATTTTTCTATCCAATAAAGGAGCAAATAGTGTATTAAAAATGAACAAAATATATCTAGTGGATAATGTTATGTTGGAATCCTCTGGGCACACACTGGCATCAAGGATCACCATACAAACATGACATTGCAATGTGACCCAGAACCACATAAGTAGAAAAGAGCTAGATTTTTTTAAAGAGTACCTTATTTTTCTCCTTTCTGTCATGCCACTACCCATTCAAGCAACAAATACATACTGAAGTCTGCATTTTTGTAGATAAAATACTGAGTGACCAAGATCCAGATTACTGGAAAATGCTTTCAGAATTGTTCTTGGAACTTCAGAAGAAGCCTTTAATTGTTGTTAAGAGTATATTGAACTTTAAAGCATCTTTCATTTGAGGATCACAAAGCAATGTTTTAAAGGTGAGTAATTGTCCCCATTTTACAGGTGAGAAAACAGATAAAGGTGCCTTTACTAAGGTTACTCAGCAGTCAGTGGAAAATCAGGGACCAAGTCAGTGGAAGATGAAGACCTGACATCTCCTGACTCCCAGTCCCAGACTTAGATAATTTTACACCACATCTCTAGTAAAGGAGAGTAACTCTCCAAAAATTTGGTGTACAATAATACCCACAATTTCAGAGCCTTATCCCAAATTCTTGAACTAGCCAAACTCATCTGGTGATTGAATGAGAACAGGCTTTCATCCGAGATTTCCTTTCTGCTTCTAGTTGTGCTGGAAATACTATGAGGATGTCTTTACTTCATGGGATTTGGGCTCTCTGCTTCCGAACTACAGTTATAATTCAGTCTCTAACGTCAATGCTAATTTAAATCTGTTCAGAATTCACGTCCAAACAAGATCTCTGGTTACAACTAAGTGGGGTTCTAATCCTGGACTGGTAAGAAAAGTTGTTAAATAAAGCTAATGGTATGAAAGCTTCATTTCCCCCTATTTTTCCTGGGAAACGTATGATATTAAATTACAACAATTCTGTCTCAGAGTCTAGTTAATTGCCCCTTTGGCTCTACCATGCTTTCCATATTGTAATATTAGTATAATCTTTCTTCCCACCATCTAAAATTATTATAGTCAACAGATCGGAAATGAAAATCAAAACGAATTGGAGAAGTTTTATGTTTCTTCTAGATCAGTTACCAAACCTAGGTTGCAGTATTGTTGTAGCCGTGTCGTTCCAGGGATGTTAGAGACAAGGTGCATGAGGTAATATCTTTTATTGGACCAACTTCTGTTGGTGAAAGAGACAAGATTTTGAGCTACACAGCACTCTTCTTAAGGTCTAAACTTAAATGAGACTCACCACAAGCATTGCTCCTGCTATCCTGAGTTAGCCCAAACTTCCATATAATTCACTGGGAGTTTTTCTTGAGAAAGGACTGTAGGATCAGGTCCTGTGTTGATTTTCTTCGCTGTTTTCATTTTAAACTTCCTTTGGCATAAGTATTTTTGTAATTCTAAGGAACGTTCTTTATTGGAGTGCAATGTGGACCAATGGTAGAGTTTATTTCAAACATAGTGAATTAGACAATAGAGAGGGAGTGGATAACCTAGTGGTTAGAGCAAGGATATGCCAGTCATGTGTTCTAATCACAGTTCTGCAGTTTGACCTTGGGCAAGTAGTTTAACCTCTCTGTGCTTCAATTATTCATCTCTTTAATGGGTCTAATATTGCCTACTTCCTAAGGATAACGAAAGGATTAACTAATATTTGTAAAACACTTTGTGATTGTCTGATGACGGGCACCGGGTAAGGTATTAAATCCCATGCATGGTGGGGTTGCTAGCATAGACAGACACATCTACTGTTGGGTTGTGTTTGCTGATCTTAAACTATACAAGGACCCCAAGGTTGGCTGTTAATTGATATGTCAACCTTTGATAAAGGGAACTCTTCTTGGATTCCAGTTTGGCTGAACATCATTAACATTCTCTTGCTGTATAACATGCAGATTTCCTTGGCTTGCAAGAACAGCATTACAAAGACACCATGCTGTACCAGCAAAAGAAACACACACATACAGGACTACAGCCAGAGTTGATAAGGCCTATTAGAAGATGTATAAACAGTCCTCTGGCCCCATGCTACTTTCTTATCAATTTCCTTTGGCTGTATTCCCCTCCCCCATTTCTCACCCTCATGTCCTTTCATCAGATTGGGGCAGGGAAGGTTGTTTTTACTTCAAATGAGTCTCAAACATCATTTTAGTTTTTGGTCCATCTTTGTTCTGTACCAGATGAGAGGTGGAGGCAATGTTGCACATAACTCTGGGCCAAATCCTGAGGTCCTTAGTTGGGACCTCAAATGTAGTCTCATTGCTTACCTGTGTAAAATAAGAAAGACATGGTCTTTAAGGATATAGTGATATACTTAAAAATGTAGGCAACCAACTCCTGCATGCGGACACCAAAATCAGTCAGTGCTGGCACCGGTGTGCCCATTGTTTGCCAACCGTGTGCTCATCACTGTACAGAACAAGGGGGGAGACATGCTCTCTGCCCTCAAGGGTCTTAAAGCATTTGAATATGGGGTATACTATTATAATTTATTAGTTGTGTTCTTGTAGCATTTAGGAATCCCAGTGATGGACCAGGACCCCATTGTGCTAGGTGCTGTACAAGCACAGAACAAAAAGATAGTCCCTGCCCCAGAAAGCTTACAAACGAAGTACAAGACAGATGGATACAGACAAAGCAATGTTGGGGGTGGGGGAATTACAAGGAAACAATGAGACCCTTTTTGTCATCATGAAAAGCTGCAGTCTCAGCATACCAGCAGCCTCTCCATTGTCAAGTTCTTCCTTAGGCCTCATGGCAAAAGAGCATGTAGTATCCTGTTTTATTTCTTTAGGTGTAGGCATATCTATGGTGATCCCTGCATCTACAGTTGAAAAGCTCACATGTTTTATTTCAAGTCCTGTTGATGCTGTGGTGTGAGGTTCTGGATAAAATTGCTGTGAGTAAGGCAGTGTTATGATGGGATGGAGTACCTGGAAGAGGAGGCCCGCATAAGGCGCTTAGCTGAATAAGAGACCAATCTGAAGATGAACGTAAGGAGGTTAAGGATTCTTGTTGTAGTGGCTGTAATGCAACATACTTTAAATGGGATTCTCCTTTGCTTGTAATGTTTTTTTATATATACATAATGTCAGAAGTGTGCTAGGCTGTCTGTACAAGTATGAGGGCAGGTGTGATGGGTTCAGTCACAGAGACCCCTTTGGGACTGTCACCTGATGTGCTGAGAATACCTCTGAGCCTGTTTCCCTGCCAACTTGGGACTCCAGAACCCTGGTTACCTCTGAGCCTGTTTCCCTGCCAACTTGGGACTCCAGAACCCTGCCTTGTTGAGCCAGACACGCTAGCCTGCTGCAACACAGACCCAGGTCTGGTCCATGCCCCCAAAGCTGCAGACTTTAACCAAAAACTGTTCACCTATCTCCAGCAGCCAGACACCCAGTTCCCAATGGGATCCAAACCCCAAATAAATCTGTTTTACTCTGTATAAAGCGTATACATGGTAAACTCATAAATTGTCCGTCCTCTGTAACACTGATCGAGAGATATGCACAGCTGTTTGCTCCCCTAGGTATTAATCACTTACTCTGGGTTTATCAGTAAACAAAAGTGATTTTGTTAAGTATAAAAAGTAGGATTTACGTGGTTCCAAGCAATAACAGACAGAACAAAGCAAGTTACCAAGCAAAATAAAACAAAACCTGAAAGTCTAAGCCTAATACATTAAGAAACTGATCCTCACCCTCCCAGATATTCAATAAGATTCTTTCACAGACTAGACTCCTTCCTAGTCTGGGCCCAATCCTTTCCCCGATACAATCCTTGTTAGTTCCAGCAGGCATCTTAGGTGAAAAGCAGGGGCCTTCTTAAGACTGGAACCCTCTTTGTCCTGCTCCACCCCCTTTTATAGCTTTGGCATAAGGTGGGAATCCTTTGTCTCTCTGGATCCCCACCCCTCCTTCTAAATGGAAAAGCACCAGGTTTAAGATGGATTCCAGTGTCAGGTGACATGGTCACATATCACTGTAAGACCTCATTTTTCATTACCCAGGAGCTGGCCTACATGTACACAGGCAGGCTTGCAGGTAAACAAGCCATTTACAGTCAATTGTCTTCATCAATGGGAGCCATCAAGATTCTACAAAAAGAACAGGAGTACTTGTGGCACCCTAGAGACTAGCAAATTTATTTGAGCATAAGCTTTCAAAAGATCTCTAAGGTGCCACAAGTACTCCTGTTCTTTTTGTGGATACAGACTAACATGGCTGCTACTCTGAAACCTATAAAGATTCTAAACCAGCATTAATGGCCCACACTTTGCATAAATGTGATAGGACCTCAGAGTTATAATTCATATTTCTAGTTTCAGATACGAGAATAATACATTCATACAAATAGGATGAATATATTCAGTAGGTTATAACCTTTGTCATGATACTTTACAAGAGACCTTTTGCATAAAGCATATTGCAGTGACATCATATTCACATTCATAAAGCATATGGAGTGCAACGTCACAGCAGGATCCTGTGCTGGGGAGCTTGCAATCTAAACAGACAATGTACAGCTGAAGCAATGGAAATGGGTTGTTTGCAGAGACAGGAGTGAGGTACCTAGATACCTAGATGGTGACGGATTTACTATAAAATGTAGAGAGTTTAATAGGTATCAAAGATAAGATGGTGGGGACAGGTATGAAAGCTTGAAATTTTTCTTATATATTATTTTCCTTTTGTATAACTATTGTGATTTCATAGATTCTCTCTAGCGCATGCTGCTGCCACTTTGAATTGCATGTGCTCCTTCAATATCGCCTTTAAAAGACCAGAGATAAAACCATAGTGGTGAGGTCTAGGTTTTATCGGTCTCTTGGCATCAGGCAGCTCCTTAAGGCCAAGCCATTTAATAAAACACCACAGGCTCTGTGGCAATACTGATGGAAGCGATGCCACCAGATCAGATCACGGCACCCTCCTAGGAAGTTACCTGCTGTCTACAGTTGCTTGTACTAATCCCCAGTGTGAACACTGACTCTCACTTTATATTAATGTGAAACATAAGGCTTTTAAGAAAACAGTGAAACAGTTGAACTGTAGCCTTACTTCTACAAAAAATCCATTACACAGGAGTCATTTGTCAAAGCCAACTGTTTAGTTGCTGTAATTTACATATTTATCAAGTTTGATTAGAATGGATTGACTTTGACTTTCATCGTTTGTTTAACCTTTCTAGCCCTCTTTCCCTGAAGAGACCTTTGTTTTATTTTTTTTTATTGGAAAGGGTAAACCATAATTGAATTTACGTTCACTAATAAATATATGTATTAATGCTTTAAGTCACTTTTACAGTGGTTCTGTTGGAAACTAGGAGTTATGGTCTCATGTTCCTGCTCGGAGATTTACATGGGAACTTATTGACCAAAGATGTTTCCAACTTTGCATGTATCTGCTATAGCCATGCAGGTTGGTGTTGGCCAGTGGGCACAAAAACATAACTTTCAGAGCTCTGTAAAAGGAATAATGAGTATCAAGACGTGGTTAATATTGGGTAACCCCAGTTCTTGCAGTTGAAGAAACTGATGCACGTGGGCATCCAGCACAACCACATGACTTATTATGAGTAATTGCTTTCATTTGTGTTCTCTACTGGGAGCGTTGTGGTTAGGTGCCATCTAGAAGCAGTATAGCCACTTAAATACCAGTTTAGAGTCCTAGGAAATTGCTAAGGATGCTGAACCATATAAAGAGCCAACTGCCCCATCATCATCCCACATCAGTGAACTGTTACAAGATGAAAACTTATTGCAGAGATGACAAGAACTCCCTCCAGCAGCAGATATTATGCATGGGTGAAACTGAGCACTGTGGCACATCTTCTCCGAGACAGATCTCAAGCAAAAGAATGTCTTTCCTATGCTGTGGAAAAGGCTAGAGAATGTAATGTCATGGCTAAGAGAAATGTAAAGTGTATGGTAGGAGAAGAAAGGGATGCTAGCTCTGGCCCAAGCATTGAGCCTTTTGTATTTTTTTATGAATCCTATGTGTACCTCACTTTCCCCTCTGCTCTGCATAGCTACCCAGTGCAAGGGGAAGGACTAAGTTTGCTCTCAGGGCAGGCTAAAAGATATGTGGGAAGTTGGGGTGTTGCCTAGTGGCCTGAGCAGTTCATTTAAAAAGGACAGGCTGAGGCCAACTCTAGGGTTACCATATTGGAACATTCAAAAAAGAGGACACTCCACGGGGTGGGGGGTGTTTTTAGATATTTAAAAATTTCTCCTGGACAGCAATTTAAGAACCAAAAAGCCGGACATGTCCAGGAAAATATGAACGTATGGTAACCCTAGCCAACTCCCATCAAAAGAGAAGACAATGGAAAAGCCCCAGTCACCAGAACAGTGACACCTAGCAACCAGTGACCCAGGGAGAGGAGGATTTCCCCACCTCTCAGCAGGGAAACTGAGTAAAAAACCTCACTTGAGAACAAAGGACTGGAAGGCATGAGGTGGGGGGACGAAGAGTTGGCTTCTGGAAGGAGCCTGAGCGCTCTCACCTGGGAACTGATTTAGGAAGGAAGACAAGGAGACCCAGGGCCTGTAAATGGAATGCACTATGCTTTGGCTGGTGAACTGCTGTGGGCTGAGCAGACTGACCTATGCTTTAACTTCAATTTCTCTGGGCTAACCTAAGGACTTCCAATGCTGTGTTCCAGTTGACTGATTAACCCAACTGTTTTCAAAATGCGGTTTGAGTGTCACTGCACATCCTGGGTGAGGTGCATTAGTCCCTGATGGGTCTACAAGTCTCTAACCAGGAGTCTGTCTCAGCTGGACTTGCTGAGCAGAGCTTGCGGTGTGAAGCAGGAGTGCTGAAGCCCCAGAGGTTCAGTCTCAGGAGATGGTGAGGCTGCGTGGACTTCCCTGAAGAAAGAGTGAGACCCCTTGGGGGTCTGGCACATTGAAGGGGTTCCTCCAAGAGACTGTGACAAAACTGGGGTGTAGGACAGTTCATAGGGATGTAGGAACTGTAATGCTGGAGTCGGTTAGTGGTCGGTCTGTGTGGTAAAGGCTGAATGCAAGAAAAATACTTAGCTTCTCTGGAATGTCTCATTGCCTGAGCAAGAGGCGACAGATTAGAAGTATTTAAGGGTGTAAACATCAAGGAAGGAGAAGAGGTTATTGAAGGAGAGGGTATGAGTCCCAACAAGATATTAATAGAAGTAATGGGATAAAATTGAACAAAGGAACATTTTGACTAGAGAGCAGGAAAAATATCCTCAGGATGAGACTTGGAACAGTTTTCCAAGGAAACTGGGCACTGGTCTGAGGAGGATGGACTAGGTGAGTTAAAAGGTCTCTGGCAGCTCTAATGTGAAAGGGAATACAGAGGTTTTCCTGGATAACTTGGGACAGGCACAAACATGACTTATGCAGCAAAATAGTTCTGCTCCAGAAATTGCAGTGTCTGGTTCTCCGACACCCTTCCTGTCCTTTGGGGTTTCACAGCATCTCTCACTTGACATTCCCATCTTTGACATGCCCCATCCTTTAAATACATGATGGCTGAGAACAATCCATTCGGCTTCAAAATGGAGCATTTTTAAAATTAATTCTAGCTCTGCTAGATTTTTTGTCTTTCTCTCTCTCTCTGTTAAAGGGTCCTTTGACTTTAATTAAAATCTGTCTGTAGGTTTGTGGGAGATTATATCTATTTTAAATACAGCTTGCTGGCAAGGCAGGTTTTATGATGCTCACACAACTTTTAAGGGGTGTGTGTAATATAAATGTGAATGGGTTTAGATCTACAATATACTATTCAGACTAAATGCCCCTCTGAAAGATATTGCTAACTAATTATGGCACAGAAAGGACAGTTACATAGAATTTGCAGACACTGGCATGCACACAAAGTTAATGTGCTGTTTACCATCATTGTAAGGAGGAATCGCATCTGTGTGAGGACCCTTTGTTAGCCCATTGTGAGGAAGACGGTATATTATCTCGTATGACAGCCCTGTCAGAGCAGGAAAAGATCCCATACACCTTGATGGAGTTTAAACACCTTTATGGTGGACTTGCTGTAAAAGAGGAAAGTTAGTGAAAAGAACTTTTGATGTGGGAAGCCCTGTTATATCTCTCTTTGGACCTTCAAGGGGCAAGCATGACTCCCTTGACCCTTTAAGGGGCAGGCATTTTGTTTGTCGCTTTAATGGACAAAAAAATATAACAGGGCTTCCCTCAGCCAGTGTCTGGAGTAAAGATAGAAGGCCTGGCTCACTGCAGCCCAGGGCCAGACAGGAAGGGAAACCCACCACCTTGTTTTCGTTTCAGCTCTGCCCCTCTCCCTGGAGATCCTCCATGACACTCACTGCCAGACCAGGTGCCACCCTCGGTGGTGAGTGTAATTTACTCACTGAGGAAGGGGGGGGCGGGATGAAGGTGTAAATTACACCAGTTTAAGACACTCCACAAGTGACGGTCCTCTCCAAACTGACCCGCACATCCCACTGACAATGTGCTGGGGGGGACTTAATTCATTTCCCACGGCTGGCCCAGCATTGTATTCTGTGCACTGTAGAGAAGAGGTCCCCAATCTGTGGGGCACGGCCCCCTAATGGGAAGCTGACTCACCGAGGAATGTTAAGGGGGGGCATGGCTGGGGCCTGGGTCAGCCCCTATGGGGGCGGGGAGGGAGTGCCACCCACCTCCGCTGCCGGCACCGCACCCAGGGCCCTGGCTGCTGGCCCTCAGCCTTGGCCCCTTACCTCTGTCCATGTCCCCTACACCCGGCTCTGGGGGGGGGGGTAGGAGTGGGGAGGTGCAGACAAAGGTAAGGGGGGGCACAAGGTAAAAAGTTTGGGGTCCACTGCTGTACCAGGAGAAAGCTAAGCTCTTCTCTGCCAACCTTGGGATCGGGGTCTATAAAAATCCAGATATAATCTGCCATACATCATAGAATGGAGATTTGATCCTGATTCTCCTGTCTCTTACACTGGTGTAAATCAGATGTAACATCATTGAAGTCAGTGAAATTACACTGTGTAGAAGTGGAGAAACGGGCCCTTTGGAAATGTTGCATGTGGGGATAAAGTCAGATGATGGAATTCTGGCAGCTACCTTAAGAGCGCTACTCAGAGAGCAGACTCCATGTCTGACAAAAGAGAGCAAACATACCTCTGGATTAGTGGTGGGGATGGTGCATAAGAGGGGTTTGTTTTAGTCCTGGCTGGGGACGGTCTGCTGTTTTTCTTTCTTGCTGAGTCATTTCATCGTTGGACTCAGCTAATGAGGGACCATCCACTGAGCATTTAGTATTCAGTGCTAAACATTTAATACCAAATTCTGGTTTGGGTAAATCCTAAACACAAAAGAGAACAATCTTTTTCTTTTGCCTTTTTTCTTCGTGCTGGCTTGAGCCTCTTCTGGAAGAAGGTCAGAGCTTCCCAAAAGCGGCCAGCCTCACGTTTGAGAAACACTGCCACCCATTAATCTAATTTCAGCAGGTTGTTTTTTATTGACCACTCACTTGGCTAGCAGAGAATATGCAGTCATAGTTCAAGGGAAGTGGAACTCTTCTGCAGCACACCTCTCGCTTTCGTGCTGGGGGGATCACTGCTTTCTCCTGGAGTCTTGTGCAGTGAAGGTTTTGTTCTGCTTAACTCTGTCCATACCACTCATTCCTCGCAAGGAGGATCCAATACAAGGCAAAAATAATTAGAATACCACATGTTCCCCATCCATTAACATGCAGGTGCTAATCTGGTGGGTGTGCAGTTATTCAGGCTCCTTTTATATGTCTGTGTTACCACACTCAGTATTTCCTTAAGTGCATGCTTTATAGAAGTTCATGTCATTCCAAATCAGTGTCTGAAAGGTAGGAATACAGAAAGCAATTTCAGCTATCTTATTGATCGCAATGTAATGATGAATATCTTGCACTGCCATGGTCTCTTCCGGAACAGATCCCTACAGTTGGCTTATCTGGATGGGTCTGGGGTGTTATGTGGATTTCAATCAACTTTCCTCCTCGCTGATCCTGGGGGCTGCAAAGGGGCAAAATTGACTTCTGGCACATGGTAGAGCAGCCTCAGGCCTGCTCTAATGTGCCAGTGGATAACCAGCCAGGATTGTCCGTGGAGCCACCTTCCAGGATTGCAGGAGCACATTGCTCTGGCCTAACCCTCTTCTACACATGACATACTCCCTGCCATCCTTAAAATATTCCTTACACCAAGGGGGCTAAGTGCAGCTCCCTTGTCAGGGGAATCCTCAGCTGCTGTCTTAAGGCAGCTTGAAGTGTTTTTTGTACCCCTAGAATGGCACAAAGAGCCATTAGGAATGGCCAGGGCCCTAAATCTCAGAATCTCAGGGGGCTTTTGAGTACTAATTAATTAGACTTTTGTTTTCTCTTTTGAGGTGGTATGATTTTCCCCATTTAATGCATGGTTAAATTCAAACACTCTAGTCACACAGCAAATCGGTGGCAGAACTGGAAATAACAGAAGCAAAAGTCCTGACTGTCATATTCCTCCTCCAACCACTAGACTGCCCTGTCTGTTTCTGGCTGGTAATATACCCTATGCTCATGAGAATGTAACTTTTCTTTCTGTAGTAAATAACCCTCATCTTTCAACAAAACAACACCTGGAGCAGCCAAATCTGGCTTTAGCCTCCAACAGTTAGGAGAGCCGATGCCGCGCTGCCTCGCAGCACTTGGTTACCAGACATCCACTCTCAGTCCCCATTTTAAAAACCACATAAAAGACACAAATGAAATAAAGGGCAGGGAACTGAGACTAGCCACAAATGGGAATTTCTTGCATGTGTATTGTAGCCTGGATGACCTTTGTATTAAGGGAACTCAGGATCCTACATGGGCAGCAATTGTATGTGCAAAAGGGAAGGATGGCCCTGTGGTTATAAGGGACAAGGCAGGGACTCGAGCGGTCTGAGTTCCATTTCTGAAACTGTCACAGACTTTCTGTGGGGGGTTGTGCCTCACCGTGGGGTTGTGAGGCTTAGTTCATCATCATTATTAGTAATCTATTATATTTTCTATTACTGTAGCACCTAGAAGCCCTAGTTATAGACCAAGACCCCACTGAGCTAGGCACTTTACAAACACAGACTAAAAAACCAGACTCTGCCCCATTAAAGCATTTGGGGATCTTCTTGTGGAAAGAGTTATTATTGGTGGTAACTGGAGCAGTGGATCTGCACTGAAAGGGACAGTAGAACACTGGGTGATTTTTTTTGTTTAAATAGGCGAAGTGTTTTTTTGGTTCATTTTGTGGTTTAATGTTGCAAAAAAATGTACATCTGTTATATCAATATGTCCAAGCAGAAAAGGTGAATGCCCATTGCGCTATGCTTTAGGGGACGATGTCTAGTGCGTCCCATGTGAAGTAGAGACTTTTAGCAAAACATGGCTAGAATGTTTTTCTGTAGGTAGACTTTACTTTCTTGTACTATATCACTTGAAGGACACTTCTGCATTTTCTGTGATTCTTGGAATGATTTCTGGGGTTCTGGGATTATACATCAAATTTAACAAGATGATATATGGCTTTGAGGAGAGACATTTGATGTACCACTTAGCCTTCCCATAATTTAGTGCCTTCCCTTGGTCTCTGGAGAGGAAGGGGTTTATCTGCACTACAACTTGACTTTATAAATATCATAGCAGGAAAGGGAAAAAGAAAGCAGGCTGCGGCCCTGTCTCCTAAATGGTTATATGATAGTGATGCAGGTAGGTGACATTAAATGCTACTGTCTGCAACCTTAATTGCAAGTTGCCATCCCCTTGGCCATTTGAGTCAAATAATGTGATATTCATATTCCTGTTTTCTATTCCCTCTTCATGGGATTTTACATTCCAAAGTTCAGATGTGGATGAATAATCTAAATGCAAAGCCCTGTTTTGGAAAAAAAGACATATACGTATAAACTAGCAGCCTTTGCATGCTGTTTAATTTCCCTTCCTTAGAGGAGTATCAGGCATGACAGCGTCATGAAGCCCAGATGGAAAAATGTTTGCTTCCAAGACTTCATGAAGATTAAAAACAAAAAAATGGGTTTGGGGAGGGTGAGGAGAACCTGCTAAACAATCCTTTGCCATTTCTGATTTTCCAAGCAGCTAAGTGGTGTTCTTTGAACTCGCTTCAGAAAATTTTTACCAGGAGCTATTTCTGGCCTTTTGCTTTACAATCATATCCCCGCACTGGGCTATTAAGTTGAAAATTCAATCGAGCATTAACGTTGAAGCAATTTTACATAGCCTCCCCTCCGCAGAGCACCCCTCCAAAATAGCCTGCCATTTGGAATAAAGTGGGAGGGGAGGAGTGGGAAAGTGGCAAGGAAGGGGAATGGAACTGGTGCACTGGTCTGGATTTTAATAGGTCAAGTCATTCTGGTAAATAGAATTCAGGCTGTTGCATCGTCTTTGCCTAGTTAAACTGTCACCAAAGTTCACTTTGCCACATTCTGGTGGAGATCATTGGTTGTCAGAAAGGATGAAAGAGGCATTGTTGCAAAAGACTAAAGGAGTGAAGGAAGAAAGAAGCATCTAGGCAAGGAGATCATATGTGCATTACACATCCAGAGCCGTAGTGGCACAAAGGTCTGTGGTTAACTCTTTCAGCCTCTACCTTCAGAATGCTTTGGGAGGGGTCTTTTCCTCTGTTTGCGCCCCAGTAGGATTCTCACACATAACATACATCTAAATGCTCCTTTTCTCTCTTTCTAACTAGAATATATTTAATTTGCTCTGAACTCAAGCTAGTCCAACTCCCAGGTCTCAGAGTAAGGGGCAGGGGGAGAACACAAGGAAAAGTATTAACCCTGCGACATCCTGTCTTTGAGACACTGTGCTACATTAAATTGATTTGCAAATGAAAGCTGAAAGCTAAGCAAAAGCCACCAACCTATTTTGCCTAAGGATGATTATAATGATATTTATGTTCCCTTAAATGACAAACCAATTTGTTACATGCCTACATAAACATTTGCTTATATGAGCTCCAGAAATGTTTTATTTTTATTAGCCCAAACTTTATCTTTTTACGAAGACACAAGGGCACAATAAAAGTAGCATGCAAATATAATACCCAATTTGTATTTTTCCATGGTCAGCAGAATCCATTTGATATTAGGTCAGTGTACACATCAATAAAGCGCACACTCTCACAGGCCCATTGTAATGGTCCTGGTAATTTCTATGCTGCCAGAGTAAAGGGGTTAAATAATACTTTAAAACAGCTTTGATTTTAAGAGAAATGTAAAAAGAAGTTGTTTTGGGAACAACATGGTGTATAGGGGATAAATGGTAGAATGCTCTCCCAAGATTAAAATGATGTTGCAATAACGATCTCAGAGAGAGCTTTTTCTACGTAGACCCCAATTCAGCAAAGCATTTAAGTGCATGCTTAAATTCAGAACATGCTTAAGTGCCTTTGAATTCAACGGAACTTCAGAACATGCTGATAGGGCCATAGTAAGCTGACAGAATCATAGAATATCAGAGTTGGAAGGGACCTCAGGAGGTCATCTAGTCCAACCCCCTGCTCAAAGCAGGACCAATCCCCAATTTTTGCTCCAGATCCCTAAATGGCCCCCTCAAGGATTAAACTCACAACTGTCAAGGATTGAACTCACAGGCCAATGCTCAAACCACAGAGCTCTGGACGGAAATTCTGCACCTAAACTTTGGAGAGGATGGGTCAAGATCCACGCTTTATAGCTTGGTACCATGCCAGGAGTTAGGTTAGGCCATGTCGTAGCCATGTTGGTCCCAGGATATTAGTGAAACAAGGTGGGTGAGGTATTAGTTTTTATTGGACCAATTTCTGTTGGTGAGGGAGACAAGCTTTTTCTTCAGGTCACTCGTCTCTCTCACCAACAGAAGCTGGTCCAATAAAAGCTATTCCCTCACCCAGCTTGTCTCTCGTAGGTGAAAGTACACACCAATAGGCCAATCTATTGTAATTAAATCAAGAGAGCGCCAGCGTCTCCAGAACTGAAACGTAACCTTTTGAGTGGTGAGGAGAGTTTGGGAAAGGGGAGGGTTTATAGACATTCAATTTACTTTTTATAAAATAGATTTTTCATCAGCATGGGCCTATGTTTTGCTGGGTTCCAGGTGGGGGCAGAAGATCTGAAAAAGCATGAGATGCTATGGTATTTCGGGCCTGACTGGAAGCAGGCAATACCGAAATTGTCATGAGACAATGAGAAGGTTTTGCTCCTGTTTTTATTTGTTCTAGGAGAAGAGATAAAGACATCAGAACGGCAGGTGAGCCTGGAGAAAATGGACAGTGGGGAGGGCGCATCCTCGAGCCTCTACTTGGCTTGGCTGACAACCAGGAGTTACTGTCTGTGGCTGAGGAACTGAATTGCACTTTGGCAGATGCCCTGTTTCCAGGCTCGAAACCTAGAGCCCCACTTCCTTCAACAGAGAATAGAAAAGCGAAAATGCTGGCAGCAGTCCTTTGAAAAGCGTGGTTCAGTCCTTGCGTGTGTGTGCTTGCAGTCCAAGTAGGATCATTTTCACCTAATGCAGCCCACGGCCGCAGGTTTCTTTACACAGTTCAGCCAATATGTCAGGAAAGAAGCTTGTGGGAGGAGGCCTCCGAACAAAGTATGAACAGGCACAACAAGCTTGTGCTTCCTTGACCCTACCAAGCCCAAAGGGATTCAAGGTTGGCCAAAATTGCTTTCTCTTGCTGAGAGCGTTGCTGAGACACGCAGTTCTGCCTGAAATGACATTTGTGACCAGAAATAACAAAAAAATAAATGGAATTAGGTGCTAATCTGGTCTCTCAGGAAACACCAGAGTACAGTAAATGCTGTTAAAGTAGTTTAATGAGGTAGAGACCAGGCAGTCAGGACAACAATAAGATCAGCGTTAACTTTTGAGACAGATGTTACAGTAGTTCTGTTGGACGCAGAGACGGTGGAGTGAAATGTAATACAGTGGTGTGCTTTGGATTAGACTCTTCTTACTGTGATGGGGTTTTATTCACTCCATAGAGACCTTAGTGATGTTTCCAACTAACCATATTTTGAGTACAAAACACTTGCAACAGCCCAGCTTATACTTCAAAGTACTGGCGACTCAGACAGTGTAGAATTAGGTTATTTTGTCGACAGCCCATGTTTCAAAAAGGCTACACAAAAATTTATACACGTGTCTTTAATTGAAATGTGACGATCAGTCTGATGAAAGATTCAAAGCCCTGGTGACTGTGGACTTCTGCTTTCCTATGGAAGAGGTAAAGCGTGGGTCATGGCACTGAGAACTTCCCCACAGTGTCCCACCAATGCATCTCAGCCTTGACTTTGAGGGGCCACCTCTAATAATAAGGCTTGTGTTGCTTTTCTTCCACAGATCTTTGTATCATTACCCGTATCTTAGATGTGGGAAACTCAGGCACTGATAGATTAAATGACTTGTGCAAATTCAATGCAGTGGGAGTGTGGCGGCACGGGTAATAGATGCAGATCTCCTAGGACTCCCAGTTCCATGCCCAAGGGAAGGAAGCATAACTGTTGAGAGAAATTTGGGGCCTCAGTAGGTCATATTCACTGGGCCCCTAGCTCTCTCATTTCACCCAAGTTAGACATTTGGGGAGCTTCCCTGAGCTCATGGCCTTAGTACAACTGTCCCCACCTTACCCTCCCTCCCTCTCTTCAGCCCCGGAGGGGAGTTTGCTTTCCATGAAGATTCAGTTTTTGGCTTTTCTTCTGAGTCTGTTGATGGTGTCCAGTTGTGGTTTTTCTGAGGCAGCAACCTGAGGTAAAATTTAGAAAAGGGACTAAGAGAGCATATTCTACACCTTCGTCTGGTTCCATCAGCCTTAATACCATGTGTAACTTTTACATCTATGACCATCTCCCGTGAATCTGAATCCTTCTGAGGTGGAAATCTCCCATACACCAGCCTCTTTGCTGAATTCTGGCTCTTGTGGTCTGACCTGACATCAGGAAATTATTCCCACACTTCGGTGAATTAAGAATCTGCATCCAGCCTCGTGGCTCAAGGCCCATCTCTAGTTTAACCATATACCTATTTTGGCTTCAAAGCCATGTTTTCATTGGTGGCTGAGGTTCAGGGGACCACTGCATCAGCCGTAGCTCCTGGAGATGTTCTTCACAAGCAGAAAGAATCCTCTTTGAGGCACTGCAGAAGGATAATCAGGCATGGCAACGGCTGCACCCTTTACAAGAGTGAGCATGTGCTCCCTGCCGTAATGGGTGTGGCTGGTGCAGAGCTCGCCTGTGTCCTGGCTATGCTGCCTCATTCCTAGTGGATTATGTAGCAGCGTTGGTGTCACTAACACTCCCTTCTTGTACTGACAGAATGGGGTACAAGCAGCAGGGGCTGGTCCCTGTGTGGATGTGCAAGTTGGAGTTTGCCAGTCTGACCTCCCTCTTTTCCTTTGTGCACTAAGGCAGGAGCAGTTGGAAACTGGTCCTTTACCAGCAGAGGTGAAAGTAAGCCGGTCCGGTCTGGTATGGTGTACTGGCAAGAGCCAGTACACCGTGCCGGACTGGACTGCCTTTCCCAGGCTGGCACTTTAAAGGGCCCCAGGCTCCCCGCAGCCGCTGGACCCCTGGGCCCTTTAAAGCACCCGCCGAGCCCCGCTGCCGGAGCCCTGGGGTAGTGGCGGCAGGGCTCCGGCAGTCATTTAAAGGGCCTGGAGTCCCGCTGCGATAGCGGCGGCCGGAGCCAGTGGCCCTTTAAATCGCTCCTGAGCCCCGGGGCTGCCAGCTACCTCTGCAGCTGGTAGCTCTGGGGGTAATTTAAAGGCTTGGGGGCTCCCAGCTGGAGCCCTGCGGCCTTTAAATGACTTTAAAGGGTACGGTTATTTAAAGGCCCCGTCTCTTCTGGTCAAGGCCACGCCCCCCTGCTCAGGACTCCGGAGTACTGGTAAGTCCTTTAAGTTACTTTCACCCCTGTTTATCAGTATATATGTTCATATACATGCTACATAATTCTTTGTCTGTAGCTAGAGTCCACCAGGATTTCTTTTGCGTAGAACATTTGTTCTGTGCTGAACCTATCACTCAAGTGAATAGTTTAAAGCTGGAGCAGCTGTTGATTTTAACATTGTTTAGGTTGGCTTTGGCCACCCTAGGCCTGCACATGTTTTTATTTAAGGATATTTTTTTTTCTTCAAACAAGAGTGCAGCCATGAGAGGTAGGAGAGGAATGTGCATGGGTAGCGAGGCCTGCCACAACACTGCAAGCAAAGAGAACAACTGGGAATAACAGCCAGTGGAACACAATTTGGTGATTTCAGCTCACACCGGGGCAAAAGCACCCATTCTTACATGTGGTGGTGGTGGTTTTCAGAGTGGATTTGAAAAACTTTGGCTGTCTCTTGTGGATAATGGTGTGATAACACTGCAGTGAAAAATGAAAACAAATCTGCAGTAATAATTCAACTCTTTTTCTCTTTAATGAAAATACATTCCAGTGGCTATATTGCCATTTAATTTTACTGTTATGAATTTTCTAAATTTGGTGCTGTGCATTTACAAAGCCTTGAATCATAGAATCTCAGGGTTGGAAGGGACCTCAGGAGGTCATCTAGTCCAACCCCTTACTCAAAGCAGGACCAATCCCCAACTAAATCATCCCAGCCAGGGCTTTGTCAAGCCTGACCTTAAAAACCTCTAAGGAAGGAAATTCCACCACCTCCCTAGGTAACCCATTCCAGTGCTTCACCACCCTCCTCATGAAAAAGTTTTTCCTAATATCCAACCTAAACCTCCCCTACTGCAACTTGAGACGGTTACTCCTTGTTCTGTCATCTGCTACCACTGAGAACAGTCGAGATCCATCCTCTTTGGAACCCCCTTTCAGGTAGTTGAAAGCAGCTGAAAGTTGAACTCTGTGCACTCGGGAAGTGATGGCGAAAGAAACCTTGCTTTTCTTTATTTGAACTTCTTAAACACTCTGGCATCTGCTAAACAAGTCACGCCTTTCAAATCTCTATAATTTTAATTTTGAGTTTTGCAATTCCAAAATAGGGAGGATTCACAATATAAGATTGAAGTTTAAAGGAAGGCCATTTGTTTTTTGGGTAGCTGTATCAAATAGCAGTAAAGACAGGACCAGATACAGTTTCACTCATTTTGCCTTGAAGTCTGTTGCTCAATAGCTGCCTTTCAAAAAAGATGACTAAGTATCACACTGAAAGAGAGAGAGAGTGGAAAATACTATCCCTCATGGGTTAAGGAGAACTCCATGGTTGCAAAAACTGGACTTATTTTAAAGTGTAAAATTTGTGTTTCAGTGTTTGCAAGATACAACTTGGGAAAGTTACAAGACTGAGAATATGTGATCCATACAAACATAGAAATGGTGGTGGGACTGGCTGTATTGGGGATTGGTAATGTGATATATGTGTAACGGGGTACTGGCCCTTTAAGGCCAGAGAGGGTAGTTACCCTGTTCCATGTCTCCCGGCAGGCAATTGAAGCAATCATTGGGAGAGAGGAACGTGGTCTGGGGAAGAGTTAGTGTATGGGAGAGGGAAGGAATAGGGCCATCCCAAACCATTGTTGCATTGCTCCTTTTAAGGGTCTGGGACCAGGAGGGTTCCTTTAAGGGCCTACAGGGTCACAGGCCAGAAGGGAGTGCCCTGGGACAGCACCATCTACGGTGAGATTTTCAGGTGTAAATTGCTGCTCTGATTCCAACCCAAGGTCAGAAAAGAATGAAAGCTGTTATTAGATATGGGCCTCAGGTATATAAAGTTCAGATCCCAACCTGAAATTCTCAAGACTATGGGTGTTAGGTCTGAACCCAAACGTCAGTCTCTTGTCTTTGCTATCTGACAGCTGTTGGATGGACTACAAGAAAAAGGTATGGCACTCGTAGTCCAGTAACCTGTGGACAGGTGTCCACATCAACCCTAATTGGTCCCCTGATTGCCAGCCTCTGAAGGGAAGCTGAACTATTGAACAGGCCGATGGATACTGAACTTGTGTCTCCCGAATCATCATGTCTCTTCCAGGTTAGAGTTCAGGCATACCTAGAGGGTAGCACAGGTGAGCCTGCATCTTGTGCTGGATCTGTTAAACAGAGAAATGTGCTTTCCACAGCTAACTAGCCAGCATCTGTCACAAGCACTAGCTGCATTTAAAAGACAATACCAATATGCTTAAGCCCAAAAGTCACTTTTAAAGACAATCTTCCAAAATGTAATTTTTAAGAAAAATGTTTATAAAAGATAACGTCATGACTTTCTAGTGCAGGTGCAGGGGTGGCCAACCTCTGGCTCTGGAGCCACATGCGGCTCTTGAGAAGTTAATATGCGGCTCCTTGTACAGGCACCGACTCCGTGGCTGGAGTTACTGGTGCCAACTTTCCAATGGGCCGGGGGGTGCTCACTGCTCAACCCCTGGCTCTGGCCCCACTCCACCCCTTCCTGCCCTCCCTTGAGCCGGCCGGGCCCTCGCTCCTCCCCTTCTCCCTCAGAGCCTCCTGCATGCCACGAAACAGCTGATCGGGAGGGAGGGGGAGGCGCTGATCGGCCGGGCTGCTGACATATTACTGTGGCTCTTTGGCAATGTACACTGGTAAATTCTGGCTCCTTCTCAGGCTCAGGTTGGCCACCCCTGTTCTAGTGGGAGGGTGGTGGGATTTCGGTTTAGATGTTTTCCTGCAGGTTCTGCAACCCAAACAGTGAGGAGTGAAACAGACTGTAAACAAAACTAAACTAACCAGACACCTAACAGTGATAAACAACGCAAATAAAATAAGTAAATTGGTTTTAAAAAGTGCTTTCTATATGAGTACTCCAAGGTATTATTTAAGATCACAAGTGAGGACTTTTTTTAATATGTTTTTGCTCTTGACAATTTAATTATAAAATGAGAGAAAATCTGTATAGAAATTAACATGAAAATGTGTAAGTATATATTCCCTGTGATAAATACATTTCAAGAATATATATTTCAAGTATATTACAATATATTTCATGTCCACTGAATGCATCCAATGAAGTGAGCTGTAGCTCACCAAAGCTTATGCTCAAATAAATTGGTTAGTCTGTAAGGTGCTACAAGTACTCCTTTTCTTTTTGCGAATACAGACTAACACGGCTGCTACTCTGAAACCTGTCATATTTCAAGAAGTTATTTACCAGATTCCATGTAGTAAGGAATTAACCCGTCCTTTGCAGCTCACGCAGTACTGACCCTCCCTAATGTGTATGGAGGAGGAGTGAAAGACATTTTATGGGGCTTGAAAGCAATGTCTCTATTGCTTTCAGTGGGCTTTGGATCAGGCCCCAAATGGGAAATAATCTTTCCAGCATTAGAGGAAAATTAATCATCTACTAATCTTAATAATAATTATATATAGAGAAAGTGTGTGTGTATATATATTATATAAAGTATTATGTATGTCATCTCAAAAGCATGGGGCAGAGTCTTACCTGGTGTAAATTGTCAACACCATTCAATTTTATTTTTATTTTTGTGTGATTAGCCGTGGTTGTATATACTGAGTTGAGTATCTGCCTCTTTAATGCTAGACATTTTTTTTAAATAGAAGAAAATGCAGCTCTAGTTACAGGAGACATCCTGGGCTTCTCTTTTCACTTGACAGAGTTGGGGGCTGATTTATCTCCTTCCTCCTGCATTACTCAGTGTTAATGCTAATGACACAGGGTGGTCATCAGGTTCTAGCTGATGTTCTTGCATTCTTTTCTGCTGCCTCCCACTTTTCTTCTGCAGACAGGGTTGCCCCCACCAGCTGCTACTTTTGTCAGAGACATTCTTTCTTCTATTTCTCTGCTTCTGGGGCTCAAAAACACACCAGAGAGGAGTGACATTAGCGTATCAAAGACTGAATTGATGGCTGGGTTGCAGGCTGGACAGCTGTAGGACATTTAGAGGGACTAAAGAAATATAAAAGAATCCTGCTATGGTCTCTGGTCCAATTGCCTCCAGAGAAGAACGGAAAACGTACTGATTATTATTATTTTTTTGTCATCGTGGGTTTAGATTTGCCACTGGCTGGGATTAGAATGTCTGTAAACAAGAAAATTAAAAAAAAAATAATTAGGATTCACAATTTGCTTGCTAGTAAAAGAGCCATATTTCTCTCCCTGTGTTTTGTATGTACATACTGTGTGTGAGAGTAATTAAAAATTCATTGTGAATTTTAGATTTATTTGTTTTATATTTTAAAACTTGTTGTCTACTTGAAATGGATTAAACTGAAAACAGAGATGTCTGTCATAATTTTGTCTTGCTGGTTTTAGTGTTACCCTCTTGAGTGTTTTAGATCTAGATGAGATGTGTACCTGAGGTCCTGACCTCATATGGTCATCAAAATTCCCATGGTCCTTTTTGCAAGAGTGTATTTTTTATTGCCTGTTTGTAAGCACTGTCCCTGTGGCAAACTGAAGAAAACATGCCCTCTGCCCCACAGAGTTTACAGTTTTAATAGACAGTCAGGACAATATAGTTTGAAGTATTTTATTTTATTATCCCTACATAGGGGTTGAATAGTTAGATGTTAACCTTAGAGTCCTGGCTAAATTCTAACGGGGTGGTTACATTCTAACTACTAAAGCTCCCTCCCACCCTGTCTGTAATTTCAAATGGATACAGTAAAATTGTCATCCCTACCAACTCGAAACTGTTGTGGCATGTGCTGTTAAATAGCTGTCCTGTTCCCGCCCAGAGGTGACTGCATTTCAGTGCAGGGTGAAGTGCTTTCTGTAAAATGATTAGTCTCTCCAGTGTTCCTCAGTGCATCTAGTCCTTGTTTGTTTTGCATACTCTGCTGATTTTGAATATATCTGGTCTATGTTTTGATAGAGACAAAATCGGGCCAAAACAGTGAAAAAGAAAGCAGCGTCCATGCTAATAAATGTCATTTGCCAGCACTTTACCTTTCTTTGGCACCGTGCTAAATCTTGTATCAAGTGTAATGCAGGCTGCAATTGGCTTTACAATGTGAAGGGAAATGGAACCCCACTGTTTTTCTTGTAGCTCCAGGACATTTATCACAAGTGAGCGAGCAATTACAATGCAGTTAAACTCACTGTGGTAAATCTTGTTTTTAAAAAGGAAACTAACTTTGTTGTTGCAGCCTTGGCTTTGTGTCATTAGACTTGCGATCCTTGCTGTTGCACTGTCTTTCATAGGGCATGATATAAATAGCTAGCAATGCTGCTGTCATTAATTATAGATTATCCCCATGTATAATGGATGAACAATTTTAATAAAAGGATATGCTTTAATATTAATGGTCCTTTGTGTCCTGCATAGGGGACCCAATTTAAGGATTTTTTCTTTTTTTTCAGTAAACCTGCGGACTGGAGCTGAGCAGAAAGTGGTGTTCATCACTGCCCGTGTCCACCCTGGAGAAACTCCCTCTTCCTTTGTATGCCAAGGTGAGTGTCTGCAGAGTCGCCATGTGGAATAAAAACCCAGTGATGGAGGTGTCTCTCTCCCAGGCTCTCTTTTTCCTTGGCCTCTCCTCCTTTGAGCATCTCACGCCAGTGCACTGTGGCCCTAGTAGCACTGTCTAATTATAAGAAACAGTCTACTTGTCTGAAGGCGTTGTTCTGAGGAGCAGAGCTTTTGGTGGCTGACATGCACAAAGCAGCACTGCTAAAAATAGAAAGAAAATTGCCCAGCTCGTGTTTGCAAGGGGTTGGAATCTGAGGATGCCAGGTAAAAATAATCCCAGTGTGTTTTCATGTAATTTCACTGTATAGGCTTAAAATATTTTAGTTTAGATGCCAAGGGATTGCAATGGGCCCCCAATATTGAATGCAATCCGTGGGCTGGATTCTTGGCTAGTGTAAATCAATGGAGTTATGCTGATTTACTGTATTAGAATCATAGAATATTAGGGTTGGAAGGGACCTCAGGAGGTCATCTAGTCCAATCCCCTGCTCAAAACAGGACCAATCCCCAACTAAAGCATCCGAGCCAGGGCTTTTGTCAAGCCTGACCTTAAAAACCTCAAAGGAAGAAGATTCTACCACCTCCTTAGGTAACACATTCCAATGTTTCACCACCCTCATAGTGAAAAAGTTTTTCCTAATATCCAACCTAAACCTCCCCCTCTGCAACTTGAGACTATTACTCCTCGTTCTGTCATCTGCTACCACTGAGAACAATCTGCATCCATCCTCTTTGGAATCCCCTTTCAGGTAGTTGAAAGCAGCTATCAAATCCCCCCTCACTCTTTTCTTCTGCAGACTAAACAATCCCAGTTCCCTCAGCCTCTCCTCATAAGTCATGTGTTCCAGTCCCCTAATCATTTTTGTTGCCCTCCGCTGGACACTTTCCAATTTTTCCACATCCTTCTTGTAGTGTGGGACCCAAAACTGGACACAGTACTCCAAATGAGGCTTCACCAATGTCGAATAGAGGGGAATGATCATGTCCCTCGATCTGCTGCCAATGCCCCTACTTATACAGCCCCAAATGCTGAGGAACTGGCCCTGTTTATCAAGCAAGTCCCATCAGTCACCGCTTACGCTGTGCTCATTATGTTGGCTGCTTACAATGCAGCAGATGGATTTGTGATTGGCCCTGTTGATTTGTAAAGGCCTTAATAAGAAACAACTGATATAGATTCAAGACGTTCTCCCTGTGTCCCTCATGGTGATGTCTCTCCTGCACCTCTCAAGGGAGCTATTGTTCCATAGGTTAGCAGATGTTGGAACTTTTTCCATAGTCCACTTGGATGTAGAGCTGCTTCTTCGACATCCACATCAATCTAACATTTCCACCTCAGGAGCCTCTTCTCTTTTAGTCACTGCTGGCCTCTGTGCTGGACCCCTCCCCGTGCTTAATGGTACTGATCTGTTTAGTTTGGCTAGTTAGGCTTCTGTGGTCTCCTCTACTCCACAGATGGATGGGGACAGAATCCTGGCGTCTGATGTGGAGAAAAGTGGAAAAGGGAGGTGGAGAGTACTATCTCTATTACACTTTTCCTTCCCTTTCTATACCTCTGAGGAACCCTCTCTCCAGGGGCTCCCTGACTGGAGACAACAGCTCGTTGCAGCACCTTCCCTCCCACAACCCAGTGGAACCAATGTGGATAAATCAGGACTCACCCATTTTTTTTCCTGCTCTGCATTTTGAACCCCTCCTCTGTCAGGTGCATTCTGAGGGAACTGACTAGTAGAGATATTCACAACAGCTGTGCTGCCAGGAAGGCAGTCATGGAAACAGGATCCAAAGTGGAGGACCCTTGTCTTCATGCTGATCCTACACTTTCATGGATCCCATGAGATCTGCTAATCTGGGGACTGGACCCCTTCTGCAGGACTGTGCGGCAGGGCAGGTAATGCCCTTCACCTGCCAGAACAGTGCCTGAGACTCACTGAATGGAGGTTCAGAGGGTGTTCCCATATCCTATGCTGGAGTAGCCAATATAGGAGATTATAGGGCACTTGGTATTTATTAATTAGCGTGTATTTATAACTGGATGCTGTATGACTTTGTTTGATGCTATGTGTAACTGTTTGTGTTGCCCCTGCTAAGTCTGGGCTGAGCCACGCTGCTAGGGGGATGCTTTATAAATATTGTTTTATTGTTGTGATGAAATACTGTTAAACAGGAAAGGAGCAAAATGTACAGCAGAGGTGACAAATGTAGCCTGATGAAGGAACTAGATGGAAGTCATCTCTGATTGTGTTCCGGAAAGACTTTATGCTTTGGGAAGAAGAGTGGGAGTTGAGGGGCAGAGGGGGAGAAGAAAGCAAGCCAGTCTTGGAGAAACATATCAGAAGCTTGCTGTGACTGCCATTACAGTGCATGCTTGACTCGCTCAGCAGTGCAAGGATCTGAGCTGAGTGAACTCCACCATGCACTGAGCCACTCTGCTCAGTGCAAATGAAGTTGCCTTGGGTGTATAATTAGTGTCATAAGGAGTGATGGGAAATCACAGCTCCCCCCTCCCCTCCGGAAATGGAGTGCATTTCAAGTTCAGTTCGACATTGTTTCTGACATTGCCAAAAGTAAAATGAGGTATTAGCTTTAGCTTTGGAAATTTTTGTGGAAGAAATCGGATCCCTTGGTAGTTAAGCTCCTGGAGTGAGAGCGAAGTTATTTTCGAAATCTTGTTAGACATTTTGGCAGAGTTCGATATTTCAGTTTAATATCTGAATCCAAACCCAGTGCATTCAGCACATGGCCATTTTGCCTGGTTTACAAATTTCTCCTGGATGGTTTGCAGCGATTACACGTACAACCTGTAGCATGCAGATATGGCAGGCTAATCCCACAGATTAGATGGATTGTGAATCTGGGTGCAGACATCATCTGATGTAGGGAGGGGCTGGGCTGTAGCTGCCAAGGCCTGAAGCAACAACAAATGAAGGAAACAACCACCATTGAGAGAGGGAGGTTGTACAGCCAATTTCCCTTAAACTGTTTGTTTTTGTTTCTCTCAGTCTTGGTTGTCTGATTTACTCAGAAACCCTCAGTTCAGTCTCCATGCCCTCACCTTCCTAATTCCTGCCTCCCACTCCATTCATCTCCCTTCACACCCCTTTACTGTGTCCCAATGTAACCCAGGCCTGCTTGGGGTGCTGCTCTGTTCCCTCTAGTGGCACCTAGAGAGCCCAGCTAGAGATGGATGACTCTGCTACAGCCTTGGCTAAGAGCCAGGTGGCTTTTAGTTCATGTATTAGAGGCACACACACTAAGCTTCTAAGGTCCCAGGTTTGATCCCACCGGCCTACGACCAGGGTCTGTCAGCGTTACATAAGCTTCATGACTAACTGCCCTTGTCTGCAGTAGAGAACTCTGGCTAAACAGTCTCTCCAATGCTAGCACCATTGTTTGGGGATCCTTGACATGCCTCTGATGCCTTGTGGGTTTTTTTTCCACCAGGTCACATTTAAAATCTGGTCTGAGCACCAGTGAGAGTCCCAGTGTCGGAAAGACTTGGGCAGCTTGGGAGCTCAGAACATGTTTACCTGACACCAGAGCAGGACTGCCAGAAACTATCCAATTCACTAGGGCTAAGTCTACACAGCTCACAGCCATAAGCCTCCCAGCCCTACTTGCGGGGCTCAGCCTCGTGCTCTAAAATAGCTGTGTTGTCAATGCTCGGGCTCTGAAGCCTTGCAAGGCTTTACCAAAATCCCCTGGCGTAGACACAACTTCTGTGTTTCCTGCTGTCAAAAGTTTGTCTTTACATGCTACCCTCACACGCACGTTCCTTGCCTCCCTCCCCCACAATACTTTCTCCTTCAGATACGCTCCTCCCAGAAGGGTTTTGAAAACCCTCGTCCTGCCCGCCATCCAGAGCGGGAGTGAGGAAACGGAAAAGGAAAAACACATAAATGGAACTAACAAAGCGTGCCCTAAATATTCCTGCTCCTTTGGCTTGCCATCTGTGTGGCCTGTTTAGATTAGAAGCTCTTTGAGGCAGGGAGATTCTTTTTGTTGTCCTACTTTCCTTCAAAATGGCCACCATACTAGCACTATGGAAATAATGATTACGGCCTACTCAAAGGAGATTTGGTAACTTGGGTCAGGAGACTCCAGTATAAAGGATTTTTTTTTTTTTTTTACTTCCCACCCTGAGGTGAAGTGAAAGTCAAGGGGGCACTATTATTAGTCTTGGCCCACTGTAACAGAAAGGATTAATCTGTCACTTTGGTAAGAGAATCCCAATGAGGCATACTTCTCCGTGTCTAGAAGGAAAATGGGACAATTCCTCGCCAGGTGTGCATTCCTTTGCCTCCTAGAAATGGAGATCAGGTCGATGCAGCTTGAATTTACTGGAATATATCACTAAAACAATAATTTCATTTCATATTCTGGCACTTTGCATCCTGTAGTATCACAGGAAATCATGTTATTTCATGTCAGGTCCTAATATATCACTGTACGGCTTACTGCATGGGGCAATGGCACAGGAGCTGATCCGTTGTATTCTACTGCATCTGAATTTTTTCTTGAGAAGCAAAGTCATTTCTTTCAAATGCGTACCATACTGGCTGTCAAGCAGCTAGACAGGCAAAATGGGCAGGAGGCAAGCACTGACCAGTAGCAATAGTGAGTAGTCTGGGAGCAAGGGATGTAGTAGTTTATAGGCAACTGGAATTAAATGGGAATATTTGCCTCTTGCAAGTTGAGTCCATCAGCTAGTAGTCAAACTAAGGGCAGATCTAACACTCTAGGAGCCCTATGTATCACTCTGATGGCACAATGGATAGTTAGAAGTGAATCTAAGGGACTCCAAATTAATCTAATTTACATCTTCTACTGACCTCTCAATAGATTATTCCTGCCTATTTCTGTAGGGTTCTTTTTCAGTGCTTGCCACTGTAGTGTACAAGTGTGCTATGTTACAAAGTGTACAGACAAGGATCTCTCTCTGGCCTGAAGAACTTCTGTTTTCTTGTTCTTTACGGTGGGAGGTTTGTGTCAAAGACAGCTAGGCTGCTTCTGTGAGACTCCCACCCACTTACTGATGTACACCTCCTTCCCCATCCTTTCTGAATTTCCCCTAGTGAGTCTAAGGAAGTCCAGAACTGGTGTGATTTATATGCCAAGGGACAGGCAGAGAGGGCTGTAGCATGAAAGGCAACTAACAGGAGAGTTTAATCCACACCGTGTTACATCCTCCCCTTCTTTGGCATGTAAAATACTCTCTCACAGACAAGTAACTTATACCACCCTTCCCCATCATCTCTGAACGTGGCCCTGTGCATGCATCCGATACACTACCCACAGAGGAGACCTGAGCCAGGATCTTTGTAGTCTGTTTCCCGCGGCTCCACAAAGGGAGCCAAAAACGGTTCCTGCTGCTGGCTGAGCTGGTACAAAACGATACAAATTCTTTTTCAGCTGCAAGTTGCTTTGTGCTGATGCTGCTACAACAGCTCCCTTTAAAAGGTTTTTTTTGTAAGCAAGGGCCTTTACTCCTGCAAATGTCATCAAATATCCTGGGCTTGGATGTCATCCCTCTGTTTTCTGGGCAAATACTAGCAGCCCAGCCAGACCTCCCAAGAATCCATCAAGTAGTTCATCCAGCCACCCATCCAACGAACGACAACAAATGCTTTAATAATTTCACAGTTGCTGCAGCTGCCAGGATACTAACCCTGAGCTTACTTCCTAAAAATAAAAAGAAGAATCCTGAATGACCTCTTCAGATTTATGAAGAATCTTTTGTGTCTCTCCCCCCCCGACCCCTTTATAAAAACTAAAACAGTACTTTAGGATATGTGGGGTTTTTGTAAACCTTTCCTTTAATGCTTAATAACCTATACAGTACATCTAAGTGTGTATACCTGCCTTATCGCTCAAGGAAAAACAATGCTCTAAATCTTTGGTTGCTAGGCTTGTCAGAATTGTTGCTGTTGGGTGGGTGGGCGGGTGAGGAGTAGGTTGGAAGGTAGGTGTCTGTATTATTTTCCTCTATTATTATGTGTGTGTATTTTTACACTGTTTTCAGTCTGTTCTTCTGCGGGTGCTGGGTTTCACAGGCCCTTTTCGGCTCAGCTGGAGCCAATGCTGCTCAGTGAGGGTCTAGCAGCAGGGAGATCAATGGAGTTAGTGCTCCCCTTATAGGCTGAATTCATCGCTCGTGCTGGTGTCTCTCACAACTGGATTTGCTTCCTTCTCCTTGTGAAATGACACAAGAATTGATCATTTCTCCGACAAGTGATTTTTGGAATCTGTTCTTACCCCCGCAAAAAATTAACTTAAAGAAAAGAGTCAGTATTTCCCACATTTGCTCCTCAGGGCAAATAACTCATTGGCTCTCACTGATATGAATTCTTATGGTGAAATAATACCAAAAGAGGACATATTATCCATCCAAAAGCCACCCCCAGAACCTTTACAGTGGCTCTGATGTCACCTGATATCTGGTTGTGTGCTGAGGGAGTTTTGTGTCACATTCCAAGAATTGTGTTTGTATTGTGTTTGGAGTCTTGATTTTTCTTTTCTTTGGGAGAAAGAGGGCATCACACGGGTGTTCATGTAGATGGAGAGTGGCACTGGTCCCGTGATGGTCAGCATGGTAAAGTCCATGCTTTATGCCTTATTTTTTGCACCAGTTTTTGTGTGTAGTCTTCGCATATTTTAGCAATGTACATATATGCATAGCTTCCTCCTCGCCTTAGTGTGTTTTGTTAGCAGGTATCTGGTCGGGTTCAGTGCATCATCTAATGCTAAAGGGCTTCTGACTCTTCAAATTTTAATGGCACATAAATGAGGTTTCAAGCCTTGTAAATTACAGCTTGCAGAGGCGTTGCACTGAATCACTAAATCTCCCTAAGCAGCTTCCCTTGTTTGCTTCCTTTGTTAGGCATTTGCCAGTATGGCACCCACCACAAAGTCTGACTCCAAAAAAAATGAAAATCTGCGCCCTGAGCTTCTGGCTTGAATATACTCTGCCAGGCTGGGATCCAGCTCCCTCAGAAGATGCAGTGCAAGAGGGTAGGGAGGCGCAGATCTCATCTTGAGCTCACCACAGTTTGACCTTGAGCTGACATTGAAGTGTACATTCTGAAAGGGGCACAGCCGCTCCAAGGCAGCGAGCTGAAGAAAAACAGACACTGTTATCCACAAGAAGTGGAGCCAAAATGGCTTTTAGATCATTATTTAGGCGACTGCACCCTCACTATACCAAGTTTGGTCAAGTGGCATGAAATGAGAATCTGGGCTATGAAAGGCATGGGTTTTGTTAACATTTTTATGTCTTTATTTTGAGCTAGTATCCTCTTGCCATCACGGTTGAGAAAAAATAGGAACGTTTCTAATAAAAAGTTGATGTGGAATTTATAGAGGGTTGGAGGGTCATGGACTAACTTCTGTAAGAGAGATGTCTTCCTGCCAGTCTCCTTCTCGGGGTTTGTTGTACAGCAGTTCACTCAGCTGGCTGAGAGTTGAACTTTCCCTCTACGGGATGAAGGTGCTCTCTCTTTCCATCCAAATGATTCTGGGTATTTTATTCCCAGAGAGATTCCAAGATGGTGGCAGTTTTCCAGTTCATTTCACAGAGACATTACCTTAGAACTTACACGCGGGGAACTGATCCCCATGGGAACAAATAAGACAGCAGAATGCCATTGCACTGCAACCAGCGGAATTATTTTCCCATGTAACTTATCCTTAGGAAAAAAATAGCACCACATGTGACAAGATGGAAATCTGACGACTTTTGAGTCT
Source organism: Eretmochelys imbricata (assembly GCF_965152235.1). Taxonomy (NCBI): domain Eukaryota; kingdom Metazoa; phylum Chordata; order Testudines; family Cheloniidae; genus Eretmochelys; species Eretmochelys imbricata. The sequence goes on from NC_135579.1 coordinate 100,385,737, forward strand.
TGCTGTTCGTGTTTAAAATTCCTTCCGACAATTCCTGCCTACTTTAGCACACTTAAAAAGCAAGAAGGGCTGCATTCTCATTAAACAGCTGCTCCTCCCCCCAGTTAACAGAAAACTCTGAACTCTAAGGAAGAAAGTGACATTACCAACAAGAGGGGAGGGTATGTTTTTGAAGTGCAAGAGCAAATATGACTAAGGAGGCCTTTTCTTCCAGAAAGAAACTTTTTGAAATATAATGCTTTCTAGGAACTATTTTTTCACACAACGCACAGTCAACCTGTGGAACTCCTTGACAGAGGATGTTGTGAAGGCCAAGAAGGGTTCAAAAAAGTAGGGTTCAAAAAAGAACTAGCTAATTCATGGAGGATAGATCCATCAATGGCTATTAGCTAGGATGGGCAGGGATGGTGTCCCTAGCCTTTGTTTGCCATATGCTGGGAATGGGCAACAGGGGATGGATCACTTGATGGTTACCTGTTCTGTTCATTCCCTCTGAAGCGCCTGGCATTGGCCACTGTCAGAGGACAGGATCCTGGGCTAGATGGACCTTTGGTCTGACCCAGTGTTTCTGTTCTTATGTTCTTTGTGAGGCTGTCCCCCCCTCGATCCTTCCCAGCTGAGAAGCAAAATCTCTCAGTGAAATGTAACAGAGAAGTGTACAGATTTCTTTACAGGATTTTAAACCACTCAGTATTTTAACTGCAACAGAATGAGTATTGAACAAAATACTGAGCCTAGAAACGGCCTATTATAGTAGCCCCAATACCTTCAGAACTTTTCAAGGCCCTGTTTGCTGCCCTTCATATTATGTTTAATTTATGTTTGGATGAATGCCTGGATTTGAATCAATTCTAACCCAGTTCTAGGTATTTTATGTATGTAGTACTCAATATAATAGCAAACCAAATCTCCATCACTTAGTAGGGTGACCATCCGTCCCATTTTTAAAGGGACAGTCCCATTTTTTGGGACTTTTTCTTATACAGGCGCCTATTAACCCCCCACCCCATCCCCTGTCCTGTTTTTTCACAGTTGCTATCTGTAACCCTATCACTTGACCATCTTTTCTGCCCCAAAATTAGTCTTACCTGTATAGTGTGCACAACTACATGCATGCCATTTGCACTCCTCCCTGCTCATGCCAACGGATTCTCAATGTTCCCCCAGAATTAGGTACTGTTCCTTCAGGAACCAACCTCTGCTGCAGACATAGTTGCAGGAGTTTCCATTTCTTCCTTGCAATGAGGCTGAGTTACAATGTTCCGAGCTGGATCTAAATTCAGTGGGTCCTCATGCAGGCCTCACAAATGTTCTTGCTAAGCCCTTTGTCTCCAGGGAAGGAGGAGGGGTAGCTCTGTGCTGTTGAGCAAGCTACCAGTGAGCGAAGAGAAAAGTGATTTCGCTGAACATGCAAATGTTGACTTCATGGCCCCTTGACCTACCTGCCCCTTTAGGGGTGACTTGCGTAGCAGGGTCAGAAGGAGCACAGAATCATAGAATATCAGGGTTGGAAGGGACCTCAGGAGGTCATCTAGTCCAACCCCCTGCTCAGAGCAGGACCAATCCCCAATTAAATCATCCCAGCCAGGGCTTTGTCAAGCCTGACCTTAAAAACTTCTAAGGAAGGAGATTCCACCACCTTCCTAGAATACGCATTCCAGTGTTTCACCACACTCCTAGTGAAAAAGTTTTTCCTAATATCCAACCTAAACCTCCCCCACTGCAACTTGAGACGGTTACTCCTTGTTCTGTCCTCTTCTACCACTGAGAATAGTCTAGAACCATCCTCTCTGGAACCACCTCTCAGGTAGTTGAAAGCAGCTATCAAATCCCCCCTCATTCTTCTCTTCTGCAGACTAAACAATCCCAGTTCCCTCAGCCTCTCCTCATAAGTCATGTTTTCCAGACCCCTAATCATTTTTGTTGCCCTTCGCTGGACTCTCTCCAATTTATCCACATCCTTCTTGTAGTGTGGGGCCCAAAACTGGACACAGTACTCCAGATGAGGCCTCACCAATGTCGAATAGAGGGGAACGATCACGTCCCTCGATCTGCTCGCTATGCCCCTACTTATACATCCCAAAATGCTATTGGCCTTCTTGGCAACAAGGGCACACTGCTGACTCATATCCAGCTTCTCGTCCACTGTCACCCCTAGGTCCTTTTCCGCAGAACTGCTGCCTAGCCATTCGGTCCCTAGTCTGTAGCTGTGCATTGGGTTCTTCCGTCCTAAGTGCAGGACCCTGCACTTATCCTTATTGAACCTCATCAGATTTCTTTTGGCCCAATCCTCCAATTTGTCTAGGTCCCTCTGTATCCTATCCCTGCCCTCCAGCGTATCTACCACTCCTCCCAGTTTAGTATCATCCGCAAATTTGCTGAGAGTGCAATCCACACCATCCTCCAGATCATTAATGAAGATATTGAACAAAACCGGCCCCAGGACCGACCCCTGGGGCACTCCACTTGACACCAGCTGCCAACTAGACATGGAGCCATTGATCACTACCCGTTGAGCTCGACAATCTAGCCAACTTTCTACCCACCTTATAGTGCATTCATCCAGCCCATACTTCTTTAACTTGCTGACAAGAATACTGTGGGAGACCATGTCAAAAGCTTTGGTAAAGTCAAGAAACAATACATCCACTGCTTTCCCTTCATCCACAGAACCAGTAATCTCATCATAGAAGGCGATTAGATTAGTCAGGCATGACCTTCCCTTGGTGAATCCATGCTGACTGTTCCAGATCACTTTCCTCTCATGTAAGTGCTTCAGGATTGATTCTTTGAGGATCTGCTCCATGATTTTTCCGGGGACTGAGGTGAGGCTGACTGGCCTGTAGTTCCCTGGATCCTCCTTCTTCCCTTTTTTAAAGATTGGCACTACATTAGCCTTTTTCCAGTCATCTGGGACTTCCCCGGTTCGCCATGAGTTTTCAAAGATAATGGCCAATGGCTCTGCAATCACAGCCGCCAATTCCTTTAGCACTCTCGGATGCAACTCGTCCGGCCCCATGGACTTGTGCACGTCCAGCTTTTCTAAATAGTCCCTAACCACCTCTATCTCCACAGAGGGCTGGCCATCTAGTCCCCATGTTGTGATGCCCAGCGCAGCAGTCTGGGAGCTGTCCTTGTTAGTGAAGACAGAGGCAAAAAAAGCATTGAGCACATTAGCTTTTTCCACATCCTCTGTCACTAGGTTGCCTCCCTCACTCAGTAAGGGGCCCACACTTTCCTTGGCTTTCTTCTTGTTGCCAACATACCTGAAGAAACCCTTCTTGTTACTCTTGACATCTCTTGCTAGCTGAAGCTCCAGGTGCGATTTGGCCCTCCTGATTTCATTCCTACATGCCCGAGCAATATTTTTATACTCTTCCCTGGTCATATGTCCAACCTTCCACTTCTTGTGAGCTTCTTTTTTATGTTTAAGATCCGCTAGGATTTCACCGTTAAGCCAAGCTGGTCGCCTGCCATATTTACTATTCTTTCGACTCATCGGGATGGTTTGTCCCTGTAACCTCAACAGGGATTCCTTGAAATACAGCAAGCTCTCCTGGACTCCTTTCCCCTTCATGTTAGTCCCCCAGGGAATCCTGGCCATCCGTTCCCTGAGGGAGTCGAAGTCTGCTTTCCTGAAGTCCAGGGTCCGTATCCTGCTGCTTACCTTTCTTCCCTGTGTCAGGATCCTGAACTCAACCAACTCATGGTCACTGCCTCCCAGATTCCTGTCCACTTTTGCTTCCCCCACTAATTCTTCCCTGTTTGTGAGCAGCAGGTCAAGAAAAGCTCCCCCCCAGTTGGCTCGTCTAGCACTTGCACCAGGAAATTGTCCCCTACGCTTTCCAAAAACTTCCTGGATTGTCTATGCACCGCTGTATTGCTCTCCCAGCAGATATCAGGAAAATTAAAGTCACCCATGAGAACCAGGGCGTGCGATCTAGTAGCTTCTGCGAGTTGCCGGAAGAAAGCCTCATCCACCTCATCCCCCTGGTCTGGTGGTCTATAGCAGACTCCCACCACTACATCACTCTTGTTGCTCACACTTCTAAACTTAATCCAGAGACACTCAGGTTTTTCTGCAGTTTCGTACCGGAGCTCTGAGCAGTCATACTGCTCCCTTACATACAATGCAACTCCCCCACCTTTTCTGCCCTGCCTGTCCTTCCTGAACAGTTTATAACCATCCATGACAGTACTCCAGTCATGTGAGTTATCCCACCAAGTCTCTGTTATTCCAATCACATCATAATTCCTTGACATCACCAGGACCTCCAGTTCTCCCTGCTTGTTTCCAAGGCTTTGTGCATTCGTATATAAGCACTTGAGATAACCTGCTGATCGCCCCTCATTCTCAGTATGAGGCAGGAGCCCTCCCCTCACAGACGTTCCTGCCTGTGCTTCCTCCCGGTATCCCACTTTCCACTTACCTCAGGGCTTTGGTCTCCTTCTCCCCGTGAACCTAGTTTAAAGCCCTCCTCACTAGGTTAGCCAGCCTGCTGGCAAAGATGCTCTTCTCTCTCTTCGTAAGATGGAGCCCGTCTCTGCCCAGCACTCCTCCTTCGTGGAACACCATCCCATGGTCAAAGAATCCAAAGCCTTCTCTCCGACACCACCTGCGTAGCCATTCGTTGACTTCCACGATTCGACGGTCCCTGCCCCGGCCTTTTCCTTCCACGGGGAGGATGGACGAGAACACCACTTGTGCCTCAAACTCCTTTATCCTTCTTCCCAGAGCCACGTAGTCTGCAGTGATCCGCTCAAGGTCATTCTTGGCAGTATCATTAGTGCCCACATGGAGAAGCAGGAAGGGGTAGCGATCCGAGGGCTTGATGAGTCTCGGCAGTCTCTCCGTCACATCATGAATCTTAGCCCCTGGCAAGCAGCAGACTTCTCTGTTTTCCCGGTCAGGGCGGCAGATAGATGACTCAGTCCCCGGGAGGAGAGAGTCCCCGACCACCACCACCCGCCTCCTTCTCTTGGGAGTGGTGGTCGTGGAACCCCCCATCTCAGGACAGTGCATCTCATGCCTTCCAACCAGCAGAGTCTCCTTCTGCTTTCTCCCCCCAGACATATCATCTGGTCCACTCTCCGCAAAGGTACCTGTGGAGAGAACATGAAAGCAGTTAGTTGCTTGTGTCCGCATTGCTGGAACCCGGACATTCCCCCTTCTTCTTCTGGAGGTCACATGTTGCCAAGCTTCTTCACTGGCCTCTTGGCTCCGCTGTGCAACCTGCTCTAAATCTTTAGAGCTTTGTGCCCATAGAAGCCTATCCTGACTTTTGTCCAGAAAATCCTCAGTTTCTCATATGCAATGCAGGGTCATTATCTGTTGCTCCAGACCTTCAATCTTCTCTTCCAATATAGAGACCAGCTTGCACTTTGTACAGACAAAGTCGCTTCTGTCCTATGGAAGAAAGACAAACATGGCACATCCAGTGCAGGTCACAACAGCTGAACCCCCCCCTCCCCCTTTCCATATCACCTTCCTACTATGAGCTTCCTCAGAGAAGTTGGCAAGATGTAAGCCTCACTGGGCTCACTCCAGGCGAACTCCCAGGCAAACTCCTGCTGTGTGCTGCTCTGCTGTTCCCTGCTGCTCAGCTGGTTCACCGCCGCTCAGCTGGTTCGCGAAGCTCTGGCTATTTTTAAACAGCCAGGCTTCCCTGAAAGAAACAGTTTCAGAGCAGTCCTAGGGCTCAGGAGTTCAGGGAGTGATTATACCTTATGCGTTTGCCAGCCACAAACAGGGTGGCTTCTTCCCCTACAAGGTGATCGGGTATGATGTGTCTCTTTAAAATGGCTGCAGTACACAAATATGTTAAAAATGGCCATTTTGGCCACCATGTGGTGCTGGAGTTGGTGAATTCTGCCTGACACATTCATCTGATTTTCCAAGTCAGTTCACTTTGCCCTAAAATCCATGTTGGGTGATTGATTAAAGGAGAAGCCAATATGTCTGACTTTATATTTGTCACTGACCAGTTAACTGCAATCCAAGGAAAGGCTCTTTGTTTCCTTCCAAAGAATGCTTTTTTTTTTTAAGTGAAGAATCCAAAATTCAGGATTAGTCTAAGCAACCCCCCATCCTCTCCCTAAGTTGCTTCTCCGTTTATTTTTTATTCTTTCATCTGTGTACAGCAGCAGCTCAGATGTTGGGATTCATACTGAATTCTAAAACAGATCAATTTTTCCCACTTATAAGCAAATCTAGCAAATTGGCGTGACCCAAGCTGGCAAAGGGTGAGGGGACCCTGGCTAAGAGGATAGACTTATTGTGGATTTAGATTACATTTTGGAGAATACTGTAGTTTTGCAGTGGATTAGAAAGGACCCATGGGGAGAAAGAACTAAATTAATTATTTTCCTACCTGCAGCCTGCAAGCTGTAATCTCAAAATGATGGTATCAGTGCATCAGGGTAAAGGAGTAAATTCAGCTTGAGGGAGTCTTATGCAGCTGCCTGACCTAATTTTGTCCTAAATAAATGCTCACAGAAGTGCAGATACTGTGTCTTTTGCTGTGGTCCAATGATGCTAACATAGGGGGTTCACTTAAAGCAGCATTTCAGATGGCCAGTGGCAGATGGCTTTATAAACCTAGGTACTGACCAGCCATATAAACCCATGCGGCTACCTCAGCTCCATCATCCCTGCTAGATCGAAGAAATGGGAAGCAATATCGTATACTCTAGAAGTGACTTTTAGACTAGAAAAAGGGGACACAATTGAACATGCATCGGTGTTAATCATGCTATTCATCTTCAGACCCCTGGGGAGGGGGGCAGTGGCTGACACTTATGTCATAACTTAGCACTTAAAAGCAGAAAGGGTTCATGATGGATATGAGATGAATTCATGTTCCCTTTTTCTAGAGGTTCAGGAAACCTACTGATGGTCCGAAACAGACAAAGACAACCTCACAATGAGCTGTAGAACACTTTCAAAGATGCTAGGCTGCATTCATCCTTCTCATGAAGAGAACTGGCTATTTGTTTTGTTTGTTAAAGTGCATAGCTCCTAAGCTTTAATAGAAAGGGAGAGACACTCGCCTTTACTTCTCAAAGCAGAATGAAAACCATTATTGTGTGTTCCCCATAAATCTCTTGGCTGGGATTGCACTGTGAAGTATCCCACAAAAGAGAGGTTGTTCTGTGAATAATAAGTAAGTGTGTGTGTGTGTGTTACACATCATTAGAGCAACAGAGAAGGAGGCTACTCTAAGATGTTGTTAATGGAAAAGGAGCTTCTTCCAAAGTCCCATTATAAAGTTTGACATTAGTCCTCGCAAGACACCAGAAGCTTTGAATCTAGCCACTGTACTGAACTGACAAGACATTGAATTAGTTTACTGAGCTTGAGATGTTCTGGAACAAGGTTTAAATGTCTCCCTCTACACAGTGACATTGTACATTTATTACCAGGTTTGCTTTAATCGGTTAATTATTTGAACAGTTTTGTGCGAATGCTTACAGCAGACTGTTTGACTATCTCTGGTTTAACTTTTACAATAATCAGACAGGTGAAAAAGTCCTTTAGTCCCTCAATCATGCGACTGGAGGAAAGTTTCACTGTAATATGCATCAGGCAATATTGCCCAGGCCCTTTACCAATTCAGGTCTCTATAAAAAGGTTTTTGGTTTAGCCCTCAAATCTTGTTTGCTGACCCATATTCACCTACACCATGCCTCTTCCCCAAAGATTGTTCACAGCCCTGAATACAGCCACCTCTCAGGTGGAGTGCACCATCTTTATAACAGCTCACGAGTACCCAACTCTCTTGGGTAAGGAATGGAGCAAATACAGTATCCAGCTGAACTGCAGAGAGATGTTGAGGTAGCTAGAGCTTATTTTTCCAAATCAGAATTTGACCAGAGCACTGATGCTAGTAATCACCACATCTGCAAAAAGCACGGTAGAATCTTCATTAGTGCAAGCAATCGGGGTATTGGCTTTAGGTCTCATTTGCATTGTAGCATAGCATGGCTTGTAGTGAGAGAAGAATGCACCACTTCCCACGCACCTGATATTTCAGTCAAGGCCTTTTATCCAAGTGCAATAATCCTACTGAACTAATGAGATTTGCCAGGATCTTCCAGGTGCTGTGGAAGCATGACATGTACTGGGTTAATTATTTTGAATCTCAGACAGTTTTTAAACTTTATCTTTTAAAAAAGCTGTTTCTATTCATCTTCAGTAGTTTCCCAGATTTTCACCCGCAACTGATACTAATCTTGCTGGTCTATAGTTTCCAGCTTTGTCTCTTGACCCTTTGTTCTTTGCCTGCCCTGACTCAGTTCAGATGAATTGATTTGTTTTTTCCATTTTGTTTTCAGTTCTTTTGTCTCTGAATTGTCCTCCACTAGCCTGCCTGCTCTCACTGGATCACCGTACCAGATGCTCAAAGAAGCCAGCAGTTATGTGTGACTAGGACTTGGTCACTTGGGTGAAATTCCACTAGCGGCCCAGTACTGATTTGTCATCTGGTTTATATGTATTTGGTACGGTGTACTGCATACAGGTTTAGAATGTATAGAAGCCATGTTTTGTTGGCTTGTGCATCATAGAGAGGGAAGGCCCTAAAACTCATTTGGGGCTGGTGGTGAGGAGCATTTCCATAGCAACCTATCCTCCTAAGCCGGGAGCCTGCAGAAGTGCTGTGCTCTCTTAATGCAATCATGTCTCTGTGAGTCTCGGGGGTGGAATAGCATACCAGAGCAGGAGAGTGACAGCTGGGTCAGCCTTACCTGCCATGCTTCCCTGAACTACCAGCAAATCCCGGCATGATGGCTAATGCTGATCAAACAGCCATGAAATCCCTTCCTGGTATGTATTCCAGGCAGCAAACCACAGATGCTGGAGCACAGTCCAAGTCAGCCTGGCTCTTTTAGGAGCAAAGTTTGCAGTGTGAGGATGAGCCCTGATCTCTGATTGCCTCCAAGTCTCTGTGATTTCCCGAAAGCTTCCCTTTGAAGGAAGTATTTGGATAAAAAGTTCACATGGTGAAGGTCATAGAATTCCCTGCATGCTTTTCTCCTTCCTCAGCGGCTTACCCCAAGAAAACAAAATGTGACCCTAAAGTAGGACAATTTCTGAAATATATGTAATATGCTTCTAAAATGTGTGCTGCATCCGCCTCCAGTGCTGTTTACATGCAGGATAATAACCTACAACTTTGCCAGCTCATGAAGTTACTCATTTGTACTTGGATACTGGAGGTGCCAGGCTGAGTCTCTACTGCTGATCTACATGGAGGGAAATTGCATATTGGAGATTGCCGAAAAAGAAAAATGTTAGTTTTTTGTGAATTTTTTTTTAATTCAAAATCATTTGCGTTCCAAAACTTTTATAAAAGAACCATTTTTTGTTTGTTTGACATTTTCCATGAATCAAATATTTTTTTTTGGTGGTCTAGCTTTTTCCCCTTTTTTCTCCCCCCCCCCTTCACTTTATGTTTTCTTTTTCATTTTGACCCTAAAAAGGGCAAATAAGAAAATGGGTGTGGAAGGGCACAAGAAAAACTGAAAAAATACTCATTTTGCTGAAAAACCGGAATATTTTGCAAAAAACAAGTCCTTTTTGAAAATTTTCATTGTGACAAAAAATCACTAGAAAAATTTCAGCCACTTGTGTTACATAAAAGTAAATGTTACCAACCTCCCAATCTTCATGATAAATGTAATTAGAAGCCTGGAGTCTTCTGCTAATCCACAGAGCAGGTAGAGCGTAGACAATAACAGTGCAAGCTTTCTGCATTCACCATCCCAACTGCCCCCCAATGTACCCCATCTCTCACCTGAGGGGCCCATCTCTGACCGTGAGAGTTGAGTTCAGTCTGCAGGGCTGTTCAGTCCCCGCTCCTGAGAAGGCTAACCTCTTTAATCGCAAACTTTATTCACTGATCGCTGTTCTGCCTGAACACCCCACAGACTTTAATGATGTTAACCTCACTGACTTCTCATTTGAAAGACAGCAAGTGAAGCTAATAAGTTGAGTGATTTGCCCAATGTCAGATAGGGAGTTGGTGGCAGAGTCAGGAGCAGAACCAAGGAGATGCCCATACCAGGGCCTCTTCCACAAGGCCATTTTTGCCAAGGTGCCAATAGTGGCAATATTTTTATGGTGGGAACTTGTATTCTTTTGGAATTGAACTACCACCAACTCATTTTGTGAGACCACCAAACAGGTGCTGGATGCTGGACTACACTGGATGCAGCACCAGGAGGTGAAAAGCTCTATCTTCAATTACCAGTGCCCTGATATTAAACGACAGCTTACTTTCACATGATGCCTTTCATTCCAGGACCTCAAAGCATGGATCTCAGTGAATCTTGTGTATCTCATGATGTATGTTATGGCATCCTTCTCTCTGGGTCTTCCCTTGGGGCCTGTATGATTTATAAGGACTTGGGCAGCAAAGGGGGTTGCTTCAAAGTTAAAGGTTCATTCTTGTGGCTAAGTTGTTTAAACCTAACTCCCATTTCCCTATCCCAGGGTGGAGTTCAATTCTCATGGCTGTTGACGAGGCAACAACTTTGAATGTCCAGGGATATGTGAGTGAGAGGCATCTTGCCACACTTATGAAGGATGCTGCATTTGCCTCCCCAGTTGCTGCACTGTCAGTATCTAAACTCATCGTTGCAAAGGGCTCTGGGATATCCTGAGTCTGAAAGGCGCCTATACAACTAATTTCTTTCTTTCTTCTGTTCAGACAGAAACACGTGACGGAGAATGAACTCATCCCCTTCTTTCTATCCTACTGATGAATTTAACCTCCTCAGCCAGAGAGATGTGTCAGTCGCTTGTGGCTGTCCAACTGGCGAGAGGCCTCTGAGTATTTCTCCCTCCATTGCTAATTACCATTATCCTCAGGATCTTCACTGAATCGCCACTTGCCCAGCAAGACTTTTTTTGTTTTTGTTTTTTTTTGATATGTGCAGTGTATTCTGCCGCCTGTCAGCCACCAGCACATCCTTGTCAGAAAAATAAGTCCTAATTTATTTCCGTGAAGCTTATTCCTGCACGGATGCCATACACTGTAAATAAAAGAACAAACCCACTCCTGCTGTCGAGGGGCAGAGCTGATCAGCCACAATGCCTTCCCCCCTCCATCCCGAGAACTCGGTCAGGGGGGAAAAAAATCTTCTTTCCTGTGCTGAGGAAATGGCAGCCCAGTAAGACCCACCCGGCAGCAGTCGGAGCAACCTCCAGACGCATGGCTTTCATCTCAAAATCAAGGGGAAAAATTCTGATGCAGGCAGCATTTCTTGGACAGAGGATCCCCATTGCGGACTGGCTTCTTGTTTAATAAATTACTCCCTCTCTTTCTTTTCAGTCTGGTCCACTCATGAGTCGCCCAGAAGTAATCCAGGTATTACATACACTCCTGCTTTCTTTGCTTGCCAGAAATTCAAGTCACAGACTTTGCTGTGCAAATGGACCTCTTTGTTTCACTTTGGTTTTGACAATTTATCCTTTGAGAATGATCATTCCCACACAACCTTTCCTCTGCACCACCAATGATTTTATACACAGAAAGCAATGTACATACATCTCTCTTTCTCCCCAGTGTTACTGATTGTTATTGTTGCTTCATCGGACCTTTTACAACTTCTTACGAAATCGCAAACCATATGCTAGTAAAGATTGCTTAAGCCTCTGGCAAAAGGCAGCCACCTCTGGGGTGGAATGTGGTAGGTACTGCAACGGATGCAAGCAACTCTAGATAACAGGTTAGGGGGTGGGAAGGGAAGAGTAGCTTATCCAATGAAAGCACCAGGGGGATTTTCTGTACGTGAAATCTAATTATTTTCCATACTGATCGCACATCTTTTCTGTGCGATGCTAACTTTTGGTGAAGGTGTGGGGTTTCCTGTGAGGCAAACATCACTTCAGGTATCCCCCAAGTGGCCTTGCCAAAGTGGACGTTGTGTGGCTGTCATCTACCTTTTTAGTTCACTCGGCGCGAAGGACAGGAAAAAGCCTGTAAAAGGGAAACAGCAGAAACTGCAAACCTAGTAAAGCGGAAATCAATAAAGTAGTCAAAAGGTGCTATTGCAGCTAGCTTAGTGTAAGTTTTCACATATCAACTGTAACAGAAAGGGACTACTTCACTTGTCCCCTCAGGGGAAATGAGGGCAAATAACTGTACAGGTTTCCTCTAGGAGCAGCTGTCAGCTGCCATTGTTAGGATCCACGGGAAGACATGCATACAATATTTTTGTACATAAATGGCAGAGAAAAGTACTAACCCCGCCTATGCATTTCAACAAGTAATAGTATTCAGGGCGTAGTTTCTGAAAGCGGATGCTAGGATGAGAGTTTGGCCCCCTATACCCTAACTTGAGTGGGTTAAATTTCTGGGCTAGATCACAAGTAAAAATGAATTTAGCAGTCTCCCCCTAAGACCTGTTTGTCCCCATCTTGAATTCACCACACAGTTTGACACATTCTGGCAGCCTGAGGAGCATCTTCTCAAGAGGGGCCCAGGACGAGGTTTCCAAGAGGTGCTGCACATTGAATTTGAGGTGCAATGGCTGGAAAGCTGATTGGGTATTTTTTGATGAAACTTTTTGGTGGGAAAATGTCATCTTGAACCCCCAACGTTTTTTCAGGGAAGTAGCTGTTTCAACTAAACTTTTATCAGGAAGGTTTCTCAGGTCCGGGATACAATTTTTTTGGCGCTGGGGGGTGGGGGAGGGGGAAGAGCCACTCCCACTCTGGGAACAGCCAGTAGTCAAGGCACTCATCAGGGCAAGTGGGAGACCCAGATTTCTGTAGCACACCAGAGCCGCTCTTAAAATGTCACGTTCTTTTGGAAGAGTCTACTATCTCCAGCTGAATTCCCCATCGGAAGCATAGGAAATATCACTGGAAATGACAGAAGCTTTCAAAATGGTGGAACTTTTCAAGCGTGGCCTTGGACCTCTGCATGGTGCCTGGCTCAAGCTGGTGTTTTTAGTACATCACTGAGGGAGCAATCCAATCACAAGTTTTAGAGACCGTTTAAAATTGTTTTTTAATTATATATTTTGCATTTCTTTACTGGTGTTCCTTATAGAGTTGTCAACTTTCTACTCGCACAAAACCAAACACCCTTGCCCTGCCCCTCCTCCGAGGCCCTACCTCTTCTCTTGAGGCCCCAGCCCTGCTCACTCCATCCCCCCCTCCCTCTGTCACTTGGTCTCCCAACCCTCTCTCACTCGCTCATTTTCACTGGGCTGGCTCCAGGGGCTGTGATGCGGGGGAGGGGAGGGCTCTGGCTGGGGGTGTGGAGTGGGGCTGGGGATGAGGGGTTTGGAGTGCAGGAGGGTGCTCCGGGTTGGGATCAAGGGGTTCGGAGGGTGGGAAGGGGATCAGGGTTGGGGCAGGTGGTTGGTGTGCAGGAGGGAGTCAGGGGTGCAGGCCTCAGGTGGTGCTTACCTCAAGCAGCTCCCGGAAGCAGCAGCACGTCCCCCTTCCGGCTCCTATGTGGAGGCCCGGCCAGGTGGCTCTGTGTGCTGCCCCATCTACAGGTGCTGCCCCCGTAGCTCCCATTGCCCACAGTTCCCAGCCAACGGGAGCTGCGGGGGCAGTGCTTGGGGTAAGGGCAGCATGCAGAGCCCCCTGGCTGCCCCTATGCATAGGAGCTGGAGGAGAGACATGCCAGCTGATTCCCAGGAGCCGTGCAGTGCGGAGGCTAGCAGGGAGCCTGCCAGCCCTGCTGTGCGGCACCGCCAGTCGGAAAGTCAACGGCCCAGGATCCCTTTTCGATTGGGTGTTCTGGTCGAAAACTGCACACCTGGTCACCCTAGTTCATTGTATTGTACTTGTTTTGTCAGGAAATATTTCTTCAGTGTAATATTAGATGTTTCATACTTAAACATATTCTTCCTCTCCCTCCATAGATTTCAAGAGAAATCTCTGTTTCAGCATCCTTGGTTCATAACACCTTACCCTCTTTCACTTCGGCTGCCCTCTGTATTTTAGGGCTTTCTATAGCTCTCGTCACTGCACCAGTTTGTGATAATGGTCTTTAAAAGTGCAGTTTGACCGCCTATGTGAGCCTGTTGGAGCTGCAAAACTGGGCTACAAATTCCACAAGAATCATAGAATCATAGAATCTCAGGGTTGGAAGGGACCTCAGGAGGTCATCTAGTCCAACCCCCTGCTCAAAGCAGGACCAATCCCCAATTAAATCATCCCAGCCAGGGCTTTGTCAAGCCTGACCTTAAAAACTTCTAAGGAAGGAGACTCTACCACCTCCCTAGGTAACGCATTCCAGGGTTTCACCACCCTCCTAGTGAAAAAGTTTTTCCTAATATCCAACCTAAACCTCCCCCACTGCAACTTGGGACCATTACTCCTTGTCCTGTCATCTTCTACCACTGAGAATAGTCTAGAACCATCCTCTTTGGAACCACGTCTCAGGTAGTTGAAAGCAGCTATCAAATCCCCTCTCATTCTTCTCTTCTGCAGACTAAACAATCCCAGTTCCCTCAGCCTCTCCTCATAAGTCATGTGTTCCAGACCCCTAATAATTTTTGTTGCCCTTCGCTGGACTCTCTCCAATTTTTCCATATCCTTCTTGTAGTGTGGGGCCCAAAACTGGACCTAGTACTCCAGATGAGGCCTCACCAATGTCGAATAGAGGGGAATGATCACGTCCCTCAATCTGCTGGCAATGCCCCTACTTATACATCGCAAAATGCCATTGGCCTTCTTGGCAACAAGGGCACACTGTTGACTCTGCAGTCAGCATTGTGCAAGGGCACACTGTTGACTCTGCAGTCAGCATTGTGCAGTCTGTCTGATCAAACTTCCTAGCAGTCTGTTGCTGATGCTGTTGGATCCCTGGGTTTGCCACTGCTGCTGAGAATCTTGCCATTCCCCAGATTCGAATCTTTCCTTGCAGCCTGAGAGATTTTTTTCCCCCCTACAACCCTATATAAATTGTATCAAAATGAGGCCTGTGGCAATAACTTGCCAGTTGAAATAAATGAGAGAAAAAGGTTCAAGCCATCAGGTTCCTGGGGATCTGCAGCAGTTAAATGATTACCAGAACATCTGAGTGAACCCTAGGAGATGCCAGGAGACTCTTTTATTCAAACCACATCAGATAAAAACACAAGGAGAGGGCCATGGTCTGTTCCGGCAAGGCAATTCTCCTGGTCCTATTTCACTGCCTCTGTTGCTCTGTTTACTGGTTTCATTTTTGAGGAAGTCCCGGGTACAGCTAATAGTAAAGTAAACTGGAGTACTTCCAAAGTAAAAAACAGAATTGTTCTCCTACTAGCCAACTTTCTTTCCTGTAGCTCAAAGCATCAGCAAAACACTTCCAGTCAGTCCATTATATCCTGGTCTAATTCTGTGAGGTACAGGGGTACCTCTGCAATGTGCTGAGTACCTTAAACACCCATTAACTTCATACTGAAGTAAGAAGTCAGTGGCAACTGAGGGCACTTGGGCCAAGATTTTCTGGAATGATTAGAGATTTTGGATGCCTCCACTTTTTGTGGTTTCCCAGCTTGAGACACCTTGTCAAGGTTCCTTCCCCAGTCTGAACTCTAGGGTACAGATGTGGGGACCTGCATGAAAAAAACCCCTAAGCTTATTTTTACCAGCTTAGGTTAAAACTTCCCCAAGGTACAAACTATTTTACCTTTTGTCCCTGGACCTTATTGCTGCCACCACCAAGCGTCTAACAAAAATAACAGGGAAAGAGCCCACTTGGAAACGTTTTTCCCCCCGAAATCTACCCAAGCCCTACACCCCCTTTCCTGGGGAAGGCTTGATAAAAATGCTCACCAATTTGCATAGGTGAACACAGACCCAAACCCTTGGATCTTAAGAACAATGAAAATGCAAACAAGTTCTTAAAAGAAGAATTTTAATTAAAGAAAAAGTAAAAGAATTACCTCTGTAAAATCAGGATGGAAAATACCTTACAGGGTAATCAGATTCAAAACATAGAGAATCCCTCTAGGCAAAACCTTAAGTTACAAAAAGACACAAAAACAGGAATATACATTCAATTCAGCATGACGTATTTTGTCAGCCATTTAAACAAAACAGAATCTAACGCATATCTAACTAGATTGCTTATTAACCCTTTACAGAAGTTCTGACCTGCATTCCTGCTCTGGTCCTGGCAAAAGCAACAGACAGAGGGAACCCTTTGTTCCCCCCGCTACAGCTTTGAAAGTATCTTGACTCCTCATTGGTCGTTTTGATCAGGTGCCAGTGAGGTTATCTTAGCTTCTTAACCCTTTACAGGTGAAAGGGTTTTTCCCCTGGCCAGGAGGGATTTAAAGATGTTTACCCTTCCCTTTATATTTATGACACACCTTAATGGAGCTTGATTTTCTAAAAGTGCTGGGCACCCACCCTCTGAAAAACAGGCCCCTTCAGGGCCAGATTTTCAAAGGACTGAGCTCCCATTTAGGCATCTAGAAAAGGACTAGATCTGCAAATGTGCGGAGTTCTTTTGAAAATCTGGCTACTCGCTTTGGCACCTAAAATGGAAGTTGAGCTCTTTTGGAAATCCGGCCTGAATTGTCTCAAGTTAGGTAACCTTTCTGAAAATTGAGACCTATGTAACTTGCCAATGGTAAGTCAGTTAGCAAAGCTAAGAACACAGCGCTGCCATCGTGACTTGCATTGCATTGTTCAAACCTCTGAGAACAACTGTTTTACTTACAGTATATTTTTCCCCAATCTTGCCATTTTTCAGAAATATGTCAGGGACAGGAGTCTCAAGGCTGCTATTGGGAATTCTAGACCTATCAAAGCAAATATGCTTTTGCTGAGAGAAGTAGCCATGGTTCACGAATATAAACAGGAAATCCCTTACTTTTACTATGTACTAACTTTCTGAAGCTGATCTGACTCCACCCATGTGCACCCCTTTCCACTGACTGCTTCAAATAGAGTTGGGCCTGAACCAATTCAGAATGCCCCATCTGAACTCTGGTACATTATGGCGGGTTCTGAATCTGGATGGGGGCTTTGTGGCTGGATGGGGGCTTTGTGGCTCTCCTTCTCTGCACCTAAACAAGGAACCTTAAGGTGCAGGCTTCTCAAAGCTGGTTTATTAATGAGAAGTAAGAATTAACTGGCCGTATCATGCAGTCAGTTGTTCAGCAGGAGACTCCATTCAAAGCAATGAGGAGTTCCACTGAGCAATCAGTGGTGCAGTGGGACCCAACATATTTGCTTAGTGGTCCCAGGCTGTTCCAGTATGGCCTGAGAACTTACACCTCTCAGCGCTCACTGGGAATGGATGGGAATTGAGTGGATCTGCCACTCTCAGGATCAGCTCCACGTGCCCTCAGTGATTTATGAAGCTTCCACTCAGTGATGAAATCAATGTACATTGTGCTCCTGGGGTGGATTTATAACTTACAACAATGTATATGGGTTTTAAAAAAAAAACGATACCAACTGCTATAGGAAATGACTAAAACATGAACAAATGGAAATGGCATGCATGCACTGTGCTTAATTTAACCCAGTAACTGTTAGTATCCTCAATGTCTCACTCTGCCACTAATGAGCCCTGATCATTTGTTGCTAGTCCTTATGAATTCCTTTGCAGGCAGCCTGTATGTCAGATTCACAGTTTACTGTGGAGCTGATGCTAACAGGGTTCCATTGCGCGGGCAATCCAGCTAGCTAGCACGCTCCCTAGGAGACTGGCTGTTTTCTCATTTATTTCACTACACTGGAAAACCCAACTAGCTCTAAAGGCCGAGCATATTTTAAAACAGGTAAATGACTAATTCAAGTCAGGGAGCATATTCTTATTTTAAAAGAGTAACAAATTAAAGAAACTCCCTGCATTTTGTATTGGAGCCCTGCATGTTTCATCTGCCATAATCTAATTCAGTCATTTTTTCCTTTGCACGGTCATTTTATCCCATTATTTGAGATTTCCTTTGCTTTTAATCCAGTACTTAGGGGAGCCCTGGAGTTGCAGAGGACACCAGTGAGGGTAACTGAAATAGCAGATATGCTGTAATATATCTCAACATGCTCCCAATCAATCAGGCTATCCCAGCTGACTCCATAAAGTCAGGCAAGTGACTCCTCTGCCTGTGCTGATTAAAACTGTTGTGATTTAAAATGGCAGCACAAGTCCACTAGGGACTTTGCTGGCCCTATTGATTGTCTGTGAACGGCACTTAGGTACTACAGTGATGGGATAAATAATTAAAGAGTTGGTAGAAGTGGAGGCCAAATCCTGGGGGCATGCACTTGCCATTAGGCTTTAGAGTTAGATTCTCCCTCTCAGCTGATTGGGTGAGTGAGGATGAGAGTGGGTGTGCTTTGCTGTTCTCTCCGTGTTTCTTTCTGTTGGGAAAATGGGTTTTTGCTTTTGTTGTGTGTGTTTAGTTGGGTGGTGGTTGTGGGTTTAATTTCCATATGGCTTTTGTGTGCCCCCTGGGCTGCCGTGTGGGGAACAGAGACTTCTGGTGGTTGTGGATTCTGAGGGTTTAGCCCGTGGCCATGGATTTTGCCTCTAAACTCTGGCTCAGTGGAGGAGTGCGTTCTAGCTGTGGGAAAGTGATTGGGTTTAAAAATGTGAGATATGCCTCCTACACCAGCGCAGCTGTTGTGTGTGTTGCCATGCTTAGCCCCGTTGAGCAGCTGGTTGTGGAGGGGATTGTTGTGTGGGGTGTTTTTTCTCCTTGTACTGCCCCCTCAACATCTGGTGTTAAACTCATTATCTCTAATGTTCTCCCTCTTTTAGGAAATGAGCAGTTGGCTAGAGACCTGGAGAGCTGTGAGAAGAGCACTAGCCCTATTAGGAGGACTCCTTTGGGCTGTAAAGCTGCAGAGGTTTGGCATGTCTCTGTCCTCTCGTAGGCAGGTTTATATTATTTTCACCAATGCTCCAAAAACATTAAAAGTTTCCCTCAAGTATATGACTGGGGAGTCTGACTACATTGTGTTTGTTGCCACTTGAGGACGTGGCCTGTTTTCATGCTGGGCATCCAACACATTTGATCAATCAGCGCCCTAAGAAGAGGCAAGTGTGCCTCTGGGAAGAGTGACCCTCTGTTTGGGAATATGGGGAGTTCTGAGAGTAAAACACAGAGTCGGGTGGCTGTGATAGAGACTGGGTCTGAACAGGTTCCCGATGGCTCTGGAGATGTTGGTTCTTGGGGGGGGGGGTTAGGTCCCCCTTTACAACCTGGGGGAGATGGTATTACTGATTGTGTGGCGCCTGCCTGCAAAATGGAGGCTGAGCCTGTTGCTATGTAATCTGTGGCCTTGGCTGAGGATTCTGGCTTGCTGGCAAAGCCCCAAGGAAAAAAGGCCTTGAAGGTGGAGGGGGCTCCAGTTTCTGAGGATACTACGAAACGGGCTAGTTGGGAAGATCACACTGTTGAGGTGCTGCTGAGGGTGGTTCTTTGGTTGCGGGCATGGAGAAGTCTTAAGTATTAGTTTTGTCCTCTTGGTTCAAACATCCCCTTCCTCTGGTGTCTCTGAGGTTCCCCCCTCAAGGTCTGGGTCTGAGTGTGGGGGAGATGACAAACTCAGATTCTTTGGTTCCTGAATGGAGATATACACCAGGTGCTATTAGTAGGTTTCCACCTTGCACCCCCCCCTCCACCCTGATGCACCCCCCCCCCCCCGCAGCAGCTCCCCGCCGCCCCCTCTCCATCCTGAGGCAGCTCCCCACTGCCCCCTTTCCCCTCGGGGAGCCGTGTAGCAACTCCCCTCGGCCTGGGATCCGTGCGGCAACTCCCTGCCCCAGCTCACCTCTGCTCTGCCTCCTCCCCAAGCATGCCACCCCCGCCTCCTAGGCTTGCGGCGCCAATCAGCTGTTTGGCATGCAAGCCTGGAAGGGAGAGAAGCAGAGCGGGGCGGCGGGCTCAGAGGAGGAGGCGGAGCAGAGGTGAGCTGGGGCGGGGAGTGCCCCCCGTTACTTGCTGCAGGCGGCCCTCCCGTGCCCCTCTGCCCCAGCTCACCTCCGCTCCACCGCCTCCCTGGAGCGCACTTTTGGCCGCCCCCAACCACTTGGCGCCCTAGGCGACCGCCTACTTCGCCTAGTGGTTACACCAGCCCTGGGTATGGTCTCATTTGTGTTGTCTCATCCTTCTATTCAAGACCATCATCCATACTGGCATTTTAACACTCGCCTTTTACAAGATTTTCACTCTGGGGACTCTGTCAGTTATTTTGGGGGATCCTGGGTTGCCTCCCAAGGATGTTTTCCCCTCCTTGAGGCAATGGTGGGAGGTCGGTAAAGTTAATATTAAATGTCTCTCAGCAGACAACCTTCAGCCTTTGCTGGAGAATGGAAGAGTTAGAGTTAGAACCTGAAAAAGCCTTTCGTAGCAGTAACGATGCTGGGTTGTGTGAGAGCTTTTAATATTAAAAAAAACCCAGCAATTGTGGCACCTTTTTGATATCAATGTTCAGGCTGCACTGTGGGCCTTTCTCCAGGGCCTTTCTCAAATGGATATGCCCACTCACTACTTCTTCTGCCTGGAAAAGGAACATGCAAAGTGCAAGACGATTGGCCGTTTCAAGGCGTTATCCAGCTGAGCGCTTTCAGATCCTGTGGTGATTAGGAACTTTGCGGTGTATTTTTTTCTCAGACCTGTATGCCTCAAAGTCTGTGTGTCCATCTGAGACTTGGCAGCTCCTTGAGGATCTTCCTAGGATCTCAGCAGTGGATATGAACAGGCTTGAACAGACCCTGACACTCTCAGAATTGACTTCTACCCTAAATGGCTTTGCTCCTGGGAAGGCACCTGGGATTGGTGGTTTGCCTATTGGTGGTTTAAAAGGCCTTTTGGACCCTTCTTGGCCCTGACTTGGTCCAGGTTTTTCAGGAGACCATCAGGGAGATGATATTGTCACTCCGTTGTCATTGAGCGGTTCTTACCTTGTTGCCTAAGAAGGGGGACCTTGGGGAGGTGTAGCATTGGAGACCCGTGTTCCTGCTTTGTGCCGACTATAATCTTTTTTCCAAGGCCTTGGCAAATAGACTGTAAACTGTGATTGGTTCGGTCCTGCACGCTGAATCAGATCTATTGTGTCTCCAGCAGGTCAATTTTTTATAACCTTTTCCTATTGCAGGATGTAATGTCAGCCTTTAAGATGTTTGATTTGCATGTTTGGTTGATTTCCCTTGATCAAGATAAGGCTTTTGATCTTGCAGATCATGGATATTTTATTTTGAATCCTTTCTGCTTTTGGTTTTGGGCTCAGATTTGTCTCCTGCATTTAGTGAGTCAGGGTTGTTCCCTGTCTGGGTTGCTGTACTGTTACTCTTTCTACTGAGCCTCTATCATGCATGTAATGAAAGCATCTTTCTGGCCTTTCTCTCCCTGCTCCAACTTGTACTCTGGAGAAAGTCTCCACATATGCTGATGATGTGACTGTGTTTATTACTCATGATTGTGATGTCCAGGTTTTCAATGAATGTCAGCACTATTTTGAGCAGACTTCCTCAGCTGGCATAAATTGTGGGATGAGTGACTCCTGCTGGGGGCTTGAGTGATCTCCCACCCCATGACTTTGCCGGGGGGTGGGAGGGGTGGGGTGGTATTGTGGAGCCGAACTGGCTTTTAGGCACTAGGAATTATGCTGGGACTGGATGATATTCTGGGTTGGAATTGGGAGGGGGTCATGGAAATGTTGCAAAGGTGGAAATAGTATTTGCCTTGACTCTTCTTCAGGGGGTGGGTGCTTGTCATTAATAATGTAATTGCTTCGATATTGTACTGTTTTGGATCCCCAGCCACACTTTTTAGAAAGGTTCTTTTGGATTCTTTCTGCAATAGCCATCGTTGGCTGAGGCGGAGTATTATATATCTGCTTGCTGTGGAAGGGGTTCAGGGTCTCACTGATCTGAGCGCTGCTTTTTGGTTGCCATCTCTAGAGTAGCTGTTGTTTGTGGATGAACCTGTTCCTTGGAAGCACCTGGTCTTTGCTTTTTCCTCAGTGGGTAGAGGGTTTGGATTTTGCTAGGGAACTTTTTTTTATTGGACCTGGGTGTCTCAGTTTTGATATGTTGCCTCTTTCTTTATCAAAGCCTTTTTACGCTGGGAGATTTTTTTTAAGCTGAGGATGCAGGATAGGCAGCTGGAGTTCCCAAGGCTGCATGCTGAACCCCTTGTTTATAACCTTATTCTTGTTTGTAGATCTGTGGAATGCTTGCAAACTTCATTCTGGGTCAAGCAAAGATGGCCATTTTAAAAAGTAGACATACATTGTTTGGTACTGGGGTTACAGATGTTCTTCAGTATTTTAGATTGTTCATGGTTTTACACCTTCATTTGGAGTTTAGATGTTATATTCTTTTAAGACATTTGGATCAATATGTTCAGCAGGTTGGCTATTGGAAATGCACTTTGTGCTGTTGGGGATAGGCAATCATTTTTGAATTTGTAATTTATTTTCTTGTTTTTACTGTGTTTTTGCACTTATTTTATCAAATGTTTTAAAAGTCAAACTCTCCCTCTCTCTCTCTTCCTTCTCCCCCACCCCAAAAATTTACTTACATTTCAGTGTATAGTATATAGAGCAGTATAAACAAGTCATTGTCCGTATGAAATTTTAGTTTGTACTGACTGCACTAGTGCATTTAATGTAGCCTGTTGTAAAACTAGACAAAGATCTAGATGAATTGCCGTACCCCCTGGAAGACCTCTGTGTATCCCCATGGTTACACGTGTCCCTCATTGAGAACCACACTCTAGTCATTAAGGCACTCATCTGTGAGATGGCAGATCACAATTCAACTCCCTGTTCCCCCTCTGGCAGAGGTGGGACTTGGACTGGGGGTCTCCCACATTCCAGCTGAGTACCCTAAACACTGGGCCAAAAGTTATGAGGGAAGTGCTTCACAGACACCTAACAACTGAGAATCCTAGGCAGAGATAGGTGACTACCTAGTATACTCGTGTTTGTGAATCCCATTCTTAGGTGTCTATTTCCCTCCATTCATTGTAAAGGAAGCCTGAGTGCCTAACTCAGGCTTTGTGAATCCCAGTGATTTTCTAGGCACCTAAATGTTAGTCATAGAGATGCTGAGTATCACAATGCCTAAGTCCGGTGAGGTGAGCTGTAGCTCACGAAAGCTTATGCTCAAATAAATTTGTTAGTCTCTAAGGTGCCACAAGTACTCCTTTTCTTTAAGTCCCTTTGTGAATCTAGCCCTAACTGTCTTGCATGGGATACTGAAAGTTCAATTGAAGCAGTGCTTGGAATTGGGTCATTGCCAGACTCTGTGGACTGCATTTAGCCAACCAATCTCAAGGAATAAGGTTTTGTTTGTTTTCCCACTAAAATCAAAACACTTGGAGACTTTATAGTTAGCCACATAGCTGGGGATAAATTGTCAAGTAAATGCTGTGTTCTAACAGACCCAATCAACTCACTGTTGCCTTTCTTTTCATAATCACAAAATTAAATAGTTCATGTAGAAAGGCAGTAAAGACAGATGCACAGTTTTGGCCTTGATTAGCTTCTATCCATTCTATCATGCAAAATTATCTTCTCTAGTTGGTTTTCTCTTGTCAAGAGTTTCATGTTCTTTAGGAGATATAAGGGACCTTGGTGATTTCTTCATATTCTTTGCAGATCCAACAGTATTTTCTCCCACATTTGCCATTAGAGGGCAGTGTAGGCATCACTGAATCCACATCCCAAGTACCGTGAGTTCCTTCCCATACTCTTGTTACGTTCCTGTAAAGCACACATCTATGAATAAGGGATAATGCAGACATCTGGGAAATAAATATGATGAAAGGATTAAAAATCTTTTCCCTGTATTAATAATAGCACAAAGTGCTAAGTTATCTTTGATCTTACTAAGTTTATGGTCTCTACTACAAATTACCTTTGGCAAGGGAGATGGGTAAACTGGTAAAATAAAAATAAAAATGCCTCTCGTTTCCAAATCTTGTGCCAAAACTCAAACCCCAAATAAGTGTTGAAATTGGGAATTTTTTCAACTAACAGGTTTTTTTCACATTAATTCTCATTTCCTCATGCTTCTTGAGATGTCAGTTCTAGCTAGCCCTTGTAATAGAGCAGAAATATCCAAATACAGCAAGAGAAGCTGTGTACATGGTAGTGTGTTTTGTGAAATTTCCAGGTCCGTTTGGCAGAATCAAGGCGTTCAGATGAGATAAATTTGAGATGATGCTGATGATAATTATTTGTATTACAATACAGCCTGTCAGCCCCAACTGAGCCTGGGACCCCCATTCTGCTAGATGCTGTACAAATACCTACTGTGGGTCAGTCTTTGCCCCACAGAGCTTACAATATAAATAGACGGGAAGTATTATTATGCCACTTTTACAGATGGGAACTTAGCCCAAAGAGAGTGAGTGACTTCTCCAAGGTCATGCAGACAGTCTGTGGCCAAATTGGGAATAGAAACCAGGTCTTGCAAGTCCCAGAATAGTGCTTTAATCAGAAGACCATCCTTCCAGAGAAGCTTCTAAATGTATGGATGGATAGCTGAACAAGTTCTCCAGATCTTTGGGATCCACCTGTCATTTATCTTGTTTGAGCTGAATCTTAAAAGATTTAAGAGGTTCATTTCAGATAGGTATCTGCAATTTGGTAGTTTTATTTTGCATTTTTCTTCTAAACTGATCTGAAACCAATTTGGTCTGGAAATCACGCTGAAAACCTCCATTAAATGGGCTTTCAGGCAAAAGTATTGCTATTTCTTCTTTTTGGATAGACTGTACTTGTTACAAGAATTGCCTTTTCCATGTATATATCCAATTCCAGTCTCAAGTGAAAGCAAGAAGAGCAGTGTCATGTAGATTTGTTTATTTTTTTTCTTAAATATTGACCTAGCTTTTCTTGACATCAGGGAAGTTTCAGGTTGGATTTGATATGAGTTTTGGCCAAACGGTCTTATCTGAAGCTTCACACCTATCCTTAAGAGTGTATCCCTCGTGGGGAGTTGTCAAGGTTCCTCCCCCACTCTGAACTCTAGGGTACAGATGTGGGGACCTGCATGAAAACCTCCTAAGCTTACTTTTACCAGCTTAGGTTAAAACTTCCCCAAGGTACAAATTAATTTTATCCTTTGTCCTTGGAATATCCACTGCCACCACCAAACTCTAACTGGTTTACTGGGAAACGTAGTTTGGACACGTCTTTCCCCCCAAAATCCTCCCAACCCTTGCACCCCACTTCCTGGGAAAGGTTTGGTAAAAATCCTCACCCATTTGCATAGGTGACCACAGATCCAAACCCTTGGATCTGAGAACAATGAAAAAGCATTCAGTTTTCTTACAAGAAGACTTTTAATAGAAATAGAAGTAAATAGGAGTAAAGGAATCACCGCTGTAAAATCAGGATGGTAGGTACCTTACAGGGTAATTAGATTCAAAACATAGAGAATCCCTCTAGGCAAAATCTTAAGTTACAAAAAAGACACACAGACAGAAATAGTCATTCTATTCAGCACAATTCTTTTCTCAGCCATTTAAAGAAATCATAATCTAACACATACCTAGCTAGATTACTTACTAAAAGTTCTGAGACTCCATTCCTGTTCTGTCCCCGGCAAAAGCAGCATACAGACAGACAGAGACCCTTTGTTTCTCTCCCTCCTCCCAGTTTTTGAAAGTATCTTGTCTCCTCATTGGTCATTTTGGTCTGGTGCCAGCGAGGTTACCTTTAGCTTCTTAACCCTTTACGGGTGAGAGGATTTTTCCTCTGGCCAGGAGGGATTTTAAAGGGGTTTACCCTTCCCTTTATATTTATGACAGGAGTGCAATCTACATATCTAGAAGAGATGTATAACTATCATTGGTTAGCTCACTACCATAGCCCCTTGGAACCACAATGTCCGCTCAAGGCCTCCAGATGTTGATGCCTGGGAAGTATAACTCTTCCTCATATCCCTCCCTCCAAAGCCACCAAAACCACCAAACGAACAAAAACCAAACCAAACAACACCACCACTACTTTAGTGCCCCTCTGGCTAAGGAGACGTAAAATTGGCCCTGTGGTAGCAGAGGGAATGCAGGTTCTTCCTCATCTTTAAGGTTTTGGCAATCTCACTAACCCCTGTAAGAAGATCACAGAGAAAATTCTAAGCACAAATGAAAATGATTAAATATTTTTTGGGCTTTAGAGAAATTTAATTGTAACCTTTAAATCTACTCTTGTATAGTTCGACCCATATCCATATCCTGTGTAGCTGGGCCTGGTGTGAGGTAAATCATGGCATGATTAGAAGGCATAACTAACTGTTGGAACAGATTACTAAAGGATGTGGTAAATCAGCCGGGGTATAAATGCTAGTACACACAGTGTGTCACACATTAACTATCCACGTGGACCCTGCTGGCCTGCACTAAAAGTTCCCTAGTGCACACTGATGTAATACTGTTTCAAATGGGACTATGTCAACGTGCACTAGGGAACATTTAGTGCACACCAGCAAGGACCACGGACACAGTTACTATGCGATATGCTAGCATACACTAGAATTTATACCCCCTCTGGTGCATACTAATGCACTGAATAGACAAGCCCTGTATCTCATATCTGTTCAAAGAGCACATCAGCATTGCTACCTGGACATTTTAAACACCTAAACCCAATGCACCCAAAGACTAGGACAGCTTTGTATACTATTACCACTGTTGGGTCTATTCATCTCTGGTGTAATTGCACTGGCTGGAGTTACACCAGGACTGAATTTGACTCATAGTATATGCATGTCTCTTCTCTTGCCATGATGCAAAGGAAGAAAGGTATTAAAGAATCAGGAATTTTACTATGTTTTATCTTCTAAATAAAGAGGGTTTTTGGTTTTTTTTCTATGTGTATTTTTGAAAAAAATCATTTTTTGCAATATTTCTCTTCAAATCTACCCTGTATTGATGACTAAAGTACAATGAATTTTAATTTTGCTGTGGATATGAAGTGAAAAATGACATCTGGAAAGACATTAGTAAGGCGTTGCCAGTTATCTCCAAAAGGATTCCCTTAGCATTGACCTCAGGGTGGAGTCTCCCGCTCTTCTCCCCAAATGTTTACGTGGTTTTTACCTGCAGCTGAGTTCAGCAGCCTGCTTTTAGGTCTTGGCAGAAGGAAGAGTACTGCAGAAAGGAGTGAAGTCATCATCACATTAACCACATACTTATGGATCACTCTATGTGATGATCCTTTCTAGAGCAAATTCGAGTGATGGCAAGATTCTAGATCATGTCAGTATCCAGGATCCAAGCTAGCTCTTCTCATTTATCAACATTGTTTTTACTGCAGTTTGGAAATACATCAAAATATGAAATTATTGAATGGTTTCTGTGTATGGGTCTGTACTGAAGGCTGATTGGCAACTGCTAGTATGCATTCTGCAAGACCACATTAGTATAGCATGATTACCAACTCTGAGTGGGTTGCAGTGCTAAAATGATACCTGTCCCCCCCTTCCTGGGATGCATCATGGTGCACTTCATTTTTCATATGCATTAACACATCAATATCCATCAATGGCTGAATGAACGAGGGCCTCTTACATCTAAAGGAAGTTCCTTCTTGCTCATTGTTGACGTATGTTGGTATGGCAGAGTGGGAGGCGCTTATGCTACCATTTCCCGTGCACTACCAGCTCTGTGGACAAAGAGGATGTCAGGTACTCAGCCGATTAATATGATACTTTTTCAGCACTAAATTCAAAGGAAAAAGGATTTTGTTGCTTTTTATCAAATTTGCAAGTACTGACCTCACGCACACCTTCTTTACCATCTTCTAATGGGAAACCTGCTTCCTGCTAATACAGTTAAGTGGTTCTGAAGTGTTCATACCTCTGCTTTTTTATTATTTAGTATTATTATTTTGCAATGCAATTTCCATCATTTTGGTTAATCCCAAATTGCAAAGTATTCACTTTTAGCTATAAGATACAGTAAATTTTACAGCAGGAGACATTTTTTCTGACCAGTGTGTATTTCAGTTGTTAGCAAATGGCTCCCAAAATATGAATTGCTACTCCTTTCCTGACATGTACAAGACAGAGTCCAGGATATGTTTGCATTACCAAATGTCATATTGTATTAGAATCTACAATTATTAGATTTTCAGTAATAGGAGCAAACATATTATAGAGTTATACAATTGCATAAATATTGACATATTATTGATGCAGATAGCGAAAAGACATCAGGAAGAGGGAGCAAGAAGCAACTTTATGGTGCTGAGTGTGAGGTGATAAAGGGCAATCCAAGAAGCAGCCAGAAATGGTAGACGGAGAGAAAGATGTCGGAGGTAAAGAGGTTAATTTGGGAATCATCTGCATAAAGACAGTTGAAACTCTCAGAGTGGAGGAGGTTGCTAGGACAGAGTGCATTATAGAGAAGATGGAAGAGTGACTATGAGAGACATCTATAGATATCTGGAGAAAGGAGCGTGGGGGAGCAAATAAGAGATGCTGAAGGGGCAGGCATCAGAGAGGGCCGATGAGCTTCTGAGGTGCAGAAGCCAAGATACGAGTGTGGAGTCCTGCACTTAGGAAGGAAGAATCCCATGCACTGCTACAGGCTGGGGACTGACTGGTTAAGCAGCAGTTCTGCAGACAAGGACCTGGGGATTACAGTGGACGAGAAGCTGGATCTGAGTCAGCAGTGTGCCCTCGTTGCCAAGAAGGCCAATGGCATACTGGGCTGTATTAGTAGGAGCATTGCCAGCAGATCGAGGGGAGTGATTGTTTCCCCCTCTATTCGGCACTGGTTAGGCCACACTTGGAGTACTGCATCCAGTTTTGGTCCCCCCACTACAGAAGGGATGTGGACAAATTGGAGAGTCCAGCAGAGGGCAATAAAAATGATTAGGGGGCTGGGGCACATGACTTATGTGGAGAGGCTGAGGGACTTGGGGTTATTTAGTCTGCAGAAGAGAATAGTGAGGGGGGATTTGATAACAGCCTTCAACTACCCAAAGGGGGGTTCCAAAGAGGATGGAGCTCAGCTGTTCTCAGTGGTGGCAGATGACAGAACAAGGAGCAATGGCCTCAAGTTGCAGTGGGGGAGGTCTAGGTTGGATATTAGGAAACACTATTTCACTGGGAGGGTGGTGAAGCACTGGAATGGGTTTTCAAGGCATGGCTTGACAAAGCCTTGGAGGGGATGATTTAGTTGGTGTTGGTCCTGCTTTGAGCAGGGGATTGGACTAGATGACCTCCTGAGGTCTCTTCCAACCCTAATATTCTATGATTCTATGAGAAGAGAGAAAGTAGAGCGTGGTCAGCATTGTTGAAGGCAGCACGTGGACGAAGAGTAAAGGTGGAGAAGTAACTCTGATTTAGCTGGGAGGAGGTCTTAGCTAGTAAAGTTTCAGTGAAGCTGGATTCAGCAGGCAGGATCAGGCAAAGAAACACCCCTAAATTAATGGAACCATCAAGATGTTGTACATATGTCAAACAGAGTGCGATTGTATTTATTCTCTCTTTTCTTTCATTTCCTTTGCTGCATTTTCATTTTTTAATATTTATTTGGGACCAGTATCAAATGTGCATTGCAGCCAATAGAAAAACTTCCATCGACTTTGTATCAGCCTCTCCACGTGCCATGTCTGAAATTAGATTATGAACTGTTCAGGGTAAAGGCAGTATCTGTAACTGTTTATTATTATTGTAAATAATAATGGAAATGATCATTAATTTCCAGAATGGATCATGTCTGGAATAAAGAGGTCACATATTTTTATCCTACTTTGTTTCCATAATCTTGGGGGATGTTGTCCACATTTTAATTTGTGTGACTGGGCACATCCATCTTGTTCTCCATTTTATTGTGAAGTCTTCAAAAAGACAGCATTGAGTTTATCAAGAATTTCCTTGGTCTTTAGCCACAGAGACATAATTTTTAAAAAAATAATGCTTGTCTTATTTCTTGTTCAATTTGGCTGATTCAAATTGGATCACTTCATTTGACCCAGACTGCAGCCATGATTCCAAAAATTCAACCAATCTAAGGCCAGCACTTTTTTCTTTAATAGCAGACTAATTGGCAGGCAATTAATCTGCTCATCTGTGAAGAGAAAATTTATTGCAATAAGTAGATTCATTTCCAGAAGTCATTCTCTAAGGTAACATTCCAGTGGCCTTGTTTACTTCACGCCCTGATCCAACGCCTCAACAGTAGCACAGGTCAATTAGTGGACAAATTAAGCAATTATTAGCCACTAACAAGGGTGACTGGCATCATTACCCTTCCTGTTTACCACCAAACTGTTATTTTAAGACAAGGACCAACAAATAAATTAGGGCATCTGTTATATTGCTGTGTCTGCCTTGAAGTAAATGATATTAAATGGGTTTTGGCTGCTGCCAAATTTTTAACCTTGGCCTAATGAGATACACTGATATATCTCTTGCTGATTATAGAAACTGTAAAATTTAATTTGTGTTGATTTATTAAAACAAGAACCAAGTTCTGTGAGATGGTATTTTTTTAATAATCCAGCATCAATCTTTTAATTTTAAATATCCTTGGATCATCAAGTTCCTCTAAAAGAAAAGCTCTGCACTAATTCTAGTGATTATTTTTGGTTGTTTACAATAATTTTATGGTGGGGTTTGCATGCATAAATATACATTTTCCATTTGTGTGTTCTCTTATGCTCCTGGGTGCTAGTCTTACTTCCGTTTTAGACTTCAGTGGGGTTTTTTTTTTAAACTCTTGCTTTATTTTTGTCACATGACCCACAATAACAGATAATTGCTGAAGCATTTACTCAGCTTCGGGTATCTGTCATCTCAGAATATGGAAAAGGTAGAGCAAATATCTCAGCGGAGTTTAGTAACTTGGAGGCAGCGTGACCTAGTAGGTAGGCCATCAGACTGGGAGTCAGGAGACCTAGGTTCAACTCGTGGCTCTGCCACAGACCTGAAGTGTGACCGTGTCCAAATCACATCATCTTGGTTTCCCCCTCAGCCTTTGTCTGTCTTGTCTATAAAGACTGTAAGCCCTTCACTACAATCACTGTCTCTTCTTATGTGTTTATACGGTGCCTATCACAGTGGGGCCCTGATTTGGTGGGGACACTAGTGTAATATGAATAATAAATAAGAAGAATCCCACTTCAGAATTCATCAGGAGGTCGAGGCTTTGTGGGGTGGCATGTTGCAGACCTTGAATCAAGAAATGCACTGTCTAACAGCAAAGAAGAACCTGCTTTGGTTGAAACATTTAGGTCTGTCCACACTGTAGTTAGACACACGTGGCCAGCCCCCATCAGCTGGCTTGGGCCAAGAGGCCCTTTGATGGTGGTGTAGATGGTCGGGCTCTGGCTATTGCCCCAGCTCTGGTATCCTCCCAGCTCGTATGGTTCTAGACCCCAGGCTCCAGCCCAAGCACAAATGTCTGCACCACAATTAAGCAGCCACTTAGTCTGAGTCCCACAAGCCCAAGTCAGCTGGTATGGGCCAGCTGTGGGTTTTTAATTGCAGTGTAGATACCCTTATTATCCCTTTCCTGCCAATAAGATCTTGTCATCATTCACACAAACTATTCGCAGTGCTCTGAATACCTCCCACTACCTAAGACTTCTTTACAAGAAACCAAGAGTTTCCTGTGTACATTTAAATCATCAGTGAGATGTCCTTGCCATGATCTACAAGCGAGACTGCATTAAATAACAGAAACAAAGCAGGAAAAAGCCTGTACCAGCCCTTCAGGGGCAGAGGTTGCCATCAGAGCAGAACTCAGACATATTGGGGCTAGCTGCCAGAACTACCAGAATGAAAACAGTAGTCGAGGAGAACCCGAGGCATGTGTCCATATAGCCCACTATAGTGTATAGGAATACGGTAGCAGCCTTTTAAATAGTTGTGAGCCTTCTAGTGGTGCTCACGATGTACTATGTTTTGGAAGCAACCAAAAACCAGTCAAGCAGCAGAATGTATGTAGGTAGGCATTGTGTGTTTATGTATAACTAGTAAACATGGTTATTTGGGTCCTGGCTCTGCCCATTGGATTTCTGTATGTTCTTAACATTGTGTAAAGAGAAAAAGACGTAACACCCACCAAAAAGCAGATCAGTTTTCTTATTTGTGAGGAGGTAGCTGAAGAAACATCTCCTAAACAATATAATTGCATGTGTGCTAATCCAGCTCCAAAAATTCAGCATTAGTCTCTGTCCCATTGAAAGACCTCACTATGGAAAGAGAGCCTCTCTCCTTCAAGATCTGCAGAGAAAAAGTCATTAGTCGACCAAAAGGTGTGAATGTTTAGGGTCAATTATAGACTAGTTTTCCTAGAAATCTAGAAGCCTTGGTTTCTCCAATGTGCCCCAACGATGTAGAATTCACTAACAGTAGCAGCAGTCGTTTAGATCTGCTGGTGTTTAAAGTACAGAATGGATCTTAGCAAATGGCTTGAATCTGGGGGCTGTTTGGTAGATTTTGGACTCCATTTTAATGTAGATGTTTACCAGTGCTGTGCTTTACAGTTCAGCCAAACTACTGTGTCAAGTGTTTTGACATGGTCTGTGGGATTCAAATAACATAAGTTAATCATACCAGAAAAATAAGAGATGTCAGAAGTTTTAAAAGTAATTCAGTTCGCCCAGGCCATCACTGCTGAAATATTTCTTGCTGTATATTCCCTAGAGCTCTGTCCTGCCCAGTTTTAAAAGACTCAGGTGATGGGGCCTCTAGTACTACCTTGGAGAGACTACTGCATAGTCTAGTAGCTCTCACAATCAGTGATTTTTTTCTAATGATCTGCCTTAATTTTTCTCTGCTTAGTTTCATCCTGTTACAAGAGCTCGGTGTTTTGCTTTAATCTGGGGAAATTCAGTGAAAGGTCCTCGCATCACAGGATAGACCTTACTGGAAATAGAAAATAGTCATGACCTATCTCTGGGTGTCTCAGGATTGCAAAGGCACTCAATTTGCTTTCACGTTTGTTTGGTGGCAGCTATTTTTATCAGTGTCAACTAGGTGGAGGATGAAGCGGGAAATCTAAACACAAGGCAGCCCTGCTTCCTCCCCCACACTAATAGTGCTGCCAGCCCCCTTCCGCGCATCGGTAGAATTGCAGGGTGCAGGTGGGAAATGTTCCCTACTCCAGTGCCAGCCCTAGGAGAGAGGAGGTGTATCGAAGTGATCTGAGCGCCAGATGGGGAGACAGGAACTTCTGAGTTCTAATGCTGACTCTTCCACTGACTAAGCTTAGGAAAGATACTTAGGGTCTGATTCTCCTCTGGCTTGTGTTGGCTTTAAACTGGTGTCAGTCCATTGACTTCAGGGGAGTTACTCCTGATTTACACTGCTGTAGGCTGGATTTTCCTCTCGCTTATCATCTCACTTCCTCAGTTTCTGTGGGCCTGATACTCAGCTGGTGTAAATGCACTGACTTCAATGGGGCTATGCCAATTTTCACCCGGTCAGGATCTGGCTTCTTCATCTGTAAATGGGGGGGTGGGATGAAACACTTATTTAACTCATTGGAGTATAATAAGGATTATTTTGTTAATGTTTGTAAAGCACTTTGAAGATTAAAAGTGCTACATGAATGCTTGCAAAATGCTGAAGGCCAGAGCTCTGTGTTGAACTGAAAGGAATGTTAATTTTATTTCAACTTTCAGAACAGAAACTAAAATTTATGTTGAAATTCTAATTTTATACCAAGAGGATCTTAACATTTTTCTTGTTTCTCCCAGGTATAATTGACTTCCTCGTGAGCCAACATCCCATAGCCAAAGTATTGCGAGATCACTTGGTCTTCAAGATAGCTCCAATGCTTAATCCAGATGGGGTGTATCTAGGAAACTACAGGTAGAGTATGTCATATTGAAACTGCAAATCATAACTTTGCATTGTTTTGCCACTCACTGTGACACAGTTGAGTTGTCTTTATTCCTCATTACTGGACTTCGTACAGAAATAAAATATTGCATGTGAACTAACAGCTCTCATATGGCCAAACACTATGGTCGGGTCAGAAGTCCTCATACGGCAAAACTCTCCCTGAACTCACTTCCCATTAAGCAATTGTATTAAGTGGTAGATTGGCCTGAGTAAGGCATGCTGGACTAGACCTATGGCTTATTATAGGATATTTGCTCTACAAGTCCCCTTGGATGTCTGAATTAAATTCAGCTAAATCCTCACTAGACCTTAGCCATGTTTTGTAAATGCATTCATTATGCTGTTCATCAGCCTCTGTGTAAATGTTTCAGTCAATCACAATTCTCTTCTCAGCTACCCAGATCATCCATTAAAGTCACAGATTTCTGTCTATTATTTTACGGTAATAGGTAGTGATACATGGAATGGAATAATCATCCCATCCTATGTTAATTTTGCTTCATTTTAATATTTGAATTAGCACTTTTCCTCCTCCTCTGTTGAAAACATATTCACAAATCTTTTGTTTTCTCTAAAATTGTTTGCTCTTAAATGCATTTATTTACAAAATTGATTTGTTGTGGGAGGTAATAATGAAAAGCAGCTGATTAGCTGGTGATTTGTTTGTGGGCAATTACATCTATCACACATATCTTTGGAAGAGAGGGCCCCTCAGAGATTTAATGGACTGTATGCAATTTTGCTTATAATGCAGGACTAAATAACACACACTGCAGCCATAGTACCTTGGGCTGTGATCTAATTAGGTATTTAATTGTTAGGCAGGATAGGGCCTCATTAGTTTATGGATGGGAGACCTCTGAGGAAGAACCAGCGTATTGCAGAAAATGGTGCTGATGAGTTAGTTTATTATTTTCCACTGTACGTCTCAGCTGTCCTCCCTCAGTTGTCTGCTGCCTTCTTAACTCTGACTGCAGGGAACGACATAGGCAATTTCACATGGTCAAAGTAAAGGTTAGGTATGTTGAAAGTTTTTGGGTGGGCATGGGCTCTTTAGATCCACGCTGACACTCCATGAATTCCCTGCTGCTTTGGAGTAGCTTCAGTTGGTTAGAAGAGACAGAGAGGAACAGAGGTGGGATTATGGGTCTATTTCTTTTATAATGACACTTTGAAATGTTGGCTCTGCCTTCGGGGTACGTGCTAATGATCAAACCGCGTAATGGTTCTATGGTCTTGAAATGGTTCCAGGATCCATGTTATGCTACTCCTAGGACCTGCAAAGGCAAAACATTTAGAGAACTCCAGTGACTGCTAAGTAATCTTACTTTCCCCACATAAATCTACCTGCCCTGTAGATTTTCCTGCAGGATTATTATTTATACACTGCTATTGAGATGCATGAGGCTTCACAGACATGCATCTGGCCCATAATTTGTAGGGTCCTTTGGGATGCCAGGTATTATGAAAGGACATTATATTTCCTTTCATAATTGCTGAGCTGATAGCACATTATCATTTTAGCCTTTCATATTATGCAGAATTTTCAGCTCTCCTGGACTAAAAGGTTTGTTAATGAGGTAGCTGGAAAAGCATCTGATCTGTTTGCAATTTTTTACTTTATTTGCAAAAGGCTTAATGCGACTAATAACTTAAAAATGAGTATAGTAAGCAGAATGTTACCTATTATGTTGAGAAGAATACAAAATGCCTAGTAATGTGCATGATTTGTAGTTAGTTAGTGCTGAGCTAGTAATTTACAACAATTTATTTCCTGCTCATGGAAAATCCACAGGCAGACCATGATTTATTTGCTTGAATGTATTGGCTGAATTAAAAAAAAAAACAAACCCTCCATGGATTGATCGCTAATATTTGAAATTTCAACTCTGATGCTTACCAGTCATTGGTCAGATAAGTCTATCTTGTACTTTTTTCTTCCCTGATTGGATTAGCACACAAACCGTTCCAGGGAGCAATTGTGCATATGTAACTGTAGGATTCAGAGATCTGCTGGCTGTGTACGTTCCACACTGCTGATGCATACAGAGTCTTTAGTGCCATGCTCAGCAGTTCTCAGTCATTTGGATTTTCTTCGTATTATCTCCCTCTTTCTCAAAGTGGTGGCTGGTGACTCTTTCTCTGGCTCACTGAAGGTTCACATTTGTCGCTATGTAAGCTAAGATAATGAAATGGGTAATTAAATTTCATACTTCGGGTTGTAAATTGATCTCCTGCCTCTGTCAGGGAGCTTTTCCCCCAATACAAGGCACTGCATAATTGGCAAGGCACATTATGGGAGTGTCTTCAATGTCCTCTGAAACATGCAACACTCTGGTCACTATTAAAAGTCGGGTTATGTCAACAATTACCGGGTGGTGGTGAAGTCCCCATATTATCCTATGATTAGAATAGGAAATAACTAGAGCTGGTCAGGAATTTTTTCACTAAATGTTTCTTAGTCGAAAAATGCTGATTTGTCAAAACCAAAATATGTCTGTAAAATTTTGACAGGAGGATTTCTCAGCTCAAAACATATATGAGAGCAAGACAGGTAGTAACCATAGAATAGCCAGTAGCCCAGTGATTAGGGTACTTCTCTGGGATATGGGAGATCCAGGTTCAACTCCCTTCTTTGCCTGATTGGGAGAGAATCAAGCAGAGCATGGACATGAACCTGGATCTCCCATATCCCAGGTGAGAGCACTAATCATTAGCCTATAAAATTAGTCTTTCTCGCTTTCTCATGCAGATGACGACAAATTCTAAAACCTCAAATGTGTTTGCAAAACAAGTTTCTTGTTTTCCAACCACCACTAGAAATAACTGCATATTGATGTAAGACAGTATGGTAACAGCTGGCTGACTTTTTCATGGTAACCATTGCCTGGAAGCAGGATATTGGACCAGCTGGACCTATGATCTGCTCCAGGAAAACAGCTACTTTGTTCCAAGCGCTCACTCTTTGAGGTTAGTGCTGTGAGCCAACACAGCAACAGTAATGCCAAAATTGTCTATTGTCTGCAAACTACTGCTAATACTCCAGGGAATGGAGCAAATGGGTTGTGACTCTGTGGGGACTTTCCAGTGGTGAAATGTTCATAACCAGCAGCAACTGAGTTTAATATCAGAGCTATAAAACATTTGCGCTCGGGGCACAGAAACATGCTCTGGGATGGTTATTAATATGCTCTGTACATTCAGGTTTTTTTCTGGAACAAATGTTTGTGGACATGAACTTCAAAGGCGTATATATCAGTATTTGTGGAAATTGGGTGTTAAATGAAACCTAGGCAAGTATTCATGATGGAAGTATGTGTGGTTTACCAAGCAGGGGACAAAAAAGATATCATGTGATCAATCTGTCTAACAGAGCCAAAAGTTTGAATATTTGAGATCTAACCACAGAGTAAAAGCCAAGATATTTGCTGAATCGATTTGAAAAAAAAATCTTGCTCTCCTTGTAATAGTACTCCATAAACCTTTAATAGAAAAATACATTAACAAGTATAGATATTCTTATAGGTATTGTACATGTGTATTGTGACAGGGTCAGACCAGATGGTTACAGGAGAGTGATAGATGGCAGATATATTAGCTCCAGGTTAAGTAGGTCCCTTTTCCCTGAGTAAGGTAACAGGGAAGGTTCCAGAACAATCAAGAACTTTTTGGAAACAATTAAGGCAGACAGGCAGATTAGAACACCTGCAGCCAATCAAGAAGCTGCCAGAATCAATTAAGACAGGCAGGCTAATCAGGGCACCTGGGTTTAAAAAGGAGCTCACTTCAGTTTGTGGTGTGCGTGCGAGGAGCTGGAGCAAGAGGCTCAAGAAGCTGAGAGTGAGAAGGCGTATACTGGAAGACTGAGAAGTATAAGCGTTAACAGACATCAGGAGGAAGGTCCTGTGGTGAGGACAAAGAAGGTGTTGGGAGGAGGCCATGGGGAAGTAGCCCAGGGAGTTGTAGCTGTCACACAGCTGTTCCAGAAGGCACTCTAGAGAGCTGCAGTCCACAGGGCCCTGGGCTGGAACCCAGGGTAGAGGGCGGGCCCGGGTTCCCCCAAACCTCCCAACTCTGGACCCAGCACAGGAGGTTCCACCAGAGGGGAAAGTCTCTGAGCTGTTCCCCGATTCACATGGTGGATCAGCAGAAACTGCAGGGATTGTTCTTACTCTTTTTTTTTGGTCCCATACTGGCCAGTGATGAGGCTAACTGAGTGAACGGCAGATTTGAGCCACGAAAGTGGCCAAACTGAGGGTTACTGTGAATCTCTGAGGCAAGCAAAATCCGCCAATAAGCGCAGGACCTACGAAGGTAGAGGAGGAACTTTGTCACAGTATATATACTTGGAGATGGTGAAACCATCTCTGCTCACCTTATTTGCAGTGAAGATTCTGACCAATTCATCAGGAATCAGAAGTGTTGCCTTTTCTTATAACACTTTCCTTATCAGGCATTACCCTAAGCATTCTCCCTCTACCCCAGTATATAGGAAGGGCTGAGAAATGAAAATTCTGCTGTTGTCAGTGGGCTACAGAAACACATCAGATTCAAAATGCCAAGCAGAGTTGCTTAGATACACATGTTGCGGGATTAGTGAGGAGTAGAGGTGAGGGAAAGTTGAGTTCCCAAAGTGCATAGTTCACCCACCCCTAATATGAATCAAGGTTCTGAATAGATCATTTGGATTGCTTACAATTTGGATACTCGCTATTGTTTGCCAGCATGCTAACATCACAAACCTTTGCCATAAGAATGCACTTGGAAGGATGAAACTGCCATATTCAAGTGTTTCTTCCTTCAACCTTTCAGTGAAAAACACATGCTCTTTTTGCTGAAGTGCTGTCCTATCTTGTTCTTTCACCTCTAATGTATGAACTAATAACAAGAATTCACAGCTCATTGTGTCTTTGGGATATGAAGATCCTGCCACAGAACAGGGAGATGGACTAGATTGCTTTCTAGAAGCTTTTTAAAACCAGGGTCACCTTTAAGTGTAACCCTCTTTATAATTACAGGGGAGGTGGAAACTGTTACCTTGCCCAGGGAAGTTTCTAAGTTAATTACACAGAATAAAGCCATACATTGAGATATTTAAAATGGCAGCTCCTTAAAGTGGCGCCTTTTTCTGTTCAAGGTGGCAACCTGTCTTCTGATCCCACCTGGATTGAAAGAACCTTTCTGGCAGATTTCTGTACAGGGCAAACATGGCAGAAATGGACTCATTCAGTGTGTGAAAAAACCCTTTCTGTGGGATCTTCCACAATGACACCAACCTTTTCTTCCTTGTGGGGATAAACTATGGGACAAATCTGTAAAACTAAGGGAAAACGGAATGATTAGTCTTATTTGGGTGGGACACACTTCTGCATCTCATTTCTGGCAACAAGATCAAACCCTAACTGAAGACAAATACATTTTCCCTTGTAATGCCCAACCAAATTCTGTTCCCTGGCTATAAATCTTCACTAACATCTAGGCCCGGGAAGGTATTTTTCCTTAACTTCTTCTCTCCATTTTTCTGTGATTTAGCATCATCATTCACTGAATATATGACACTACCCAGGGACATAGACAGGCCAAGGAAGTACGACAACGTGTTCTCAATTTGAAAGTCATGCATCCTGGGGGTTGGCCTGAACTTTCCTTATCAAGAACTTGTTCTAAAAGTCAGCACTGTGCAGTTGAATGGTGCTATGTGTTTCTGTGGGCGAAACGACTGTACCGCTCCATCTTCGCCTTAGATTAGTTCCAATCTGTCAGCCTCGCCTCCCTGAAATGAGACCCCAGGACAGCAAGAAAGGGAATATGTTTCTTAGTCTGGGAGGTCTTCAGTGAGGCATCCTAGAGATGCAATGACAAGACTGGAAGAAAGATGCCTTTTGTGGTCCGTGAGTTAGCAGCAAGCAGCTCCTACTGTCTGTTCCATGGCATTTATTGTTGCCTTCATTTGATTTGCTGTGACAGTGACACAAATCAGACAAGTAAAGTCTACATGCTAATTATAACATGCAGAGCTGTCATGTCTCAGACCTGGATTGCATTTATGGCTTGATTGTGAGACCTGCACTCGTATGCAAGAGTGGAGGGAGAGGGCACACAGATCTTCTCAAATCCCCTTTTCTCCCCCCGGCCTCTTTTAGGTGCCAGGCACAATGCTTTGAAGTCATCGCAGCCTCTTCTCCTTGCTAGTGCAACAGAGGCACTAGATGAAAGCTGGTCCTGCCTGTTAGGATATAGATGTTCAGGCCTGTCTGTAAAGGCTTATACTCTAAGAATTTAGGTGTATTCTTATCACTTGACTAGTTTATAGAGGTATAAAAGAAAGAATCAAAATCACTGTCTGCCGGTGTAAGGGCCTTCTCTTACTGTGACAGTCTGAGGCCCTGTTCTTAGGCTAAGATCTTTGGCTAAGCAGCAGAGGCAGCCATAAACGGGGAAGCGAACGGTCACCTCCTCACATTCCAAACTAGTTACATTGAAAGAAGGTGCTATTGGGCTGTTAGGAATACAATCCTGACCTGATAGTGCCTGTCACCTCCAGAGAAAGGGAAGTGCCTAGAAAATGTAAAAGGAAACTTAGTTTGATAGCATCCTGTCTGGCAAGAACTCACTTATCAATAGCTGGGATATGAAATTCTCATTTCTGTGTTGTTCTATCATTGTAGTCCCCATTTCCCTATTGTTTGTCTGTATAATCTCTGTCTGGTTCTGTGATTGTTTCTGTCTGCTGTATAATTAATTTTGCTGGGTGGAAACTAATTAAGGTGGTGGGATATAATGGGTTAGCTAATCATGTTACAATACGTTAGGATTGGTTAGTTACATTTCAGGAAAATGATTGATTAAGGTATAGCAAAGCAGAACTCAAGTTTTACTACATGGTCTGCAGTCAATCAGGAAGTAAGTGGGGGAAATGGGAACAGGGAATGGGGGTGGGGAAATTGGAATCATGTTTGGCTAAGGGGGGGAAATGGGAACAGGGACACAGGTGAGGCTCTGCGGTGTCAGAGCTGGGAAGGGGGACACTAAGGAAGGAAAC
Source organism: Eretmochelys imbricata (assembly GCF_965152235.1). Lineage (NCBI taxonomy): Eukaryota > Metazoa > Chordata > Testudines > Cheloniidae > Eretmochelys > Eretmochelys imbricata. The sequence goes on from NC_135579.1 coordinate 100,426,570, forward strand.
TGGAATCATGCTTGCTGGAAGTTCACCCCAATAAACATTGAATTGTTTGCACCTTTGGACTTCGGGTATTGTTGCTCTGTGTTCATGCGAGAAGGACCAGGGAAGGAAGCGGGTGAAGGAATAAGCCCCTAACACTGCCCCCTTCGCACTGGCCAACAGAACTGGCTCGCTGAGGGGTGGATGGCAGAGTCCCTATTGCTGTAGGCCCTCTCATCAGAAGGGGTCCTGCAGCATGGTCCCTCTAGCATGGACCATGGCTTAAAATACAGTTTAGCCCTTAAGCTTCTTAAACGGCTGTTTCTTCCACAATGCTTAGGACTGTGTTCTTGGTAGCAGCTTGCCCTTTGGCACTGGAATGTCTGACAGCCCATCCCTAAGGCAGGTCTGGGGTCTGGGCCGGCCAGATTCTGTGTTACTGAGGAGTGAGGGGAAGGACCCCACTGTGGTGCTCCTGGACTTGGTCACATGTTGAATTTATTCTTCAGCCATTCTCAAAACCCCTGGCCACATATGGCTTTGGGATCTAAAACAGGCCTCTAAAGAACACACCAGAAAGGGCAGAGAGCTGACTTCTGCCTACTTTGCACTTCCTTAGCACCTTCCACAGGAGAACCTGGAAACGCCTTACAAGTCTTTAGTGAAACAAGTTCTGTCCCAGCAGCTCTCTGAGGTGAGTGAGCTCTATGGGCCAGACGGTGTGGTTTGCACACTGCCCTGAAGATAGTGTGGAGCTGTCCACACTATCCTCAGGGGAGTGTGCAAACCACACAGGAGAAGCATCAGAAGGGATTGTATCTGAGGCACAAACCATCCCCTGCCAGTTCATTGGGCCCACGCTGTGGGCCACTGCGCAAGAAGGTAAGGGATAGGACCACAGCTTCTCCACTTCCTTGCCTGTCCCCATACCTGTGGTTGTGGAGTCTCCTTGTGGGCTCCCCTAACATGCCTTCACTAAGGGTATGTCTACACAGCATCTGGGTGGTGTAATTACCAGTATAGACAGAGGTACACATGCTAGCTCTGTTCAGACTAGTGCCTAAGAATAATGGTTGCGTTAGCTTGGCCTAGCCGCCCAAGCATAATCCCGCCTTACCCCAGGGTACATACTTGTGTGGCTCGCCCAAGCAATTTCCTGAAAGGCCACATTCCTGTTTTTAGAAGCTAGTGGAGTTAGTGCTTGTATGTCTACCTGAGCTGGGAATTACACTTCCCAGCTGCTTTGTAGACATACAGGACAATCACTATCTAGCCCCGAATCGTATAGTTCCCAAAGCCATAAAGTGAGCCTGTGTCTTCGTCGGGAATAGAATGTGGCTCATGTGACTCCCAGTTTTGTCATCTGACTATAAGGCCTCTCTTAATTTTCTCCCCGCTACAGGAGGCTTGGACCATATTTGCAGTTAAAAGCGCACAGGCTCATGTCTTTCACACTCAGCACCTCTGAACAGATACTCAGTGAATCAGACACAGAACTAGTTCTCAAGCTGGTCTCATTTCTACTGACCCATGCAGGGGTATTGCCCCTGTGAAGAACATCTTTCAATAGAGCCATACTAGTGCCAGTGATCCATCCTAAACTCTGACATTACAGAGAACACCATGTTTGCTGCTGTCCCATTCCTGTCCTCCTCTAGTGCCGAATACATTGGGAAAACTCGAGAACATGTCACAGGGAGATTACAAGAAGTCAAAAACCTGCTACTGTTTTTTAAATAGAGAAGGCACTACCCTTAGGTGAGGGATATGCAAGAGAGAAATGTGTTGGGGAAAAAATCTTCAGTGGAGGTAAGAAACTTTCAGTTCTTTTCCCCCGTTCCTTTAATCCCCTTCCCTTGGGCTCCTGGGGAGTACTTTCTCCTCCTTTGCACAATGGTAATGATCATGAATACTGATGAGATAACACAATGCTTGGGGAAGCACCAACCAGTCATTTCCTAGATAATTTCTTAGGATACTGAGCACCCTGTTCAAAATGTACCCGGTTAGCCACTGGTGTTTTGGGAAAGGTTTTGGATAGCCAAGTGGGTCAGGGATTCGTTCACCACCACCACCCCCAGTCCAGAAAAGGCACATTTGGAATGCCTTCATTGTAATTTCATGCTTTTAAAGTAGATTTTTTTCCAGACCAATTTCCAGGTCTTTTTGGTGGATTCTAAAAAAAGTTGAGGTTTAATTTCCACTTTCGCAGGAAAAAGTTGAGGAGACTGCTGACAATAACAGTGTAAAATGGGATGGTGAACTTTGATCTGCAAAATATTCTAGTAGAAACCAAGATCAGGCCCATTAATCTTGCCAAATGTAATTTTGGGGGGAGAAGGGTTTAGGAAAGCTTTAGAAGGACCAAGCCATTTAATTTAATTTAATTAATTACCATTAATTTATAAACACTTCTAAACTCCTGTAAAATTACAATGCTTTTTTTAAACATTAAACATAGCACAAAACAAACAAACAAAACGGGGCCTATTTTCCCTCGAAAGATCCACCTGTTTATATGTAAATTTGGGGTTTTAGTGTGTCATATTGAGAACACTTTCCTAGTGATCTCTTGGGTTTTCCTTTATCATTGTCACCGTACTCTGCTAAACAGGAGGCAGTGGGTCTAGATGATAGAACATGGGCTTAAGTTACCAATCTTTAAACTAGAAAACAAAGCTGCAAAATTCAGCTCTGGACTCAGATCTAGGGTCATCTCCGATATGTCTATGCAGCAATCAAAGGGTGTAATTACAGCTTGTGTAGACACACCTGAGCTAACTGTAAGCTAGCTAGCTTGGGTCCTGGAGCAGCAAAGCTGTGGCAGCGTGCACTTCAGGTGCTGGCTGTACAAGCCTACTCAGAACCTTGGGCACGCTGAAGCTCCGGGACTCAGCCAGCTAGATTAGCGCTAGCTTGTGTATGTCTATCCAAGCTGTAATCACACCCTGTGATTACAGTATAGATATTCCCGCATTTAAACAAGGGCAACCCCTTCCCTTGCTTGCAAAGATAGTAGTTAGATACACCTGGTGATGCAGGTGGAGTGGGGAGCCTGAGGGAGCAGACGTTGTAACTTAGGACAATTCGATCTTTGTGGGTTATTACTTGAGGGAATCTTTTTTGGTATTATATTTATCTGAAAACCCAGTAGGAAAAGTTACTGTGGACTGGATATGTCAAGTGGGTTCTAATGGTCAGTTGTCTTGCTGTGAGATATGGCTACTTATACAGGTTATGTCATTTGTGCAATATCCTTGATTATTTTTCACCTACCTTGCTGGGGGGAAAAAGGTTTTTTTGTTTAATTTCGTCCACACATATGTAATTCACAGGTTGAACTGAATTGAAAAACAGGTTATCCATCTTAGAATGACAAGATGAAGCTTTCAATAGAGTTTATTTTTCCTAATTAGGTGTTTGTCTTTGTGTATTCTATATAACAGCATATAAGTAAACAATCATAGACCTTTGAATAAATGTATTGGTTTTATTTATGTTTCTGGGCATAAAAAATCTATAATTATCAGGTACAGCCACAGTATAACTGGTATTTAACGACAATTACTTTTTGTTACCATAGAAATGAGTCCAAAGTCATTACCTATAATTTCTCATTCCCAAACCTCACACATGTTGTATTGTGGTATTACCATAGTAATTGCCTATTAGTCATCATAAAATAAGCAGTTACCCAACAGATCTCAGGATACTGTGAAATCTCTCATCTTCTGCAAAACTTACAGCCCATGCTGCTCCTTGTTGTCCTTTAGTTGGATTTTTCCACAAACAAAAGAATGTTGGTGGTACGGAAACCTGAGTGGAGTTTGTTTGGATCTCTCAAAACGCACGGAATCACAGAAATTGTACATGGAAAGCTAAAGAGATCCATCCCCCTGAAAATGTATAATTGTTCCCTACTGTAGATTTTACAGGGCTTTGTCCAAATGAGTTATAAAAGACAAGCAACAGCTCTTCCACCACATCCCTTGAGAGTCTATTCCACACCTTAATGCAAGAGTAATCAATTATTTTTTGTCCAGGTCCAAATTTCTTGGTCAAGGTATAGTCAAGGTCCAGACTCCAGAGAAAATGATAAAAATAATAATAACAATAATGATGATAATAAGTAAATAAAAAGATTTCAACGTCTATTAAAAAGCGTCTGGCAGTTCTGATTTGGCCAGCGGTCCGCCTATTGACCACTCTTACCTTAATGTGTGTCATTAATGTGTGTCAATGAAATTTACCTGACATGCGACATAAATTTCTGTTGTCTGATCTCCTTAGTCCCAGTTATAGCTTGGTTATGTATGTTGTATTTATGAGAGACAGTGTGGCCCAGGGTAGGGCAGTGGGTTGGGACTCAGAAGATCTAGGCTCTGTTTCCAACTTTGTCACTGCCCTGTCGTGTGACAGTGGACAAATCATTTACTCTATCTATGTGCAGTGCTTAGCACGCTGGGGCCCCAGACTCAGCTTGGGTGTCTAGGCACTTGTGGGTTGCAAATGGTGAATAATAACTATGCCCAGGGCTGATGATGGGGGTAAACCATGTAGGTGGCTATTTTGCTCCACAGCAGCTCCAACCCAGCCATCTATCCACTTCAGCCAGGGCAAGTTCCTAGAAGATCTGCCTCTTTAAGGATGCCCCCACACCAGCTGGATGTAGCTGGGGCTCGGGCCATGAGCTACTTCATTAAAGGAAGGGGAAAAACAAGCAGCTAGAAAATGGCCATAATGGTGCAGCGGGAGATTCACCTACTTGGGCATAGCCAGTTCTATACCACTCACTCCCAGTACACACCACCCAACACAGGTTTGGAGGGGGCATGGCTGGACTCGCCTTTGCCCACCCAATTCAGATCCAACACCGAACACAGTTTCGGAATTTTACATGTTTTGATCCTGGCTGCTTGTGAATTTCAGAACTCATGCAATATACAGGATTGACAGCCCTGGAGAACAAAGTCCATGATGGATCCATGTTCACAGAACCAGTATGTTATGGGCAGTGGCAACAGAGAGAGCGTTGGTAGAGATGAAAGAGAGTGTTTTGTTTGCCCCCTATTCCTGTATGTGACTGGTAGAATAGCCCTTCCCTCCTTGCTTGGATTTTTTCCTTCAGTGCTGCTTTTATTGCTCGTTGACTGCTGTGATCTTAAGACAGTTTCAGTGGTTGCTGTTTTTTTCATCATTACTTTAAAAAAGTCCTCGTAAAATGGTTGTTATCCTTTATCTTAAAACAAATAGCAGCTTGCGAAAGGGGTCCCATACACTGCCAATGAAAATGCTCTTTATCCTGATGTGGTAACTGCTCATTTAAACCATATTACAGCTCCTGAGTATTTTCCAGTTGCTATTGATGTGACAAACTCTCTTGCACAGAGGACTGCACTAATCAATAGAGTTAGCATATGTGCTTTAATAACAAAACCGCATGCCTTGGGGTCTCCGCTGAATCTGAATCTTTTAGTAGCGTTAAATAAAGCTATATTTATTTTGCTTTTGGTGCAAAAATGCCTAATTTAATACGAGTTGTTTCCAAGGCTGGAAAATAGCGTTATGGTGACAATATTGCTTGTGACTAATGTTTAGCTAGTGTCAATGCCACTATTCTGTTGTAAGTGCTCCCTTCTCCTTTTAGTTAGATTGATCTGGAGCTACAGAGTGGCCTTTTATTTTTAGAGGAGCTGGGAGAGGAGTCATAATGAGAAATATTGAAATCATGGCTCTTTTTATATCTGCTATTATTCTGCCAAGAATGAGGCCTGATCTCCTTAAAGAGACAGGGCTATTTATTTTCCATTTAAATAGCACCATTCATGATTATTGCCTTAGAGCCATTAGGATAAGCAGCCATCTCAGGAGTCCCAGCCAAGTGAATTGAAGTTATGTTCTTAAGCTTCATTTATGCACTTAGGCTCCCATATCAGCCCTTTATCTATGTTTTAAAAATGTCTTCTAAAATGTGTTTGTGTCTGTAATTAGCGATGGTTAATTCCTAGACTCCGGGATTTTATTCCTGACACTACCAATGACTCACTGCGTGACTCCAGCCAACTTGTTTAAGATCGCTGTGCTTCTGTTTCCCTACCTGTAATTTAGGGATAATAATTACATATCTGTATAGCTAAAATTAGCTGGGAAGGTAGAAATATTAGCACTTGTAAAATGCTTTGAGATCCTCAGCTGCAAAGTGCTTCATGAGTATTACTATTTAGCAGAATGTTGTCCTTAAATACTGGCATGATATTAATGGGGTGGTGTGGGTGTAACCAAAAAAGCAGAATTTGGTTTTTAAATCTTGCACGTGAGGAAAGGGTAAAACGTGCTGAGTTGATCTCTGCACAAACGTTGCAATAAAGTGACGTCTATTGTTATAGCTGCAGTTGCCAGACTATGATCCACGGCATTTGTTAAGAGTTGATTTAAAGATCTGCATAGAGGAAGTCATTTACAATACACAAGTTTAGCACTCCTACAAATCAGAGGAACTGTGCTACATATTCTTGGACGCCTTCTGCCGGCACTTTATCTATTAACTAACTAGTTACATATTGTCAAGGTTCCTTCCCCACTCTGAACTCTAGGGTACAGATGTGGGGACCTGCATGAAAAAAACCCTAAGCTTATTTTTACCAGCTTAGGTTAAAACTTCCCCAAGGTACAAACTATTTTACCTTTTGTCCCTGGACTTTATTGCTGCCACCACCAACCCTCTAACAAATATAACCGGGAAAGAGCCCACTTGGAAACATCTTTCCCCCCCCCCAATCCCCCCAAGCCCTACACCCCCTTTCCTGGGAAAGGCTTGATAAAAATGCTCACCAATTTGCATAGGTGAACACAGACCCAAACCCTTGGATCTTAAGAACAAGGAAAAAGCAATCAGGTTCTTAAAAGAAGAATTTTAATTGAAGAAAAACTAAAAGAATCACCTCTGTAAAATCAGAATGTTAAATACCTTACAGGGTAATCACATTCAAAACATAGAGAATCCCTCTAGGCAAAACCTTAAGTTACAAAAAGACACAAAATCAGGAATATACATTCCATTCAGCACAACTTATTCTAACGCATATCTAACTAGATTGCTTACTGACTTTTTACAGGAGTTCTGACCTGCAGTCCTGCTCTGGTCCCGGCAAAGGCAAAACACAAACAGAGAGAACCCTTTGTTCTCCCCCCGCCCTCCAGCTTTGAAAGTATCTTGTCTCCTCATTGGTCATTTTGGTCAGGTGCCAGCGAGGTTATCTTTAGCTTCTTAACCCTTTACAGGTGAAAGGGTTTTTCCTCTGGCCAGGAGGGATTTAAAGGTGGTTAGCCTTCCCTTTATATTTATGACACGTATGAACAGCGTTCACTCCTTTAACAGTGTTCTTGGTGGTGGTCCACAGACAGCTGGCTGGTCTTGTGATAGTGGTTCCGCCTCCTTATTTCCAGCTGTTAAATTCCACTGAAAGTAGCAAAAATATATATCCAGTTCTTACTAATCTTACTTTTCCAAGTGAACTGTTGCAGCATTTGACAAAGGGATGTTATTCAGTCATGCTTGTGTGACTATAGCACCCTTGTGGCCAAGATGGAGTCTGCTCCGCAAGCAGATCTGACCAGGAAAAGGCTCATGCAGGAACACATTAGGAAAACTCCTTTCCACCCTACGGGCATGTGTTCTGATCCCTTTCCCCCAAGAGTAAACATAAAGACACACACACACATACACACATAGTACAATGAAGGTAGGAAAGGGAAATATTTATTTACAGAGGGATGAATGGAGAAAATCAACAGGGGAAAAGATGGAGGGAGCAGTAAAACAGGGTTACGTCCAACACAAGGCCCCACAGGCCCAATGGTATCACAATATGAAGGGGCAGACACCGAGCAAGGCATCTAACTCTGGGTTCAGGAATCCTGGGCAGAGTTCCAGTTCAGCAGTGGGTTTTGGGTGTTCCTGGTTATCTTTGGTGTCAGTAAACTTTCCCCGACAAACCCCTCTGTTACCCTCTTCTGACAGCCTCCCCACTCAGCTAGCTACAGGCTCTCTCCTTACTCCCAGCGCAAGGTCACAAGTCTCATACTGGGCAACAGTGATATTGAGTCCAGCTCTGGTTTGTTCTCCTCAGGTGAGTCCTTCCTGATACTGTGTTCCTCCTGGGGCGTCCCCAGTCAGCCACTCTGTCCCTCCCAGGCTTCAGTCTGGGTGTTGGCTGCTTTGCTATGTGAAGGCCTGCTCACTGTAGGCCTCTTGTCTGGAGCTGCAGATACCCACACCTTGTTGCTCTCTCCCTCTCCATTGCCCTGGAATAGTCAGCCCTTCCTCTGCCTCAGGACAAGGTTTTAAAGGAACATTGCTCTCTAAACCCAAATGGGTTACACTAGGAAAGAAGGGGGTCTGCATGATAGCAACTGGAGAGGGAAGCATCCATAAGACAATTAGTGTAATGATTTGTGGCCTGCACTGTGGAAATTCCCTGAGCTCATGAAATTATAGGGCTAGATTTTCCCCAAAGACTTTTTGTAGAAATAATTGCATTGTCTATGAATCCTGTTCATGAGATTTCCAATTACTGATGGCCCAATTCATAGAATCATAGAATATCAGGGTTGGAAGGGACCTCAGGAGGTCATCTAGTCCAATCTCCTGCTCAAAGCAGGACCAATCCCCAATTTTTGCCCCAGATCCCTAAATGGCCCCCTCAAGGATTGAACTCACAACCCTGGGTTTAGCAGGCCAATGCTCAAACCACTGAGCTATCCCTCCCCCCAATTCCTGTGAAGTGTTCAGCACGTCTCGCAAAATGTCTTACAATTCAACTCCTAGTGACTTCAGGAGCACATGCATTGACCCCCCAAGACACTTAGTGTGCATTACTCTTCAAAGTTATTATATTTTCTCTGTCTTTTTCCCCTGTTGTCCTAACCACCCCCTGTTGTGATACTCTTATCTGAACATTGATTGCAACTCTTTGTGACAAAGCTGTCTTATCTGACCCCTGGAGGACTTGTCTATGAAGAGCTGTTTTTGGATGGTGTTGATCTGCTGTTTTGCGATCTACACCATACCCTGTTCTGGCTGCTAGTCTGTGAGGCATGGCTGGGGCTGCCTTTACACCTTAGTAATTCCTAGCTTCAGGAACAGCCCTTAGAGTTCTTGGGTGCTGACATAAATTAGAGCAGCACAAAGGTTGCTCTACTTTTACTGCGGACTGAACTGGTGCCAGGATGGCCCTAGGATTAGGGAAGCACAAAAACATTTTAGAACCACTTTTTCACCCTGCTCCTGACCTGCACCAGCTGCTCCTTAGCCTGAGCAGAAACTCTGGGCTATTGTCTTCATGTGTTACTGTAAAGTGATAGCAGTTGGATGTTCCACAACTCATTGGAGGGGCTCAGCGCTTCGCAGAATTGGGCCCTATGCTTGTGTTATCTGCAGTATTATTTTGAGATATAAATGGAGTGCTCCCCTTAACCAGACTCCTGCCCCTCCCACAAATCTCTAGCTCAAGTTAAGTGTGGTGCAGCACCTTGAATTTTTGTTCAGAGTGACACTCTTTAATTTTTTCCATGTTTAAACAGCATCTGCTAACCTAAACCTACAGATTTGCCATATGTGAGTGAAGATTGCTAAGGAACTCATTTTTTATTAAATGCCCTGTGGACCGAGATCCTGGCTTTTTCTCTAGTTGCACCGATTTGTATGCTATCACAAGCAACTAGTGATCATTCATGTAGACCCTGAAGTAATCACATTGCCTGTGATCTAGTTTTATCATCTTAGACAGCTGAAGAGTTGGTATTTAACCTTAAGTCTGTGAAAGATTTATCACATCTAGATGGAAAAGTCCAACATTCCTATTACAGACAAAGTTGTGTGTGTGTAAAATCCCATTCAGTTATTAGAAAAACAATAGCTGCCTAAGGTAATGTTTGTCTGTTTTTTTTTTCCCCTGGATGACAGCTGTTCTTTTCTTTTTTAAATTGCAGTACTTAAAGTGATGGCAGCTTGCTGTATAATTTATAATATTAGTCCTTAGGGCAGCATCATGTAACACGAAAACAACCCCAAGAGAAATCTCAATAATAAGCATGAGGTATCTAAAACAATATTATATTAATAAAACAATATTAAATAATTTGAGGATGTATATCACTTTAGGAGAGTGGGGAGGATATCGGCTTCCTGAAAGTTTCCATTTTCATTTCATTGTCAGCATGGTGCATGCAAACTCACTCATAGCCTGATCTCGCTGCTCTGTGGGTGAAACATAACTCTCCCCTCTCAGTGGCAGATTTCTGAAGAGCCCAAAGTTTTATTACATTTGAAGGAAGGATCCCCCTCCAGACTAACACCCTGGAGACTGAATTTTTCAAAATGTGTGTAAGTCTGGATACAAATGTTCCAGTGGGTGCTGAATGCTTGAAATTCTGGCCCTTACTCAGATGCCTTAATAGGAGCAAGTTCTTTTGAAAATCTGGCTGAATGGTGGGTGCTGGGCTCTTCTGAAAATCTGGCTACGTTGTTAGCAGCTAATGACATTTCTCCTTTAGCTCCAACAGAAGAAGCCTGTGCTTTTGGAGAAGGAGGCCGGAGTTGTATCCTGTTCTAGTCCTGCAATTCTAAGTGGCCATGGAGATGCAGCCCAGTGACCACCATGAATTTCCAGGTGGCTGAGGATGTGCTGAAATGTGATCTGAGCCATGTGATCTATTTCATTCCCTAACCTTTACTAATGGGTTTATTATAATAGTTATAATAATAATAGTTCACAGGTGCCCAAATGTGGGTGCCCAAAACAGCCCTCCCAGGAAATAAGACATCTCCTTGTTCCTCTCTGGAGGAGACCTGATTCATGGTTCAGAGAGCACAGGGAAAGCAGCCTCCATGTGACTATTACTTCCCCTCCCACACAGGGTAGACAGTAGCAAGGGCAAGGACTCCGCAGCCTCCCCCCTCTCCTTGAATGTCCAGGGCAGGGAAGCAGCGCTGGTCTGGGGAAGAAAGTAATTAGCCTAGGAGCAGAGTACTTCCCTTCTGGAGCAAATGGGGAGCCAGCAGGGGAATTATCAGTCTCGTGGTTGTGCTGCCCCTTGTTACGGGGTGAGGGTGAAAGGTCAAGCTAGCCTAATATGAGGTAGAGTCAATGGTTGATGTTTAGGTAGGAAGCAGCTACTGGATCTGATCAGATAGCGTTACTTGCCATGTGGCAAAGATATAGGCCAAAATGGAGTCGTAATTGTGAGAGAAACCCAGGAAATGGCATGCCAGGATGCATTGGGCCGTACGGCAGACAGAGCATTGGAAATTACTGCAGATGTGGGATGGACAGGTATTTTAGCCTTCATCCCCGTCACAAGCTGGAAGGGATGTATATTAATAAACTATAAGCGAATTAACTTGCAGCTACTCAGCGTTAACCCAAGTCCCCGGGGAAACAAAGTGCTTATTTCAGGTTGTGCAGATCATAAACCTGCTGCCTTGTGTAATGCATGTGCTCTGAATACTAATGGCCTCTTTTCCCTTTCTTTATTGACATGGCCGCTGAGCTGATGAGTTGTATAGATTATACAGTGATAATGGATGGGGAAGGGGAATTTCAATTGTCTCTTTAACCAAAATATCAACAGTAAATTCTGTTGGTTTGTCGAGAGCAGCTGGTTTGCTAATGACATTGGAACGCTGCTGCAATGCGGGAGGGGTTGGCTTGAATAGCTCCCGGCCGTGCTTCAACAAAAGTCAGAGAGTCATATTTATAGGAAAGGGAGGGAGCATTGCAACGTCCCGAGGCCAGTGCGGCAATTGTCCTGTCACTCTGCCAGTTAAACTAGAGACAGGGAAAGTCTGAGACTCTCCTCACTGCTTCTAAGCACAAGGGCTAGAAGTTGCCTAGCCCGTATGCTGGTGCACAGTGGGGAGGGAGGGCGTGAGGAGCCCCCTTGCCTGGACGGCATTGCTGGCTTACCTTTCAGGGATACTGCTCCCTATGTAGTCTCACAGGGGCAGGCAGGAGCTGCGGAGGAGGTGGAGCCATGGCTCTACCCTCGCAGGCACAACCAGCGGATAAAGCCAGTCACGGGTGAGGGTGGGGGTAGAGGGATGTTGAACGTCTGAAAGGGATGTTGCAGTGTGTGTGTGTCCGCTGCACCCCAGGGTGTTCCAGGAGGTATTCTGCCTCTCTGGATTTCAGTGTGCATTGTTCATTTGGCTGAATGATTTTTTTCTTCTTCTTCTTCTTCTTATGCGTTTATATTGCAATATTGCCTAAAAGCCACAGTCCTGTTGTGCTAAGCACTGTTCAAACCTAGAATACAGGACAATCCCTGCCCCAAAGTGCTAAAAGACAAATGTGCAACTGGTGGACAAGGCAACCAAACGAGCTGTGGTGGCCGGAAGAGGCAGGGTATCGAATCTGATAGGATGTGTGCAATTCTTAGCCAGCCAGGATCAGGGATCACCATTACTAATCATCCCCAACCAGCCCAAATGCACTTCATCTACTGACAAGGCTGCAGCCCACGAAAGCTTATGCTCAAATAAATTTGTTAGTCTCAAAGGTGCCACAAGTACTCCTGTTATTTTTGCGGAGAAGACTAACACGGCTGCTACTCTGAAACCTGACAAGTCCTAGGTCTTCTCCATGTTTCTTCTCCGTGCGTCTCCCTTCGTTGCCAAAGCACCTCTGCAAAGGACAGTTGACCCACAGGGTTGATTTTTCAGAAGTGCTGAGCTCTCCCCATATCCTGGGAAGTCAAGTGACTAATACTTAGGAAGAACTAATTAACACACTTTTGCATGTTAGATCATTTTGCATGTTAGGACGCATATCAAAGCCCCTAGGATGCGAACACCTCTAATGTGTGAACTGTGGCTCTTGTTAAGAACTTCATGTCCAGCTCCTCTCTCTCTAAGGGACTGAACCAAAACTCTGGATCTGAGTCCAGTGGATTTTGGATGTTCTGAACAGATCTTTGTATTTCAGACTCATCCCTAGTTAGATCTCAAGATGGTGAAGATTCAGGCATGTGATTTTTTTGAGAACTCAGCCCTATGAAGAGAGATTTGATTTTCAGGTGAATTTTGATTTTGGAAGAATCTCATATGACTGACTATTCCTCAGTCTCGCTAACTGAGGTGATATTGATGGGTGTGACTAAGAATAGAGTTTTTACCAGGCTCTACCAGTTCTAGGGATATTCCCCATCTTTTAAATAGTGAATTCCATTACAATGAATCATCATCATCATGGCAAATCTTTAAGTGACATTGCCTTCTTGCAGATCAAGCGCAACCTGGATTGATTTCTGGCAAGGCGCTTTGGCTTTATAGTGATGGACATAAACTGAATATAAGATTCAGTGGTGAAGTAGCATGAGAGATTATTTTTGTGGTCTTTCCACACCTGTTAGAAGCAGGAAGTACTGAAGAAAATTTTTTCCCACAATACTATTGGTATGATCAGAAATGGGATGTACCTGAAATCTCGTGAGTGCCTGTCCAGTACCGTTTAGCGTGGGTTTGGATAGTTTGGCTGAGCTTTATGTCAGTATCCAGACTTGTGAGGTCTACCCATCACTAAAGAAAGGGTAGAGTCCCTAAACTGTGAAATATAATTATAGAACATGGCACTGGTGACAAGTGAAGTTGGAGGTAGGCCAAGGCTTGCTGCACCAGGAAAGGAAAAATATGCAGCAACAAATATTACATAAACATGGAGCTATGGAAGAACTGAGAGATCCTTCCCTGGGCCCTGGAAACAAGTAATGTATTTTTATATACCTGGGAATATACATTATGTTAAATCACCAACTCTTAAAAGGTCTTAATGTGATTTTAGTGATTAATCAGTGTAAATAGCAATGTTAAGTTCTGGTGAGCTGTACCTGTCCTTGATTGTTAATCTTAATTTAATTAAAGTGATCGCCTAAATTTCTCTCTGTGTATATCACAGTGTTACTGTTCAACAACCTAAAGGCCTTTTTCACCAAATGAGAGTTATTGATAGCAATAGGTTGATAAAATACCATAGAAATGACAAGTGATGTAGTACACGCCATCCTAAAAGCTTCTGTCTGACATGACTGACTCTCTCTCTTTGGTGGACTCTGTCAACATCAGAAAATGAGAACAGCAGAAAACAATCTCAGGATGTTTGTGCCCAGCTTTGATAAGCAAAAATTGGAATATAACAAGAAACTTCAAATCCATGCTAGCCATGAAGGAGATCTCAGGGCAATAGAGGAGGGCAGGGTGTGCTGGAGTGTGTATGTCTTGGAATAAATGTGTTTTCTGGGTGTTGAGAACATCTCATTAACTTGGTTTTACATCTCTTCATGTTGCTTTTTTGATATTCCAGCTCTAACAGTGAGAGAGGTGGAGTCTGGAGTTCCATCTTCCATTCCTCACACGCTCATGCTTCTTTCCCTCCAGGTCACCCTGTGAAGCCATAGAGGGGTACCCGGGAGGAAACTCCTCTCTTTAATAGCAACATCAACAACAGAAAGACAGAAACCAACATGTAGAGTTGAAGACTTAGGTCTACATTTTCAAAAATGGCTAGTGATTTGCGGTATCTCCATTTTGGATGCCCAGATTGGGGGCCAGATATTCACAGGGTGTGTGCTCAGCACTTTCTGAAAATCAAACCTTTCTAAGGTGTTCCGAGTTCCCACCCAGATCACTACTCCCTTATAAAGGACCAGTCATCCTATGGGCAGCACAGTAAATGCCATATCCTAGAAGTCAAGAAAGTCCCTTTTATACTAGCTGTAATACCTAGATGCAATATACTTAGTACTGCAGGACATTCTCATTAACAATATTAGTACTATACAATATCAATGAAGCACAAGGTAAACGGATTAAAAACTGGCTGACAGATCTCAAAATGTAATCATCAGTGGGGAATCATTGAATGGGGGTGTTTCTAGTGGGGTTCTGCAGGGATCAGTACTAAGCCTGATGCTATTCAACATTTTCCTCAATGATCTGGAAGTAAATACAAAATCACAGCTGCTAAAAATTTGGCCAAGTGGTAAATAACCAGGAATTAATACAGAGTGATCTGGATCGCTTGGTACGTTGAGCCTATTCAAACAAAATGTGTTTTTAATACAGCCAAATGCAAAGTTACAAATCTAGGAACAAGGAAACAGGCCGTACCTTCGGGTTGGGAGACAGTATCCTGAAAAGCAGTGACTTTGGAAAGGATTTAGTGGTCACGGTTGATAAGCATCTCAACATGAGTTCCCAGTGCTAAGCTGTGGCACAAAGAACTAATGTGATCGTTGGCCGTATAAGCAGGGGAATTGTGAGTAAGAGCAGAGAAGTGATTTCACATCTGCACACAGCATTTGGTGAGAGCGATGCTGAAATACAATGGACGTCTCTGGCGTCCACATTTTTAAAAGGATGTTGAAATATTGGAGAGGGTGCCGACAGGAGCCACAAAAATGATTAGAGAGCTGGAGAAAATGCCTTATAGCCAGAAACTTAAAGAGCTCAATCTGTATACTCTGTCCGTAAGAAACTTGCGAGGTGACTTGAGTACATTGCACAAGGATCTTCACGAGGGGAAAATACTGGGCACTGAAGGGCTCTTTAATCTAATCTAGTAGAGAAAGGCATCACAAGAACCAATGGCTGAAAGCTGAAGACAGATACATTCAAACTGGGAACAAGTCTAGCAGTGAGGGTGATTAACCAAGGAAAATAGTGGATTCTCCATCTCTTGATCTCTTCAAGGCTAGAGGCCTTTCTGGAAGGTCTGATTTAGCCAAACACAGACTCTGCTTTAGTTAGACACAAGTTATTGGGCTCAATACAGGGCTGACTGTGTGAAGTTTAATGGCCTGTTATATACAGGAGGTCAGACTTGATGATCTGATCCTTAACTGCTATGAATCTATTAACTGTCTTCCTCTAATCTATTACTCTCACTTTGGAGCTGCCTTCTGTAAGGTGCCCTAGAACTTTCGGGTCGCACCCGAGTGCAGCTTTCAGCTCTGATTTTTGCAAGGTGCCAAAAACTTCCTGCAGGATGCTGCTTGTCCTCCATTCCCACCGAAGTCAATAGCACTCACCACCTTGCAGAACTGGGCCAGCTATCTTCAGTGCTTACTAGCACATACGGCACATTCGCACTGTAGCAGAAAACCCACTGGGAGAAGGGCATCCGACAACAGATATAATGATTAGATTCACTTATTCATGTCAGTTATTTTGTAACCAGAAATAATAATGCAACCAATTTACATGATCTCTTATTTGGGGCCAGTAAAAGAAAAGGCAACCATATTTGAAAAGAATCTTTTGCAATGGTCCATATTGACTTTAACTTTTTTCATTTCCTATTTTATAACCCATTTAATTGAAAGGAAAAAATATAACTGTACAAAAGACACATTTTGGAGGAACAACAACAAAAAAGAAAAGCTTCCCATGAGTCTTATTGGTTCAGCTATAATATCAAGTACACTGCTGGGGCTCTGTATTGCAGCTCCTTGGATTAGAGATTTCATTAAAATCTTTTGTTGCAGGTCTTTTTCACATGAAGTTTTTTGGAATTCTTCATTCCATCCAATTAACTTTTCTGTATCTTTGAAGTTCTGCCAATATCAGCGAGACTCAACCGGGCTTGCTAGGAAGCCACAGATAGATGTGCAGAAGTCACACTGGGTAACAAGACTTGTTTTGTTGCAGTAAAAAGAGATGGGGAGGATCTGAGAGTCCTTAAGCTGTGAGGGCCTTTACCACTCTTGATTTTCAGTGATTAGACTGCTAGCTGGCAGTTTCAATAAATGTCTGACTAGTCAATTGAAGGGTTGTTTGTTTGTTTGAAATGGTCCATTTGTCATATGCATAAATTCAGTTGCAGCTGCTTTGTAAATATTAATGTTCTTTCTATTTATTTTCTGTGCAGTTTAGAAAGGAAAATAGGAACGAAAATATTCCCATGTAGAAAGCGCTTGGCCGCTGTGCAGTGTCCAATGAACAAAATAACTGAAACAGGGCAAGAAGAATTAGTAAGTTAATGCTCTCCCCATCACCCCAAAGACTAGATTCCCAAGAGCTAACCTAATTAGCGAGGGCATCCAGCGCAGTAGGGTTAACAGCTGTTCTGGAGGCTGTAGTAAACTCCTTGAGGAGCTTGAGGTTAGTCTCTGGAAGCAGTCCCTCCTGGGAGTAAACAGGAAAATCGCTTACCTGTATGTGTGTGTCTAGCATTTAGAACTAGAGTGCTTAGATACAGTCCCAGAGACAAGAATGAAATAAGTCAGTCAGTCATTTCAGTGCTCTCTATGTGTTCCTTCTGTGACAGCTCTGATGCTCTGAGTAGAAGTTTGAAGACAGCATGGGATTTCATTTCGAACAGTGAACAAAACAAAGAAAGAGGGGTGTGGTGGTTGGTGGTCACCATGGCTTATTTTGATGCCTGTGTGTACCGGTCTCTCAATTATCCCTCATTCTCTCTCACTGGGATGCTGTGTGATGCCTCCAAATGAATGATGAGCAATATTCAGATTGTTCAGGTAGTCCATTTGGAAAAAAAAATAGCAAAAATATGCGCCTCTTCTGTTTGCAAAACTGGGCTAGAAATGGCCTGAGGACAGGATTCCCTTCAGGATTTCTAGTATTTTCAAAATCTGAAAGAGTTTGTGTGCCAGATAGTGGATTAAGATCTTCAGGTGCCCACAGGTTTTTACAGTAGATATACACTACTCAACATCCAGTATGACAACTTTCAGCTTATATAACATCGGTTATGACACAAAATTGGTGCTTTCTCTTACGTATTAGTGGGCAGTTCATGCAATATAGCCTAAGCAATGGGCCTGATCCTCACCCAAGGATAATTGGCATAGTTCTGTTGATGTCAATATGTAAGAGAAAGCACTGGTACAGCTACATTGATTGACATCTGCTCTGCTTCTGGCCCACTGTTGTTTGTTGTTGAATTGCCCCAGATGAAGTTAGCATCAGACTCCAATTCTGGTTAAGGTACCGTACATGGATGGTCGATTTGATTCCTTATTAGCTTTTAAAGTGTTTCAAAGAATACGGGAATTGCTCCAGAAGAGTAAACCAATGGTCTATTTAGATACGTATGATGTCTCTGATGGGACTTAGTGCCATATGCTCAAGTTGATCTACTTGCCTCAGCAGCTAGACAATGCAAAAGTATCTCTTCTTTGCTATTCTTTATTTTTCCTTTTATTTCAAAAATATCTTCCTTTTTAATATTGAAATATTTGCAAACATGTCTGGATATTTTCATGAGTTCTCGTGACCGTTTATGCATTTCTCTTAGGGATGAATACTCTGACTGGAACCTGTGAATGTAACCTAACTTATGGCAAAATATTATTAATGAGCCCAGCAGAAAAGAAAACCTATGCAAGGACTGGGAAGAAAATCTCTTACATGAAATGACTCATTTCTGGGGGTGAATTTTCCTTTCCTTTCCTCTTCAAGTACTCAAAACCTATGATGGCTGCTGGGAATTATAAATTATTCTCTGGCTGATCAGTGACAGAAGTGATGCATTGGACCAACCAAATTTCTAAAGCTTGGAATGAATCTGCAAAATGTTTTGAAAAAAACACAGCTATGTGTTTAATTTGTGTGTGTGTTTATCTGCTCAGCAGATCCCAGTTACCACTCCTGGTGGTCATTGTTTCTCACTGGGATGCCCTGTTTGACATGCTGATACCCATTTTCTCTTTAAATCAGGACTGAAGTATCCTTTGTTCTTTCCCTTTTTGTTTACACTGCAAACGACTATCAAATCGCTACATGACCCAATCCATCCTCAAGATCCCACCCTCTGGGGGGCTCATCCCCAGAGTGCAGCAAGGAGGACAGCAACCTCCCCAGGTAGCTTGACCCACTCTTGTCATCCTACGCCATCCTTATGCCCTGATTCAAGAAAACATTCCTATTCGAGAACAGCATTTGAGCATTTGGCTTCAATGGGATTTAAGCATGGGTTTGACTTCAATACAGAATAGGAATAGATTCAAGCAAATATTCAGTGCTTTCCTGCATCAGAGCCTAAGGAGACAGACTGTGCAAGTTTGCGATATCACTATGTGCTGATATTTGTCATGTCCTTTCATGTCAGTTTTGTGGTATCATGACATAAACAACTAAATGTGTGATTTGGGTTTGACCAGGCTCTAAACATACACCTAGAAGCCAAACTTTTTGAAAGTGACTATTGACTAAACTTTAAAAAGTTTGGATATTTCTCTAAAATCAGTCTTCTCAGGCACTCTGATCCCATAGCAAGGAACATAGAGAGAGAGAAAGGAAGAGAGAGATCATCAGGGTCAGAAGATCTAGTAAGAGAAGGTTTTCTCTCAAAATTGTCCAGAATTGTTGCTGGTTTCTAGCAGGCCAGGATTAGTGCAAGTCAAGCTTTGTGGCTGACAGGAACTGGATTGGGTTAAATGTGCAGAGGTGAATGAAAGATTGTTTTAAAAATAGAGAGTCAGAATCCATTTGCCCATGCCTTTTAGCTAACCACTATATACACTGAAGCTGTTGCATGTGGGTGCTGCAGTGATTACAAACGTGGTATCACTAATTCTTTTACAACATGCTGGGTGCTGTGTGCTCTATGACTATCAGAGCATGTGTCTTGTGACTGCTCTGAGAATACAAATGTTATCAAACTGAATCCCCAGTGTGTAATTCCAGGGGAGAAAGAGGGGAGGGACAGCAGCACTATGAAAATAACAGGACATTTGGGGAGAGACATTTTTGTTTTCTTTGAGAATAGTCCCAATTATGGTTCCAATTGCCTCAGTAAAGCCGCTTTCAGCTCTCAATGATATGCTTGAGTATTGTTCATTACCAGGAAGCAGTTTCCAATATTCTTGAAAGAGAAAAAAGTTGATAATTGGCCTTTTTCCACTTTACATCTATCTCTGAACCTGTGTCTGATAGTCATCCTGTCAAAATTGTCAAGAGAAGTGAAAAGCAAACAGCCTTTTAGCCCAAATAATATCCTGTAAGCGTTCCAGTCAGACTCTAATATTGTTTTTCTGGGAATAGGGATGGGTCTGTAATAATTTGGTCAGGTAGGCCTTTTTGGGTTTATGCATTTTTTCCTGGTTAAGCTGATGTGCTGGAACAGAGGGATAAAGATCAACGGTAATTTGTTTCTAGCTTGGCTAGAATTCTCTGACCTAGTCTGGGGCCAGTCTGTGATACGTGTCTGGGGTAACTCTACTAGCCAGGCACATTTAGATATCTTATGTCCATTTAGTGAATATTCTTTGCTGGTTTTTCTGCCTTTATAATGAGCCGCGGGCAAACCTCAGTAAGTTTGGAGTTGGAGTGCAGTTCAGATAAGCAAAGTTTATTCATATATCACAAAGTTTGTACAAATATCTTGGATCTGCAAAAGTCAAATGGGAATCTCATGAGGACATACTGTCTGGTCAGATTTGTTAATTCTGCATCTGGCTGGAAATTTCATGCACATGGCCTTGCTCAGGTTATGTTGGTATTTTTGCTTCCTTATCTGGGCATAACCCCGGTGTATGGAGGGATTCACACAATGAAAAGTAACCAAATATTTTGCTACTTCTCCTGGGGATGGAGATGACTTTTTAAGGAGAAGCACAGGACTAGGAATCAGCAGTCATGGATTTTATTTTGGGCTCTGCCAAAGGCTTCCAATGTGACCTTGGGCAATTCATTCAAGCTCTCGGTGCTTCTCACATTTCTTATCTGTGAAGTGCAGCTAATGCTACTTACACAGTGAGGTAGGCAAGGCATATTTTATTTAATGTTTTGTCCTTAGATGAAAAACATCATGGATGCTTAATCCAACTCCCATTGAAGCAAATGTAATGACTCCCATTGACTTCATGGGGTTTTGGATCAGGTCCTAGAAGTACAAAGTATTATTTTTCACCTTGCAAAAGAGTTTGATTCTAGAAAATGGTAAAGTCTTGGTGGGATTTTAGCTTCTGGAACCAGTGCATCCACCCCTAATTATAAATTACGTGGAATGTTGATAAAGTAATCTTGAAATCTGATTGGCTGCTTTTACTGCATGTTGGTTGCCTGGAAGTGACCTAAATGGCTGCATCACCCAATGGTTGATTATGGCAAGATTAATTGATCCTGGAGATCTGGGTGTATGATCTGAGGGGACAAAATGCAGCAAGTGACTCCATGATAAAAACATGGATCTCTGGGGGAGTGGGAAGATACAAAGAAGAAACGTTTGGGGATGATGGTGGAGTGATCAAGAAGTCCAGGGTGGTCAGAGCAGTGGTGGTGAGTGCCTGATTGCCTCACCACCTCAGGATTTGGTCCAAACTGATTTCCTATTGGGATAAATCAGACCTTTCATCACTCAGTCAAATACTTGTCCCCTCCCCCAAACACTCACACACAAAGTGTTTCTTTGGATTTATTTTTTGTGTGTGTAATTTGTTAGAACAAGTTATTTTTGGCTCAGCCAGAGCCATATGGATTTTCTATTTGTGTAACAAACAAACAAAACATCATTTAACTTTGAAATTTCTGTTGCATGTGTTGTTCAAAAAACAAAACTTTAAATCCTGCTCCTAAGCTGGCGCTATTTTCAGCCATCTCTTTGGAGACTTAATGACACCGTTTAAAAATGTTCCCCCATAGCAAACTCTGATTACTCCTGAAGGATTTCAAGTGTCTATCCAGGTAGCTTATCTTCATACATTTTTTTCATCACCTTGCATTGTGTTAAATAATATTTCACCATACATGCACCTGGAATGTTTTGCTCATCTGAAACTGTCTTTGGCGTGTTAATAGGAAATGGGACTGGGAAATGCAAAGTGTTCTCTAAAATTGTGGTGCATTTTTCGTGCGGAGAGGAACATTTGAAGCGCTCTCACACTCACTCACTCACTCACTCACTCACACTCTCTCTCTCTCTCTCTTTCTGATCTGTTCTTATAATATTGTCAATATAGATGATTGCAGTACCCGGCTTCTGTTACAGACCCAGTAGTCAGGAATTATAAAACTCACTTTTGATTTGATTCCTATGCAACACGGACATTGCAGTGCTACACTCTCTGTTTTTCTATCTGCTTTGTCAGGTATAGCTCAAGATCTCATGTGGTGTTCTCCCTTATTGCTTTATACATTTTACCTTGGGGTGAAATTGCTTGTTTCATATATCTGTCATTCTATTACCGTTGAAGTCTATGGTATGTTCAGATGATCACTGAAAACAGATGGAGTAAATGGCAGAAGATAGCTGAGTCCTACGTTAGAACAAAATGTAGGTTCGTGTCGCAGATAACTCACAAAGTATGTAGAAAGTTGGCCTACTTTCACAAGCAACTGGAAAAAAATCCTGTTATCTCCCTCCGCCTGAAGTTTCATCTCCTTTCCCATCATTACTAACCCTGTTGCCAAACCCTTTTTTCCCAGTTTTGAAATCTTGCTGGAATTAAGTGGCTTCTGGTTTTTGACAATGCAACATTTTGATGCATGTGTTTGTCATATCCTGATTAGATTGATATAACTTCTGGTCCCTTAGGTCCTCCTCAAAACTCAATTAATAAACTACAGTTTCATACAAGATGCTACCGCTAGGGTGATGAAACAGTCAGAGAAATTCAATTATATCATACACATCTTATCCATTTTCCACTGGCTTCCAGTCTGAAAGGAGATTGGATTTTCACAGTTCTTGGTGGTGGTTGCTGGGGTTTTTTTTTTGGGGGGGGGGGTGAGGGAGGGCAGGGGGAACAGCTATTGTCTTGTCTTCTGGACTTTAGTTAGAGTTTTCTCTCAGACTGGAGAGGTGCTTTCTGTCCCTGCTTGTCCAGTCGGGCTTTATAGCATTCCTCTTTACATGTGTTTCCGTAACAGAAGGAAGCTCTGCATTCTGTGAGTTCTGTGCTGTATTTCCCTCCAACTCTTTCATACACACAAACATTCTCGGTGTGATCCAGTGGCCACTGAAGTTAATGGGAGTCTTTCCTTTGATTTCAGTAGATATTGGCTCAGGCCTAAGTGCTTGAATTTGGATTTCAAAGGTGGGGATTCTAACCTCCATGTCTTGCACACAGCTGTGATGCCTGTGTAGAGGAACTGCTTGGTTTCTAAGAATGTCTTAGTGGCATAATCCCCACCACGCTGATAATCCTGGTGCTGCCACTTCTGACATCCTACGAGCTGCTCTCTTAACCTTTCCTGCTTCATGATGCTTCTGCGTATTCTTGGGCAATGGAATTAAGGATGCCTTCTGATTTATTTATTTTTCTGGTTTGGTTTGTGAAGTTCTAATGGGAATACCCCAGTGAAGATACAGCTGCTGCTGAGGGTGAACTTCCAACTGTTTTATGGGACTGGAGTACTAAAACCAAATCTAAATACAAGAACCTACACACTACGTCCCTGCATTTGGTACAATCTGCAGGACAAACTGCTCATCAGGTGTCAACCAGGGAGTTGGACTTTCTTAACATTGTCCAGCTGCAGTTTGAACAAGTATCCATACGTGTCTGAAATTGAAGGAAAGGCTCTTCCCATTAGGGAAATTAAGACACGTTCACTGTGGCAGGTGCCCTTTATGTGTCCAGGCTCATCGTGGCGTTGCGTCATCTGTCAAATAAAGATGGCCAGGCATGGGCAAACCACTGACACAGGCAAACTATTTCAGATAAGTGCTTTGAACAGCTTTTCTCATAGCATTTCAGCTCTCAGCTCCATTCCTGCCTGGAAACAGGAAGGACAGTTGTTCATGAAAAGTGATGAGAGGGGAAATGTAAAGTGCAATCAGACATTTCAGAGCCATAAAGATGGGCTGGTGCAACATAAGTGAAAATTATTAGGCTGTTCTTCATTTTCCAAACCACATCTCCCATTTGTAATGTTTACCCACGTAGGCAGATTTTAAAATGTTGTGTGTGCTATCAAGGGGAAACCTATATTTGACGGGGGTGGCTTATTGTAACAATTTAGAGAGGAGGAAAGAATCCTTTTTACAGCCCCTATGAGTGAGTCAGACATGCTTCATCTCCACTTCTGACTTCCCTAAGGCTTGACAGTCTTCTAAAATATTAGGTTCTCTTTGGTTCAGGCTCTCTAGTTTTTTCATTCTCTCTCTCTCTCTCTCTCTCTCTCTCTTTTTAAGCACAGCAGCAATTTTCTCCTCCCACCCCCGTATTTCTGGAATAATTTGTTTCATGTTTGTTTGTCTGTGGTAAGCCCTTGGGAGCCTGAAATTGAAAACTGCTTCCTCCATCCCTGAGAAATGTGTGTTCCCTCATCATGCTCTCTCACTGGTTTGCTGAAGGGCTGTAGCTCTTGAATGCTGGATTGTGGATAGACTCTGCAAACAGACATAAGAGAAAATAAGAGGCAGGCCAATTAGGCCTCTCAGTGACAGTGTCCCTTAAAGAAGCCATATATATCATACCTTTTACAAGGGAATAGGGTTACCAGGTGTTCAGTTTTCGACCAGAACGCCCGGTCACAAAGGGACCCTGGTGGCTTCGGTTGGCACCACTGACTGGGCCGTTAAAAGCCTTGTCAGTGGGGGGCCAGAGCTAAGGCAGGTTCCCTACCTGCCCTAGCTCCACGTGGCTCCCGGAAGCGTCTGCCAGGTCTCTGCAGCCCCTAGGCGCTGGGGCAGCCAGGGAGGCTCCGTGTGCTGCTTCTGCCTCAGAGCCGGTTCTGCAGCTCCCATTGGCCGGGAACCGTGACCAATGGGAGCTGTGGGGGGTGGTGCCTGCCTGTGCGAAGGCAGCCCGCAGAGCCTCCTTGGCTGCCCATGGCCTGGAGGCCACAGGGACTTGGCAGACGCTTCCTCGGAGCCGCAGTAAGCGCTGTCGGGACCCCGCACTCCCCCTGCACTCCAGCTCCCTGCCCGGAGCCCCCTCCTGTGCCCCAAACCTCTCATCCCTGGCCACATCCCCAGCCCAGAGCCCATACCCCCTCCCGCACCCCAACCCCCTGTCCCAGTTGGGTGAAAGTGAGTGAGGGTGGGGAAGAGCAACCAACAGAGGAAGGGGGATGGAGTGAGCAGGGGCAGGGCCTCGGAGAAGGGGCAGGGCAGGGTTTTGTGTGATTAGAAAGTTGGCAACCCTACAAGTGAGCCCTGGTATCCTGATCAAATTCCAATTTGGGTAACTACATTCTGCCTTCCTCTAAATTCCCATCCTAAAATGTTGCGTAATGTTGCTGTAGGCTGTTAGACAGCAGATGTGCTCTTCCATGGAGTTAGTTGCATTTCAGCACTGGATGAAATGATTTTTGTACATGTCTAGTGCAAGGCTCTTTCTACTGGAATCTGTTGCAAGCAGGAAGCCAGAATTCTACATCTACCTTCTATTGCTCAGGAGTGACATTAGACACAGCTAGCTGATTTTTGTGGAGGGACCCTTGCACCTTCTTGGGAGCCACATCAGGGTGGTAAAGGTCCAGTCGCTTTAAGGGTTTGCAACAGAAGAAGTGGCAGGGAGTTGATGGATGAGCACAGCTGCAGCCTGACTACCCCACCAAAACAGCCATTGGTAAGTCTGCCTCTTTAAGGCTGCCCCTCCCCAAATACCAGCAGCCAAGAACTACCAGCCAAGTGTGGCTCTGACCCAACCCTCCCAAAAGCTGAGGGGCAATGCCAAAGGCAGCAATAAATATTGCTCCATGTAGAGGTGACCAGAAGAAGGGTGGGAGGGAGAGGAGCCTGGCAAAAAATGAAGGGCAGTTGTGATCTGGCATTGTGGTGTTTGTGATGTGTGATTTGGTTTGAAACCTCACCCCCGGCAATCATGCTTTTTAACCAAGAGGCTCTTATGTTGTGTTTCGCCCCGTCAGCATTCCAACCCTTCCCATCCCATGTGTTATGCTCCAGGAGGCTGGCATGAAATACATTAATGGGATCTATCTCATGGAACGTAATGCCGGTTGCATCTTACATGTGTGGTGTTGATGATATTGAACGTGGATGTGTAGCAAAGAGAAAAATGAATGCGAGTTTCCCTTAAACCTTGCCGCTAGTAATACCGTGTGTGTACTCGCTCTCCATTCATTTGCTTTTGCAGCACCCATGGGCAGTATTGCCAATGAGCCTATGAAAGGTAGCATACAGCCAGGATCTTTTGGGTCAATTTCCTAGCAAATCTTGAATGTACTCATAGATCCGGGTGACTTAATATTCATGAAGAAATACTCAAACATACAGTAGCTGCTGGCTCCTAGGAAGCAGCCTACACTAGAAAAAGAACAGGGACCTGAAAACCTCAGAGCTGCAGCTGTGTTAAAAGAATGCGCTCCCTTCTGAGCAGTGATGGAAATCTTTACTAAAACCATTGTAACCTACAGTCAAGTTTGAAAGTAAAGGACCTAAGGATGAGAGGAGATGTATGATATCAAATCCAGTGACATGCCAGACTTCTGGTACTGAAACTTTCATATGTGCATTAAAAAAGAAAAGAAAAATAATTCCAGCTGGAAGGTGGAGTTAAAGTAACTATCGCCACAGGATACATAGATAACGTGTCAGTCACCTATATCTATTCAACTGCTTCTTCGGTACTGTCTCTGCTATGCAGTAGTCCAACACATGTACAATGATAGAAGGGATGTTAGCCCATCTTCCTAGCTAGATTCCCACTTGGTTAATTACGTTCTGCCCACATAGAAAGTACCCTGCAAACTTAGTCTGGTGTGATTTTCTTTCTTGAGCTGTAATATGTGTTACCCTGTTAAACAGTGGCCACATTTTGCTGCAGAGGTAGCTGCTTTTTATAGCAGACATAGTGAGATCTCTATGCTGAGTACGACTGGTTTGTTTTAATTTAGAATAATAGCACTTCTGGGTACCAATAGTCTGCCAATGTACCCTGGTAATTTTTGAACCCTGCCCAGAAGGCGAAGCTTAAAATGTGACGTGTGAAGCTCCCTTTCAACAGTGTCTAGTTACTCAGAGACACAGTGACCATTGCCAGCTGCAGTGTCGGAGTCCCGAGGAAGGTGAGATGGCTGGACTAAAGTGAATGGAAAGATACCCAAGGCACTGCATGTCTGGCATAGTAATACCTTATATTTTTATAACACATCTTATTCCAAATCACCTTAAATTGCAACAAATTGATAGACGGATGGGAGATAGGATTCACCCACCACTGAAATACTGGCTGAAGCATGACAGCTGTTTAACAGCACACTGCAGTGCTGCACAACCATTTAGGGCATGAAAACAGTCTAGTGCCTAAGTCAACCAGCAGGAGAATGGTTAGTAATCAAAAAATAATTATTTTGGCCAAGACAGTAGGGTTATTGCTTTTCCTCTTAATTAATGGCAACAAGTATTCAGGAACATGGTTTTTACATCTCATCCAAAGATGCCTAACACAATTCTAGGGTATAGGCTTATTTCCCAATCACCAGCACCACTTCCTGTGTCTTAAGAAAAGCCCCACACCAGATTAGTTATATTTTTATTATAATGAGATGGTTGTAGACTGGTGCCCTTAGAAACGTATCTCTTGTTATATTTATGGCTATCTCTCATGTACCTGCATAGTTGTTACTACAATGTACGGCCTCTAAAGGCACTTACTTGAAAGAGATTCCATTCGGAAACGGTTGGTACCTTTTATTTCTTTATTTGTTGCTGCCCGCCACTTCTGTATGAAATTGTTGCAACCTTGCAGCCTAATAACATTTCTTTCCCCAAAAGTAGCTTTTTAAATATTTAGATACCCATGTTCTCATGCAGTGTGCAATCTACACCAATAAAACATGAGCAAACCAGCATGTACATATCTTTACATCCCTGTTGAACTTGCTAGAATTTTTTTAAACTGATTTCAAGAAATAGGAGGAAATTGAAGGAAGAATAACAAAAATGATAAGGGCGTTGGAAGGATTGATCTCTGAGTAATGATTTAAAGGAACTGAATATGTATTATAAGTATGGCTGATAGCACTGTCGATTAGTAAGGGTGTCCGACACTTCCCACTATCAGCACGGTGGGCTGGACTAACTGACTTCTTGAGGTTCCGTCAAGTCCTACATTTCTATTATTCTATAAAACCCTGCTTTCAGTTGCTTATAACTTTGCTAAACTTTAGCCATTTCCATGCAGAGAGTCTGTCTCAGGCTCAGGGTTTTTTGTGTGGAAAATTTCAACCTAAATGGGTGGGCTATTTTCAGGAGGCTAGGGCAAAATATGTTGTTTTGTCCATATTAAAAAAAAGTCCGATGATATTTTGTTTGAAAAGGTGTAGTGCCCCCATGGCTTGGAGCAAGGAAGTGTCGAGCGCTTCCAGCTGCAACTGAAATCAGTGGGAGCTGTGATTTGAACATATAAAGTGCTATATAAAGAATGCTAAGTATTATGAAAAATCTGGTATTAAGCATCTCAAAGTGGGCACCTGAAATTAGTGGATACTTCTGTCCCTAATGTCTCTCTGACTTAGCTCCCAACCTAATAAAATGGGGAGACTGCCATCCCCTCACCCCTCAGGGGTGTTGTGAAACTGAGGAAATTAATCATTCTCTCTTCAGGGCAGGGTTTAAATAGCATGTCGTAAACAAGGCCAGGGGATTCACACTGAGTGACAGGTTTCAGAGTAGCAACCATGTTAGTCTGTATTCGCAAAAAGAAAAGGAGTACTTGTGGCACCGTAGAGGCTAACCAATTTATTTGAGCATAAGCTTTCGTGAGCTACAGCTCGCTTCATCGGATGCATTGACTGAGTGAGGAGAACTCAAATTATTGACTAGCTGCTCATTACATGAGACCTGTCCATTCTGTGTATTGAACGAGTCAGGGGTCCTATGGAAACAATGATATGTGCTCCTTTACTTAAAGGCTGCATAGTAGTGTATAAGCACCAGGGGGCTGAATTAAGGTTGCCCAGACAAGCATAATTGTGTCATTTCCTAATTTCTAAGTGCTTGACTGTGAACCTTAATAATGTTTTTAATCTTTGTGTGTAATAGATGCTACTGCAAGATCCAAGTAGTCTTTCCTCGAGTTTTGTATAGTGCCTCAGTAGTCATCTACTGCCGACATGGTTACCCTGTCCATATGCTTGATGGATATAAATACCAAATAGATATAGGTATACAAGTTGATATCACTAGTAGTAATTGGGTGAAATATAAAAAGGGAAATGTAAGGTGAATATCAGTGTGAGGCATTTTGAGCTGCTCTGTAATAATGTATAAACACTGTATGTTGACTTGGTTATTGGGGTGTTTACTGTAGGCATATGTTGGGTTAGTTGACTAGAGCTTTGTAAGAAATACAAGCATGAAGCTAAAGAGTGGTTCAAGGTAAGCCACCCTCAGAAAACACTTGAGTGGTATTATGGGACAATACCCAAACGGTTAGTTGTGAAGATGTTATCTTCTCCCCAGCCAGCTACAAATCTAGTTGTGTCCAAAACGTCCAAAGCCCAGGAAAGCAGAAGAACAAAGGAACTCTGGCAGTTGCGAAAGGGGCTCTCTCTTGAGAAGGATGTAGTTGTTTGGGAGAGCCAGACTGACACCCAGGACCCACTGAAGAATATAGTCCTATATGGGTTACCATCAGGAGATGGTAAGGCAGACATGCATAGAGACTTTGTTGTTTTAAAATCCCCTTTCTCTAAATACTTTGTCCTGTTGTTAAAGAAACATACTTTGGTTTAAAAATACTGTCTGGTGGTTCTAATCACCATTGGTCACATACTCCTAAAGGGAAGAACTGCAAGTGTTTGAACTCAATTGGACCTGTTGGGTAAGCGTAGCGGATACATACAGTACTGTACATAAGAACGGCCATACTGGGTCAGAGCAAAGGTCCACCCAGCCCAATATCCTGTCTTCCGACAGTGGCCAGTGCCAGGTGCCCCAGAGGGAATGAACAGAACAGGTACTCATCAAGTGATCCATCCCCAGTAGTCCTGCCATTTCACATTAGGGTTCCTTCAGAACTCTTGGGTGAATACCATCTGGTTCTGGTGACTTATTACTGTTTAGTTTATCAGTTTGTTCCAAAACTACCTCTAATGATACATCAATCTGGGACAATTCCTCAGATTTGTTGCCTAAAAAGAATGGCTCAGGTTTAGGAATCTCCCTCACATCTTCAACTGTGAAGACAGATGCAAAGAATTCATTTAGTTTCTCCGCAATGGCCTTATCATCCTTGCATGCTCCTTTAGCATCTCGATCATCCAGTGGCCACACTGGTTGTTTAGCAGGCTTCCTGCTTCTGATGTACTTAACAATTTTTTTGCTATTACCTTTTGAGTCTTTGGCTAGCTGTTCTTCAAATTCGTTTTTGGCCTCCCTAATTGTATTTTTATACTTCATTTGCCAGAGTTTATGCTCCTTTCTATTTTCCTCACAAGGATTTAACTTCCACTTTTAAAAGGATGCCTTGTTGCCTCTCGCTGCTTCTTTCACTTTGTTGTTTAGCCATGGTGGCTCCTTTTTGGGTCTCTTACTATGTTTTTTTTTTTAATTTGTAACTGTAACTGTAGTCCAGGACCCAGTCTAAGTGTGGGAGAACTGTAGATTGCCACCCCAGGACAGGTAAAGGCATGAGGCCCGATACCTGAGGAGGTGCACTCAGGGCTTCTCTACATGAACAATTAGAACTGCTGCAAGCTGGGGTGTGACTCTACTCCACACTAGCGTGCTATGATCTAGCTATTCCTATGCCCTCTACTGACGCGCATTAACAGGTCATTGACGTGCTTTGAGCTAGTCCAGTTTCAAAAAGGGCTAGATCAAAGCGTTCTAATGAACTGTTCATGCACATCAGCAGGGTTCACAGCGATAGTTAGACTGTGACAGGCTAGCATGGTGGACATTCACACCCCAGCTTGCCGCAGTCTAATTGTTCATTTAGACAATTACTGAGAGCAGGGCCGTCCCTAGCTATTCTGGGGCCCTAAGCAGCCCCCCATGGGGGGGGGGGCAGTCTCTGGGGGGGAGGGGCTGACTTGGGGGGCAGGGGGGAACCACGCCCCAGCATTCACTGGCGGCATGGCTGGGCTGGGTCACTGCACTTCCTGCCGCCGGTGAGTGCAGGCCCAGCCCTGCTGCAGTCCTCAGGGGAGTGGGGGTGGGGCTGGGCCGGGGGGGGTGGAGCAGGGGCAGGGGTTTTTGGGAAGGGGTGGAGTGGGGGTGGGGCTGGGGCGGAGTGGGGGTGGGAAAAGGCGGGGCTGGGGCAGAGCAGCGGCGGGGGCTGTGGGGAAGAGGCAAAGCAGGGGGTGGAGCACCATGCAGCTGCATACTTTGCGTATGGGTAGGGATGGTCCTGCCTCAGAGAGACTGGAAGGGGGACAGAGGTGCAGCTGTCCCTGTAACCATGACATAAGCTTCACAGCAGTGAGTTCTGTTGGATTGTGCAGTAGTCTCCCAAGGAAAGTGTTGGAAGCCCCATCACTTGAAAAATTGAAAATCAAACTGGACAAAGGATTGGAGAATAAACTGTAAGGAGCAATCCTGCACTTGCCCCTGGGGACTAGCATACCTTTTACATCTATCTTCTCAGATTTTTTATGAAATCACAGGGCAAGATTTTCCTATCCTTGTAATGGACCTTGCCTCCAATATTCTGCTTTTGCTGCATGCACAGAAATCCTACTGACACCACTGAGAACTCAGTGTATGTAGGGAAAGTAGAATCTCTGAACGGAGATGTGCTTTGTAGATCGGAGAGGGGAATTCTACCCATTTTCTCCTCAGTGCACATGCCTGTTACCAGCTATGGGAAATGCATGTGTTTGTCAGAAGAAGAAAATATCCCTTTTTGTTTATTCTTATTTAACACTGTTTACACAGAAAATAGCAAAACAGATCTCTAACTATCATGTACTATTTAAAACTCTGTCTCTACACAGTGCAAAGCTCATTCTGCAAACATCTACTCCACCATGTGGCCTTTGGGAGCTAATGCTGCTCTGCCTGTCCACTTGTGTTCTGGCAGGAGTATACACTGCAGTGGTGATGTTAAATAGCCTTTTGTGAAGGTTTCCAGGGTTGTAAATTACACATGCAAAATGTTGCCAAAAAACCAAAACCAAAACTCACCCTTCCATGGCTGTAGCTGAAACCATAGCCGGCTCACTACCTAATTGCCATAAAACATGTCGGCCTGAAAGAATCCCCTTTTATGGATTATAGGCAAATGCATAAATCACAACCCCCAAGGACCCAAACGGTGAAATGCACACTAATGAAGACTCCAGCTTCTCCAGTGCTGACAGGTGAACATTTGATTTGTAAAATGTCATGCGTCTGAGAGGGTTAAAAAGATATTTTCATTATAAGAAGCCAGGATTCCATTTCTTTGCCTTGACCTCTCTCTCTCATAGTGCACAGTGACTATTGCAGACTACAGTCTCCCAGCAGTTCCTGCTGCAACTCTTGCTTCGAAGAGGAGCAACAACAGGGACCAATTACCCTCTGTCTCAGCTCTTTTTATTGCCTATGCCTGGAAAAAAGTATGCTGCATCTCCTCCCCTGCCCCCTACCCTTTTTCAATGTCAGACCCTAACCCTGACCCCAAGTGCCATTTGCGGATTTGAACGTACAGGCTTTGTGTGCGGTATTATCTGCAGATTCACCCGGTACTGATCCAATAAACCAACAAAGCCGAAGGGAAGTGTGTACAGTTCTCTTTGTAATAAATCATATGCCATGAAAAAGGATTTCTTTAACTCCTTTACTCCATTATTCTCCATATCTCACCTTGTGGAAGAAGGTCTGTTAGTGAAAGACTCAGGATCATAGTAGGTGCAGGGAAGGAAAATGTTGTGGGGGAAGGGGGAAGGAAGAATCAAAGCAAAGGGAAAGTCGGAGGTCCTGGAGATTTCTGTAATTTGGAGGTTCTTGAAAGGAAAGGCACAACCTGAAAGGAACATAAGCAGCTGTAAAATTTTTATGGCCCGGCATTGACCACATCACTAAACCCTTCTCAATTCTAGCAAAAAACTAGAAGGGGTTTGCTAAAGCAGCTATGCGAGGGATATTTTAAACCAGTGTTGGGTGAACCTCAGAATGTTAGGCAATAATCTGAACAGAAACCTCTTAGCAGTTTGGATTCTAGTTTGAGCTTCTTTGCTTTTGTCGAGGTGGGCTGGTAACCTCTTGAAGTAGAGAGAGATGGGGACTGCAAACATTTTCAGTTAGTTTCTGTTTCAGTATTGGAACTAATTTGCTTTGACTGGATTTGCACCTCTTTATGGTGGTTTAGTAGCAGAAATGTTTGCCAAAATAGTGAATTTCAGGTGACTATTGGAGAATCTTAATGGAACCGAATTTCTAATTCATAAGCCCAAGTATCTACAGCAGAAACCTGATTCTAAGAATTATGCTCATCCAGTCATGGAACGGAAACATACCATGTCCACTGTACTCTAAACCAACACAGTTTGAATTTGCAAGTGTTCAACATATGAATGTTTTAAAATTATGTTAATATGGACAATCAACAGCAATTGCTGATTGCTCAGAAAGTTCATAAAGACATAACGGTTGGTTTCCATGGAGGTGAAAATAGTGTCATAAAAAAAGTTTAGGGTTTCCCATTGTGAATGATCAGCAGGAGCAGGTGGAAAAGACAGAATGCTGGTTTCCTCCTTTATCACACCAAAACATGCAACCACCTCCCCCTTCATTCTGAATCACCTGCGCCAACATCCCAATCCATTTCAGGCTCCAGTTCAAAATTACCCAGTTTGTTTTTAAAACCTTTCATCACTTTGCTCCAACCACCCTCACGAAGCTTGTTTCTCTCTACTTCCTTCACCTCTCCCTTCACTTACCTGCATTTTCCATCCTTCCTGCAGCCTCACTGTTTTTTGAATGCAAGGCAGCTCTCTCAATCTGGTACATCCTTCTGTATTGCTCAGCCCCAGGTCTCATTTCAAAGCTCCTCTTCAAATGTAACTTTTCTTCCTCTGCTTTTCTCAGTTTCTCTCTCTCTTTAGGGTTGGTTTTGCACTGAATGTTTTAGTTTATTTCTTGTACAATATAAACACACCACTGTTGTAGAATATACAACCCACCATCTTGCAATCTTTATGGGCCAGATTGTGGAGCTCTATGTGACACTGGTGGGTACTCATGTGACTAGTTGGCACTGAAACCAATGGCACTCATTATGGTACTCACCGGTGTGAGTAAAGGATGAAAAATCTGGCCCTAAATCTTCAAAGGTTGATAGGGTGTAGTGGAACACAATTCTTTTCCCATTGCAGGGCTGGTTTTTTGAAGCAGTGTGAACTAGTGGATGGAACAATAGTCTAGAACTTGGGAGACCTCAGTTCTATTCCCTGGGTGACCTTCAGCAAGTCACTCCACTTCCTCTGCCTCACTTTCCCTACCTGTACAAAGGGGATAATGATACTAACCTCCTTTGTAAAGTGCTTTGAGGTCTGCTGATGAAAAACACTGTATAAGAGCTAGGTGGTACTATTATTTCTAAGTTATGTATGGGGTACCTGAGACATCAGTCAACCAGTTAACTAATGGAAGCACCAAGCAACAAGTACTTGGAAACAATCTGGTCTAGGCTGTGGAGAGGAGATTTACAAATGAATGCAAGATGCAGAGGGAAACTACCCAGTTGAAACTGTTGCAGAGGATACATTGGATACAAGAGAGACTGCATTACCTGGGAGTAAAAGAGTAGCATGAATGCAGGATCTGTAAAAGAGAGACAAGGCGCGTGAGGTAATATATTTTATTGGACCAACTTCTGTTAGTGAGAGAGAAGGTTTTGAGTTTACACAGAGCTCTCCTTCAGGTGTGGGAAACACACTCAGAGTGTCACAGCTAAATACAAGGTAGAACAGATTGTTTAGCATAAGGAGTTAACACATATTTCAAAGGACCATTCAAGGTGAAGTGACCTGTAAAACCTCTCTAATCATACTGTGGGCGGGGCGGGGGGGAATGGGGCAGAGGAGGGAAATTAATGGGTTTATAGATTCTTGTAATAAAACATAATTCCAGTGTCTCTGTTCAGTCCATGATTTTCAGTGTCTAGCAAAGTTATGAATTTAAGCTCCCCCGCTCACCTTTTTGAAGATACTGTGCAGGTTTCCTTTGAAGATGAGGAGTGATAGGTAAGATATAGAGTGATCACTTTGTGAAAAGTGTTCACCAACAGGTGACACAGTGTTTTTGTCTCTCATCATTTTTCAGTGTGAGTTCCTTTGATAGTATAGTGATTAGTTTCACCCACATATTTGTTACTGGGGTATTTAGTGCACTGGATGAGGTACACCACATGGTGTGATAGGCATGTGCTGGACCCATGGGTCTTGAAAGGTGTATTTCTGGGGTGGGATGTTGATCATCATAGCAGTGGAAATATGTCTACATATCTTTTGTTCTGGCAGGGTCTGGATCTGATGAGTGGTGTGTCCTGGTCTGTGGGGAGCTTGCTTCTGATGGTGAGGTTGGGGAGCTTTTTGAAGGCTGAAAGAGGGGTCCAGGAAAGATTTCTTTCAGCATGTGCTCCCCATTGAGTATGGATATATAAAAGTCATGCAGAAGCCTCTCACCATATGTTTTGGCCATGTCCAGTTATGCATAAGTTTTGGGAGACTGTTTTACATGAAATAAGATCAATAATCAAAACAACTTTGTTTTCCTTGGAGATGGCACAAGTTTGCAAGAGATGAATAAAGAAAACATTATGGATGCAAATTAGTCTGTAGGTAAATAAGTAAAAAGAAAACTGAACACTGCTCCAAAACTGGAAAGACCTACTAATGCCCATATCAGAGTAAATTAACTGTTGCTTCAATAGAGGTGAAATACAGTGATATCATAGATTAACTAAATGATATTTTGAAATTAAAAAGAAAAGGAGTACTTGTGGCACCTTAGAGACTAACCAATTTATTTGAGCATAAGCTTTCGTGAGCTACAGCTCACTTCATCGGATGCTGTAGCTCACGAAAGCTCATGCTCAAATAAATTGGTTAGTCTCTAAGGTGCCACAAGTACTCCTTTTCTTTTTGAGAATACAGACTAACACGGCTGTTACTCTGAAACCTGTCATTTTGAAATTAGTTTGGGATCATATTAAGTAATGATGGGTGGATAATCCCAACTGAATAACTTTGTCAAAATTTGCTTCTATTTTTTTCTTTCTGAAATGTTAGTGCAAAATTCTCACATTCATTTGTTGCATAAAATAGATCCTGAAATCCATCATAAAGAATGATTCATAGGAAATTTGTCCTGTGTTGGTTAGTTACAGAAATTATGCATAATTATTTCTGTTCCCTGGTTGGGTGAGTTATGTAACTAACAAATACTGTGCAAACGTCAGTTCGCAATTCCTGTTTGAATTTAGTTGTTGTTGTTTTTCGTGTGCTCTATAGCCTGATTGCTCAAATGACCAAGGAAAGTGAACATGGTGGATTCAAAATTTGTCTGCTTTCTGTGATGTTACTACTTTAAAATATGTTTAAATGTAAATGACCTGGTCTAGTCATGCAGGAGATGCGATTTCTGGCACCGAGCTCCTACAAAAGAGGTCCTGTGGAGTCAGCATGCTGTGTCCTAGCGTGGTTTGCCAAACAGCAAGAAAATTCATTGTGAGCATGAAGGTTTCTAAGTTTGCAAAATGAAAAGGCGGTTAGCGTGATTCTGATCTCTTACCAGTTTTACACCATTTACTTTTCAGTGGCGATACTCCTGTTTTATGCCAGCACCAATGAGGTCAGAGGCAGGCATCGTGAGAGGAGCTGAGCAGGAATGGGGTTTCCTGTTCTGCAAAAAATTCAAAGATTTTTCTCACTTTTTTTTTCCCGTTCCATGTGAAATGAAACAAATCTGTTTTGTTTTGCAGAAGAGCAGGCTGTCTGGCTCACCAGCTGGCAACGTGACAAAATGGTCAGGTAGCCCAGCCATCCACATGACCTTTAGGTGGGCAGTCTGGGGAACTGGCCAGGTGGGGAATCAGCCACCTGACTTCCTGAGTAATAGGCGAACTGGCCTCCTGACTTCAGAGGTGACTACCTGGGGGCAATCATTCTGCTGCCTTCCCACAAGCCCTGCCCTGATGGGGTACCTGAGAGGTGGGAAGCTGGAGCCAGGAGAACCCACCTGCCAAGTGATTGGCTGCTTGCCTGGTCTGTCAAAATTTTTGACAGAATCCATACATTCTTGCAGAACGCTGTTCTGTTGGAAGATTTCTGACTAGCTCCAGTGTTGAGTTTAATTTTGTGGTTTCAACCCGACACTTTCCTCTTCCAAGTTGTGCATTTTGTGTTTCTATCCAAGCCTGTGCTTTGGCTCAGCATTTAGGATGTTGGGTATTTTCCTTTCATTTTTGCCTATTAAATGTAAGGTCCTAACTCCCAGATTCTTCATATTTTTGTTAAACTACATTACTAGAGCAAATCTCTATTGTTTGTATAGGTGTATTTAAAAGATTAAGATAGATCAGGCCTTCACACAATGGTTTGTGGATCAACGAAAGCTCTTTACGTCTCAAGAAGCTTTAAGGTTGAGTAGCAAGTTTGATTGTATTGTTTAGTTTTATATATAGGAAAATTTGTACCTTTGCCTGGGGTTGTCTGTTGTTGTTTCTGTTGAGAATCAATGTGATTCCTGCATTGCTGAACCATATCCACTGGTCAGATCTTGCTCTGTCAAGGCGACAATTATATGTTGCACTTGATGCCCAAAGGTGGGGTAGATGACACCTAAAGTGGACAGCAGATGTAATCCCTGCCCTGAGGAGTTTACAAACCGTGGGGCTCATTCTGCAACCCTTCCTTGTGTTCAGAAGTACCTCACTCTGCCAGTAGTCTGGGTGACTTTAGACGGACTTTTTGAGAGGAAGATATAACTCAACCTGAGTAAGGGGGACAGTATTAGACTCGAAATTAGACCATGAAGTACCAGGAGGAATACGAGTCAGCAGGGAGAGAAGAGGAGTCAGAAGTAACATATAGGATCTCACATTAAGAAGGTTACATGGTTGATCTGCTCAGTAAGGGCTAGTTCATGGCATGATAAAGTAAATAGGGTTGGGCTTTCTTTTCATGTAAATGGAATAGATGGCTTTCTTGTCTAATTTTGTGTAGGTTTGGCAACAGAGAGAAGGACTGAAAAGCCCTGGCTCAGTGAAAACACTTAAACGCATGCTTAAGTCCGTCCCTATTCCATGAAGCACTCAAGCACCCTCTTAATGCCCGTTGACTTCCATGTGCTTAAGGGCTTCTCTGAGGATGGGGTAGGAGCATGGTGGGTCAGCTTTGGCAGAACCTTGCAGACGTAGCTGGTACGTGGAAGAAAGTGGGAAGACAGTCATGGGCTAGGTGGGTGAATGGACTATTGAGACTGTCATTGTTGGCACTGCAGCATGGTCAGATTGGGGAGGTGAAGTGGAAAAGGACAAGGCTGGCTGAAAGGGAGGTTGAGGGAACAATGATATGAAGGGTAAGAAGCTTAAATGTGAGTCACCAAAGGTGCTGCTACAGAAATCCTGCCGACCAGGTCATGACAGGTCACCGCCTGATTTCTCCTACTGCTCTGGAGAGAACTTGCCCTGTTTTTTGCTAGGAGCTTTGCACCAGCCAGCAGGACTTCCACCTAATTCTGTCTGACATGGGTATAAGCTGAAGACCATACTGATGGCTGTTTTGTGTGTTTGTACAGGTGCTCCTTGATGGGGTTTGATTTAAACCGACACTGGGTGGATCCGTCTCCCTGGGCTCATCCCACGCTGCATGGAGTAAAACAGCTCATCGTTCAGATGTACAACAATCCGGTGAGTGGGGACACTTACACTGGAAAAGCATCTTCCCCGAGGTAGAGCACTGCATTGCATTGCATAGGCAGAGCCTGCGGGCCGCTTCAGGCAGCTGACAATTCTGACCTGGACAGATCCTGTGGCAAACCTTTAAAAAGGGAACCAAGCAAACAACACCTCCGCTGCATGTCATCAGGGAACATTTGAAGTGTTGTTTCTCATTGGGAACATTCAAGTGGAGAGAGCAAGTTCAAATAAGTTCAGCACAGATTATACAGGGAATAGTGCTGAACGCAGGGCCCAAATTCAATTGAGCAGCTCTTGTGATGTCTTGAGCTGGATTCAAAACAGCAGGCCCCTGAAATTGAATTACCAAGTGGCACTGATGTTTAATCCAGAGGTCTGGTAGGCATTGCTATGTAGTGTATGGGCAGGAAGGAAATAATATTTGTAAGTATTCCATGAACACATGCGTAGGCTCGGTTAGAGAAGCCGAGATGTCTGTGAAGTGAAATCTCTGCTAATCAGAGGAGATGCATTGCAGGGAATGTGGGGAAGAGGAGGAGGAAGGCAGACAGTTATTGAATGTTTGACCTCAAAGTGGAGAAGGATTAATGAACACACAACCTGAGAAAAAGCGCTGAACAAAGATGGAGACGGGGTAGGAAAAAAAGAAATGATTCTAGGCACTCTCTGGGAAATATGAGGGGATTTTATACACATTGTTTGTTGTATGGAATTCCTGATATTAATTTGATAATTGTGCTTCCCATTTTGCCAATCAGGTGTGTTTCTTTCACATAAACTGTGGTTTTTCTTTTTCCTTTTGTGTGTGTGTATTTATATGTGTATATAATGGCATGGCTTGGCACCTCACAAGACAGAGGGACTACTACTCTTGGGTAGTCAGTCCTAGTTCTAGCTTTTCCCTCTAACCCCGTGGCTTGCCAGTACACCCCATGCCCAAAATAGCATATAACAACGTCAATATAGGAGTGGCTTCAGGATAAGCTAGGAAAGTAGCCACGCAGGGGGCCTCAGCTTGTGCAGAAGAGTGGTACTCTGGAGTGGAATTCCACTGTAGGAAGAACTTACTTAGATTGTGAGCTTTTTGAGGCAGGATCCACCTTTGAATTCTGTGTTTGTGCAGTCCCTAGCACAACGGGGTTCTAGCCTGTGATGGAGGCTCCTAGCTGCTGCGGCAGAACAATCAAAAAGAATAATAGTAAAAGGAAGAAGCTGGCCAGGCAGGGTCTATTCTCCCTCTCTTTTTCCACCCCAAAGAGCAATCAAACTCTCTTCCTACCTGATGCAGAGGGCTTGCAAGCTGCATCATTAGAGAAAGCTGTTTCTCCCAGGGGTAAAGAGGTCCTTGAATCTAACAGGGAAGCTGGGTGGAGAGAGCTCACCAGCTGGTGTCCGTATCGGTTGTGTTACTAGCTGAGGTCAGCAGCAGTAAAATGAAATTGCCTTTGGATAAAAATGTTTCCTTAGCTTGGGCCTCATCCTAAGGATTTCTGACGTCATTCAGGGCTGATAATGCTCAGCACCAGCAGTTCTCAGAGCCAGACTGTCTTCTTGCACTAAATGATACGCTATGGGACAACTCTTTTCCTGGGGGAGTGTTTTACTGCTAGTCCCTCTGAGCCAATTAATATTTGCATGAACTGACAATAAGCAAGCGGCTGGGAAGAAGGGAAGGAGGGAAGAGTTGCCAGTTGCTTCAGAGGGAGAAAATGAGATCACACGTGGGCCTTTCCGCTATAGCGTTGATGGATTTTAGTGGTACACATTCAGGCTGACACGCTGCCCCCTGCCCGGGGCAGACGACCAGCACAAAGTCTCTGAATCACTTAGTCTTAAGTATTGCCCAGGTGTAAATTTCACCCTCAGCTGCTTTGGTGAGGCGCACATGTTAAATGTCTGGCTACCCAGATGGATAGGAAGACAAAACAGTTCCATGTCTCTTTCCTATTCTTGTCAAATTGTAACTGATCTGGGAATTAACATGTAAGATAGTGTTAACCCTCCTGCTTCCTCTCCTTCTCAATACAACAAAACCAGAAGAAAATGAACTGAAATAAAATGCAAAATAAGGTTCACCCCACAAAAAATGCATTAGAAAACTACCCTAATCCCTCCCACTCTATACGCTCTCAAGCATAAAAATCTGCCACTTCCAAGATCCGTCATGGGGAACTGCCCATAAGAGATTGGATTGTTTAAAGCAAAGGAAGTCCAGCTTAATGTTGCTATCCTATAACAGCCTGGTACAGCCCCTTTAGATGTATTCATTTCCTTAAATCATTTAAGAAAAATTAGCTGCCATAACAACATAAAGCAGCTTTTAAAATATTGCAACTTAGGAGGATTTTTCTTCTTCTGCAGTCTGGAAGATAAGCTGTTTCCTTTGAAAAAGTTCACTCTGTATGTGGGGGCAAGTGACATGGGAATAAGGGAAGCAGTTTTAGCTCTCTCTCTAAGACTCACGTGTACGCATACAGACACCGTAGTTACGGTGGCTCTCCAGAGGAGAAGGGATCTAGGGTATGGGCTAGAAGTAGTCGGGCCTGAGGAGAAGTGTGAATTTGGACTTTATGGGGCGTGTGTTTGCAGTGCAGGTTGTGAAAGGCTCCCACTTATAGTTCTTTTCGGCTTGATAGATCTCACTTCCACACTCTGTCTAGCCAAGTTCTTAAACTGTGTCCATCTCTAGAGCTGGTGAGATTGGTGCAACCACTGCTGGAATACTGTGTCCAGTTCTGGCACCCACAATTGAAGAAGGATGATGATAACTGGAGAGGGTTCAGAGAAGAGCCCCAAGAATGATTAAAGGATCAGAAAACATTCCTTATGGTGATAGACACAAGGAGGTCGATCTATTTAGCTTAACAAAGAGAAGGTTAAGGGGTTACTTGGTTACAGTCTGTAGGTGCCTACATGGGGAACAGATATTTGATAATGGGCTCTTAAATCTAGTAGAGAAAGGTATAAGATGATCTAATGGCTAGATACGTTCAGACTGGAAATATGTAAATTTTTAACTGAGAGTAATTAACCATGGGAACAATATACCAAGGTTACTGGTGGATTCTCTATCACTAGCAATTTTTCAATCGAGATTGGGTGCTTTTCTAAAAAATTTGCTCTAGTGTCAGCTGACTCGGTCCAGCCACAAAGGTTTTATTGCAGTGGAGGCATCCCCAAATGGTCTCTCTTCTCCGTGCCCCTCCTCATTCCTCTTTTAGGGTATGACTACACTGCATCGTAAAGCTGGGTCCTTGGGACCCATTCTGGTGGAGTCAGTGTTTCTAAGCCCATTCTTGAGCATCCCCACTGCACTTTATACCTGGGTTTACAATTACTGGATCTGGGTCTCGCAACTGTGCTAACATGCCCACACTGCACTATTCAGACCTTCTGGCTTGGGTGTGCTGCTTGAATTGTATCTGCAATATAAAATGATACGGCTGTCACAGAGGGACTCA
This sequence comes from Eretmochelys imbricata, assembly GCF_965152235.1. Taxonomy (NCBI): domain Eukaryota; kingdom Metazoa; phylum Chordata; order Testudines; family Cheloniidae; genus Eretmochelys; species Eretmochelys imbricata. The sequence goes on from NC_135579.1 coordinate 100,468,782, forward strand.
GGGTCCCCCAACCCCAGTTGGTGGGTTCTAAGACCCAGATCCTGAGTGCTTGCTGACCTGATTCATAAAGATTTGTGTGGACGACAGAGGGCTTTGGGCTCAAATCTGCGTCTGAGCCTGGGTTTTCAATGCAGTGTAGACATATTCTTATAGACCCTGTTCCTCAGTATTCTACTACCTTCCCCTTTGCAAGATCTTTTTTTTTTTGCTGCTCTAGCTATTTATGGCCCTTTTGGCCACTGACCAGTGTGATTGTTGCTTACCTTTCATGCTCTGACATCCCCTATCCTTCTGATAATGCTTTAGTGACCCACTAGATCTGCTTGGCTCAGTCGGGGGCAGTTTAATTGTCATTCAAACTCCCTTTCTCCCAGCCAGGCTTCAGGAGACAGCATCTAAAGGGGTTGCCATCAAGGGTGATAGGCCTAATGTTTTGCCCACCCTGAAAATGGAAGAATATTTTACAGTGGCCTCCTGATCCTGGAAAAATCTGCTGAAAAATCTGCTGTTCAAATTGTGAAAACAACTCTGTGGTGGCCCTATAAAAACAAACCCAGCCTTTCCTGTGCATCATGGACACATGCTCACCCCAGATCTCGCTGAAATTTTGAAGGGTGGAGCTGTATTTTCCAGTATCACCAGTTATAAAGGAAAAGGCTTATTTGGGGGGCAGGCAGTGTGGTCCAGTGGATAAACGGGTCACTTTACTAGGTGTCAGGTGATTTTTGTTTGAAACTTGCTTTCATATTCTGCAGTATAAAGATACCTGTAATGACAACATTGTTTTCATGATCTCCCACCATCACCCCACTCTGCAGTGCTATGTTCCTCACCAGACAACTCAATAAGAAAAACACAGCTCATCTCCCTGTTGCACACACTGTGTTGGAGTTTGACATAAATTTTCCTTTTGGCAGGTCAGCAAATTGTGTCAGTCTTATAGGCGCCACTTCCACTCATCTCCTGAAATGATGTTATTAGTATTATCATCAATGTGATACTGTACGGCCGACAAATAAAGTATAATAATAGACTTTGCAGGAATCTGGTGTCAAAATTGCACACTTAAGCTTCCTACACTATGAGCCTGCAAGGGGTATTATCTAATCTAACATTTGAATGTCTGAAAGCAATTGTTTTCTGCTCCATATTTCCACCACACACACGCTCTCAGATTTCCCAAACCCTTATGTATCATAGCAGCAAAGTGGAGAATATTTCAGAGCAGAGCTCAAAAACTAATTTGCACTCCTACTCAAACCATTTTGAATGTTAATAAATGAAACGGGGGAGGAGGGTGAGTGAAACTGTCCAGGATGAGCCCATCCATTTTGATTTGTTTTCAGCCCCACTGAGTAGCACAGGGAATGTGTACCCTGTTCGTAACTTTGTTCTGTTTGGGATTGTGCCTACAGATGAAGAGACATGGGAGCAATGTAAGCAGCAAAGTCACTTGGAGGGTTTTTTTAAGCAAAGGAGCTGTTTGTGCTGGAAGATAAATTAGAGCCATGCGGCCAAATGCTTGGCCCTGGTATGGCTGCATTGTGCTTGTTCAGTGTGTGACAAAGTTCCTGCTCTACCTTGGTGGGTCTTGCGCTTATTGGTGGATTTGCTCGCCTTGGAGCTTCACGGCAGCCCTTAGTTTGGCCGTTTTCATGAACCCACAGTCCAGGTCAACTCCTCCTGTGTCTGACCAGGAGTTGGGAGGTTTGGGGGGAACCCGGGCCTGCCTTCTACTCTGGGTTCCAGCCCAGGGTCCTGTGGAATGCAGCTGTCTAGAGTGACTCCTGGAACAGCTGTGCGACCGCTACAACTCCCTGGGCTACTTCCCCATGGCCTCCTCCCAACACCTTCTTTATCCTCACCATAGGACCTTCCTCCTGGTGTCTGATAATGCTTGTACTCCTCAGTCCTCCAACAGGTTCTCACTTTCAGTTCCTAGCGCCTCTTGCTGCCAGCTCCTTACACATGCACCACAAACTGAAGTGAGCTCCTTTTTAAACCCAGGTGCCCTGATTAGCCTGCCTTAATTGATTCTAGCAGCTTCTTGATTGGCTGCAGGTGTTCTAATCAGCCTGTCTGTCTTAATTGTCTCCAGAAGGTTCCTGATTGTTCTGGAACCTTCCCTTTTACCTTACCCAGGGAAAAGGGACCTACTTAACCTGGGGCTAATATATCTGCCTTCTGTTACTCTCCTGTAGCCAACTGGCCCGACCCTGTCACAAGTGGTACAAGGTATTAGCTTTGCTATAACACAGGCTTACCCAGCCAGTATGGGAAACACTGTAGCAATTCCGATAACACCAAGCACCTGGCTCTCTGGTGCAGTAGCTGGAAAAGAGGAGGTCTTGAGGATCACCTCAGCAGTCTGGCAGTATTCAGTGACTGTCATACATGCCACACATCTGTCTGAGGCACTACATGGCTATAGTGTCTGAGAAGCAATCCACACCCCATGAGAAAGGGAAGCACTGTTATGCTAATTTTACAGGTGGCAAATTAAGGCATAGAGAGACTAGTCCAAGGGCACATGAGAAGTTTGCAACAGAACAGGGAATCGAGCCTGGGTCCCTGATTCAGATGTTAGCACCTAAACCCCGGTATCCTTCCCTCAGGCTCCTTTTTATGCTGCCCATAGCTTAGACTTAGCTGAGCATCTGTTGGGTGGTAGGGTAACAACAGGCCTGAGGAGAAGGCTTTGGTAGTTCTGGCTGCTGTCAGCTAGGGATGCCGTGTTCCCCTTGTAAAGAAATAGTACGTTGGATTAACAGTAGAGCTGGTTAACATTTTTTGTCACAAAATGTTTTTCCAACCAAAATGAAGAAAAAGAAAAAAAGCCCTGCAGAAAACATTGTTCAAAATATTTTAGCTTTTGATTAAAAAATTGAAGATTTACCAAACAATGAACCAAAATTAGGCGTGTGTCTGGATGCAGGCAAGATGCTCCCCCCAGCAACACCTTAATATTCTACAAATACAGCATCAGTGTGTGGCTGGGACCAGCCCAACCCACAGCCCCCTCATGAATTCCCTGCCTGCAAAGAGTAGGCATAATTCTTGTGTGATAGGAGCTGTTGCTTTGTGGCCATTCATAAGTATGCATAGAAAAATGCAGACCGTGTCCATGGTCATGCTTCCTTGCTCCTCTCCATTATAGAAGTCACAGACGACCCTACAGATCAGGTTTTCCACAGCTTGTTACATACAGCCCACTTGCAGCCTGCACTCCTGTTGCTGCATTGTCCATTATTTGGCCCTGTATGTGCGGGGGCCAGTGCAGCCACCCTAGGGAAGGAAGAAAGCAGCTGATTAACAGTACGCAGAATAGCACAGGGAATGGTGATGCTTGTATCTGATTGAACATGCAGGGGGCATGTTTTAGGCAGTTAGAATATAGTTACTTGCATTGGAATTTGGCCAGGACACTGAGCAAATAAGACTCCTGCTCTTTTGAAAAGCGCCATCGATTTCCTTAATGACCACAAGTTGTCAGGACCTTAGTCTGTCTTCTCATTAGAAAACTCCCCTCTGAGCATTTTAATAAAACAAAACTTCTTCTTGAGTATTTTTGAAACCTGAAAATCTGAGCTTTTAAACTTCAAGGCCCCAGAAACGGCTTAACACCGAAGACCTGATAGGAATATTACTTTGACTTTGTGTGTGGCTACCCTGCAGTTTTGCATACGTTTTCTTGATATAGAGCCCAGTTTAAGCTGTTGAATGGGGTCTGTGTCTATAATGTTCCCTAAGAGCTATTATGTGAGAGAGATTGGTTATTTGAATCATTAATCAGTCTCTGGATGGCTGAAAGTTCATATATTTCATGGCTGTTTTTCATGAAAAATGTGACCTATTCATAGTGTGTTCTAACCCGCATTGGAACAAGACTTAATTTCACTTCTTGTTAAAGCTTTTCTGCCGACCGTCTTCCATTACACTAGTAAACGTTAGAAACCATATCAAAACCCAGAGGACCCCTATATGCAGAACTCCATTGCAAAGGATTCTCAGACAGGAAAACTGTATTAACTTTGTAACTCTTTCAAGCCAGAGTCAAGTTAGCATCATAGCTTGTATTTTTCCAGATGGTAGATTTCAGCAATTTCTTAGGATCTGCTTATTATATCCCTAAGATACTGCTAGTAAAATCACATTAAGGGAAACGTGTTAATTAGATGGAAGTTTAATTTTCTTATTGTTAGCAAATATATCTTAATATAGTGATTTTGCAACATAAAATTTAGCAATAGTTCTAATAATTTTATAGTAGTTTACTATATCTATTTCTATGGCTCCCATCAGACATCTTTTGCAAGAGTAGGGATACTTGCAGATTAATAGATTTCAAGACCAGAAGGGACCATTATGATCACCTAATTTGCCTTCCTACATAAAACAGGCCACTGAATTTCATCTAAAGTAGTTTGCCTGAGTGGGAATAGATCCCGTGCAGGCCTCACAAAAGAAAGTGCTCATTTCGAGCAACTGGACCACTGGGGAGAATGGCCGTTCAAGGACCATCAAAAGGCTGAGGTTCATAACAAATGAACACTCAGAAGCTTGGGTGCTTATCTAAACCATGTTCACAACCCCTTTCCTCTCCAAAATTGGGCTGGAAATGCCATGTGACTAGCCCTTTTAATTTTATTTTTTTATTTTTAAAAAGTTCATTTTAATATTTCAACTTTAGGAAACTGTTTGGTTGTGTTTGAATTTTGGTCAAAGGTTCATGTTGATTCTTTAATTGAAATGAACCATGTTACTTATACCTAATGTGAAATCTCAGAAACTTTGATCCTTGGTCATTTTTCAGAGCATCAGTCTCGAAGATGCAAAAATATCATATTATTAAGGCAGACTTATCTGCATGTGTATCCTTTGAAACAAACACAACAACATGCACCTTGAGACACTGAAGGAAGCCTTACTGCTTTAGGTCATTCTCTGCAACAAACTTTAGAGTCTGGCTAGGAATGTGAACTTGTTACTTTTTACCAGACTCTCCTGAGGAAATCAACTTGCCGTCCAATGTCCTCATAATTATTGCATAGCTTTACTAAAAGAGATCCTTTGGTGATGACTTTGCTAAATCCTCTAGATTCCTGTCTATAAAGCAATGTTTCCCAAAGTGCAGTATATGCCTCTCTGGAGGTTGTGAAGGACTAGCCAGGAGAGTGACCAGACCTTGCAGTTGTTCTTCAGAGTCTCAGCTTCCATTTTTTTAAAAGTAATTCCATAGGTGTTATGGTATGAAGAAAACCTTCAAAATGTGAAGCGAGCATAATCAATGCAGATATGTCTGCCTGAGTTTGCAGAGAGCCTGAACCAGTCACTCTGAGATGCAAACTGTCTCATTCATTTCTGTGAGTACTACCCAGATGCCAATGATGAAACTGAAAATGTCAACACTGTTAACCATTGCACTTCTCACCAAAGAAAGGAGAGGAAGGCTCATGTTATCAAGATTGACCCCAGCATTTCATAAAGTGTGTATGTGTGTTGGGGGGGGGGAACAGCACAAAAGACTAGCTGGGGCAGTGTGGATGATGGCTCCATTAAGATGTACACAACACAGGGAAGGTTTGCAGAGGTGGTGTGGGATGTCTGCTTAGAAAGTTGGGAAATGCTGCTGTAAAGGATCCATGATCTATAGCTTTCTGTCTCCACATGTACCCTGATTATTATTTTTCAGGGTGTGTGGGGGTTACTTTAGGGCTGTTTCAAGCTCCAAATTAACCCTGTAGCTGGGATACACAGAATCCTTAATTACAGAGCATTTACACAAGTAATAACTGCAGAAAAAATAACATTGCTAATTTTCAAGCTGATTGTGTTGCTTAATGTGGGCCCTATCTGCAGGTGTTTGTTGTGTATGCTCCTTTTCTGTACATAAGAATGCCTTACAAGTGAGGTTTATAAAATGATCTACTGTAGTGAAAATCATGACCTCATTCATTATTTTATATCCAGCTCCTTTAATTCTAAAAGATCCCAAAGGATTTAACATGTACAGGAATCAGTTTGCCCACCACAGAAATGCAGACACCTCTGGGGCGGACCTCATCAGCATTTGTCTTGAATTGGGAAATTCTTGGAGTTTTTCATCTTCCCAAAGTGGGGAATTCACTGCAGAATTAAATCTCTGCAGGAACAAAAATTCCTTTCCTGTGACTTGAAGAGTACAGAAGCATTATCTGCTGTATACCCTACTTAGTTGGCCAACCCACTTTTCTACACTTGGGCTTTCTGCTATTGCCATGGTTACATCATAAAACAGAGACCGCTTTTTATTCTGTTTATGTCCCTTTGATAATGGTTGTATTGATCTGGCCTTGCGTGAGCAGAACTTCTCAGTTTACCCAATGCCGTTAAGGGCACCAGATTTTTACTGCAGCCAGCGGACGTGTTCCATCATCTCTGAGCCCTTGCACGCGAAAGGGAAAAGCAGCAGGACTCCACATACTGGTGACCTGAGATAGTGGCATGTATCAGCAGCTGGCACATGAAAGACTCAACTGCCTCTAAAGTTAAACGGGGTATATGCATGTTTCTTTTCTGCCAGTTTGAATAAATTCTTCAATACGGAAAAGAGTGGGATTCTGGCCCCCTTTCAACTTCTTTCCACTCTCTGACAGTGGATAGGGTCTGGGATGGCCTCCTAGGGAATTCACTTAGTGCTGTGGCATTGGGGAGTGTGCTTTGAGGCCTGAGACTCCCAGACAGCGAGTCTGGGCACGGTATGTGAAGCTAGATCTCTTACAAGCAGAGTGATCACTGAACATTGCAGTGCTAGCCTAATGCTACGCTGCCCTACTGAACAGCCCCTGGTGTTCCCTGGAGATGATGGTGACAGGAAAGTGCTTTTCACTCTGACTATTCTGGGCTGAAGAGAGGATCATGGTCAACCAAGTAAGTCAGAGCAGTTCCCAGGGCACAAAGCCACATTTATCCCCTATCTCCTAGGCAGTGTCTCCTGAGAGATGCACACAAAATCTGTCCCTAGATCTCCAGACCACTGTTGTCTTTTTATTCTTAATCGTACAGTTTGGCAATAGATATCCATCCTTGGTCCCAAATAATACTTAAAAAAAAGAAGTATGTGCCTGTTTCCTGAATATGAAGCAGAGGGAAAGGGCAGCATTGAGGTGAGGCGGGGAGGGAGACTGGCAATTGTAATATTTAATTATTTTATTTTTCAAAGGATACAAAGGTGGAGAAGTGGAGATTATCTGATTTCAAGGGCAAACTTTTTTTTTCCTTAGAAACCAGAAGATCCTGATTGCTTGATCCAATCTCAGCCTGGTTTTAGTCTGTTCATTCTGAAGATCATTTTCCAAGTGGCATGGTTACTTTGTAACAAGATTAGAGGAAGAGGGAGAGAGGCTGTGAACTGCTCAGTTGCACTCCAAGGACTGTTGGAAAGTACGATTTGGAGTACATTGGCTACAGAGGGGTATGAAGAGACCCATCTAACCTCTTTCTAGTATTGCAAGGAGTTGAGATTGCTCACATGAGTGGATTAATGTTTATAAAACAAACATTTAACCATTATTAGCTATTTTAGTCAAACTGAAATATACCATGACTGTATAGTAACGTGGCAGGGGCTTTCTTAACAGAGGGTTTGCAAATGACATAGTTGATTTCTACTGTATTGCAATAGTCAAGGATTTATAATACAATAGTCATTGCGATTTTATATTATTAGAAAAATAAATTCCAGTGTAACATGCTGGTTCTGAAAAATAGAAACTCATCCAAGTGAGATATTTGTCTAGTATTGGCTGGGTTCGGAGAGCCCCAGAACTGCATGTTGAAGTCAATGGGAGCTGTAAATGGTGACTTCTGCTTCTTTAAGTGAGCTCCAAAATGAAGCCATTATGCCTAATATGAACTAAGTAATAAGCAAAGTTTCCATGTGTGTGTATGCAGACGTATGACGTATATTACGCATTGCTTCTCTAGCTTGTGCATTGGCCAGAGGTGTTTATCTTTTTCATTGTGGCAATCTGAAATAGGATCAGCTGGGTTTTGAAAACAGTTCTACCCTGGTTATGCTGAAGTCTTGGGAGACAGTTGAATGTCTCAGGGTTTGGATTGGAGCTGGGGAGCTATTAACAAGGCCAGTGCAAAGACTATGGTGTACTCTGGGCACCCAGGCCTGGAGTGCCTAGGAGAAAACGCCGTCTGGCTTTGCAGACTGGCTGACTTCAAAGGGTCTATGCTAACTGAAGCACAGCCCCTTAACACACTGCGCAGAGCCATCCTGCATGAACTGGGGGATGGGATGGATGATCTAGTAGGAATTTTCCCTTACCGTTGCCCTGTGTGTGATGTCAGCTGGCATTCTCCTTCAGGACATAGCATTAGTACTGAGAACATAATCAAACGTAAGTTAACTGGCTATGTTCTGTAGCTAACTTTGTTAATGTAATGCAATTGGTGTAAGCTACACCAGATTGTGTTGTTAGTTACATGCTCCGGACTGCATCTAGCATGGAATTGGTGAGGCAGTCCAAGGACACCACAGAAAGCTCACACCTCCCAAGAGTGCCTCTTATTCAGCTAGTGCTTCCTTCCACTTGTCCGAGTAGACATAGTGAAGGGCAGTGGGTGGATGGGGAAGTGCCCCCCCCTAAAGATCATAGACAGCAAGAGTCACAGCTGGACACATTTCCCTCAGGAGCTGTTAAATGCACAGGAAATGTACAGAGCTGATATCAGTTTATGTTGGGTTAAAATTCTCAAATCTGCCCAAAGTTAGGGCCCCTCAATACATAGATAAGCTTCCAAATAAAAGTGGTCTGAGCACCTGTCGTGCCAAATGAACTCTGCATCTCTGACAGCCAGCCCATTTGGATTGCCATTTTCATGTCGAAAATAAGATAAAATCAGTCGCTCCAGTGTGGAGTTATTTAAGCCTGGCTACAGCTTTCTCTTGGAATTTATTGCTTCCAGTGACAGTAAATTTAAGTTTATTTTAAATTGTTCCAATTCAGTGTATTACTTGTGAAGGTATCCGAGAGAGAGAAAGCTGAGGAGCTGAAGTCCTCTATCTACAGGACAAGGTTCAGCCCTAGGGTTGGGTTGGGTAGTTCACTTTCCAGCCCCAGAATTATTATTATTATTTACTTATTAGCTGTATCGTATTAGTGTCTAAGAGCTCTAGTCATGGACCCATTCTGCAAGACACTGTATAAACGCAGAACAAAAAGATGCCCATGACTCACAGAGCTTCCAATGTCCATCTCTTCTCTGAGACTGCCAACAAATCTGCCAATTATGGAGGGGGATTTCAGAGGTGAAGAACTGGGATGAGACCATTTAACACCATTCATAGACATCGCCATATAATGACTTTTACCAGCTTCTGACTGGGACTGCATTCAGCTCGCTAAACTAGAGGTGAAGTGATCAATAGTCCCTCGCCTAACCACTGAGTCATCCAGTTCCTATAAATTAGAATTAAAAAAAGATAAATCACTTGTCGGAGCAAAATTTTGGAGTGGGAATGGAGTTGAATAATAAATATGGACCAGAGTATTTTTGTAAGGAAAATTGAGACATGGGAGATTTTAAAAGCCATGGGGAGGTATTTTTAAAATCCTTCTTTCCCTACAATTTTCTTAGTCATCTGCTAACAGTCTTCCCTCAGAGAGGATTGAAACTTTAAGAGAAGCCTCACTGAAGTTTAGCTGGTAGTACAAAAGAATGGATTGTCAGTCAGACCAATGCAGACAGCAAGGCATATAAAGAATGAATGAATTTGCTTGGACTGTTGTAGGTGTTTTACAGTCAGTTTGAGTAACCTACTAGTGAGAGTCAGAACAGCTTTAATATGCAGGGGGAAATGCAGGGCAGGCATGGCATTAGTTTACAAAGTGATGCTCATGTTGGAGCCTCGGAATAGCATATGCAATGAAATGGATCGATGGATGGAATTTAATCCCAAAATAAATAATCCTGGGTTACTGCACTGACTATACTGTTCATGTCCATATTTAATTCAGTTGAGCCTCCCATTCTTGAATTTCCTGCAAGTTGCCACAAATTCCAGTCTGCCAAAGTGGAGTCTTGCAGGAAGGGAGCATCCGAACTGAATGGAAGTCTACCTGGCTGTAGAGGAACAAGGAGTTGCTCTTTTGACAATGCCAAAACAAATCAAGCAGTCATGAGACTGAAAACCACTTCTCACCATCTTTGATATCCAAATGGTGCATCACAAAGGATAACTAGCTACACATTCTTCCTCAAGGAGCATCCCTGTGGTTGTTCCACTTTAGGTATCTTGATGCCCTGCGCTTGTAATCGGAGATTTGTGGTAGCAGTGCCCGGGTTGGGCCACGCACGCATAGCCGTCTTGTGCCGCTCTGAGCGGTTACATAGTGGTGTGCAGCCAATCACCCCCCAGTTCCTTCTGTGGCTTGAGTTGGTGCAAGCAGCAGTGTCCTTTCTTACTTCAGAACAAATTTACAGTAGATAATTCATAGTGGTAGTGTTATCTTAGTTGTAATTAACTTCCCTATCCTCTTGCCCTACTCTAATTTCTTTAATTTCAACCAAAACAATTGTTTTCCTTCTACCTTCCCTCTCTACCCCGTCTCTCCGGCAGATGTACCGCCCTAGCTTCAGACAGGTTTACCCCTGTTTTTCTCTAAGAGACCGACTCTCTCACGCATGCCCGGCTTACCTGGCTTGAAATGTTGCCTGGCTTGCAGACTCTCCATACCAGTCTCTGACGGCTGTGTTCAGTGTGTCCACAGCCTCGGCGAGACACACGTTACTCAAAAGTGCCCATGCTGCAGAAAGCTGACAGCCAGGACAAGAAAAGTTAGGGATCTCCAACTGAAGTGACTCATGATGGAGAAATCCCTCAGGCCAGCCTCCGACCCTGAGTCTAGGTCACCCTCTGGCCAATGGTCGCCAGCGGCAGCCTCTGACAGGGGCTCTGCTCCAACAACGGCTGTCAAGGAGCCTACTCCTAGAAAGGCTACAAAAAAGTGGTTGCAGACATCCCCGCATTGAGACTCCCCTAAAAGAAAGCGATCTCCAAATGAAAAATCTGCCCCGGGGCAGACGGCACTGAGAGTGTTGGACCGTGAGGCGCTGGGAACATCCGGCACCAAGACTTCCCGAAGAGCTAAAGACCCTATGTGGGCAAGCTATAATGGAGGTTCACACACGAAAGTCAGGTTTCAGAGTAGCAGCCGTGTTAGTCTGTATCCGCAAAAAGAAAAGGAGGACTTGTGGCACCTTAGAGACTAACCAATTTATTTGAGCATAAGCTTTCATGAGCTACTGAATGCATCCGATGAAGTGAGCTGTAGCTCTCGAAAGCTTATGCTCAGATAAATTCGTTAGTCTCTAAGTTGCCACAAGTCCTCCTTTTCTTTTTACACACTAAACTGAAACCTTCCAACTCAGCACCCAAGGAGCTGAAGAAGATCTTGGCACCAAGCTCTACAATGGCGCCACCTACTGTACCTATGCCACACAGCTCTAAATCCTTGGCATCAACAGCTTCAACTCATGCTCCTGGGCCATCCACCATACCTGTCTCCAGCACCAAGCCTCACGGTGCCACAGCAGTTCATGAGGCATGCGGACCTGATGGTGACCTCAGTGCCTGTATCTCCTTGACTGGACGATGAGGGCACCCCATCGAGATCGGTACCAAGCCATCTGACTACTCCCTGAAGATCAGCCTTCGCTCCCCCATCTCCAGTGATGAGGAAGAATACGATGATGCAGTAATATATACTCATCACCCAAGCCAGGACCATCTCATCACCAACCACCTGCGGATATACGAGGATGGTATGGTCACCCATGGGCACTGCCCCCCAGACCATTCCCACCTAACTGGTCATACTGGGATCCATGGGCAATGTATAGGGCCCATAACTGCCGGCCCCTTAGCCCACCTATGTCCAGAACACTCCAGGCCCCTTCACCAACTCTCCCAGCATCCTCAGAAACACAAGAGGAGGACACTGAGGAACCTCAGGACACAGCCGAATATGACGCTTCGCCGCCTACTCACCTCTCATCTTCATCACCAGAAGAAACCATAATGCCACCACCCCCTATTACGGGGGGTTGATTTCAAATCCTTTCAGGACCTCCTCGAAAGGGTGGCTGAATCCCTAGATATTTCGTTGGTGCAACTACCAGAAGCCCAACATAAGCTCATGGACATACTCCAGGCATCCCCAGCGGCAAAGATAGCCCTGCCAATTAATGATGTTATCATGGAGCCTGCAAAAATCATCTGGTAGTCTCCAGCTACCACACCACCCTCGTGTAAGAGGTCTGACAAAAAATATTATGGGCCAGCAAAAGGAGGGTCTTTGAGATAGTTATCCCTATGGGTGCTCCACTACTCTCCCTCCTCCCTTCTACTTTGAAGTTTCAGGTTGATTCTCTGAGGTAGAGAAGGAACGGGGGGGATGGCTGGCTGCCCATCACTATGTATCCACTCAGAGTGGCGCGAGGCAGCTACGGAGTGTATGCGGCCCAACCAAGCACTGCTACCATAAATCTCTAATTACAAGCGCAGGGCGTCAAGACACCTAAAGTGGAGCACTCACAGGGACAACCATCTCAAAGAACCTCAGTTACTGCATGAGGTGAGTAACCTTCTTGTCTGCTGTAGGTGCTGCATTGTGCCAAGGGGCCTTTCAGGTGTCCAATTGACTGGCAGCAACCACTTTGCCACTCTTGAAGGAAAAGTAGAGTTCTGTGCAAGGGATAGATAAGAGTGCTTAGGAAGAAATGGCATTTATTCTGAATAAAGTTGCATCTGCAGCCTCCCTACTGGGACATAATCCTCTCAGTACCAGGGTTATTTCAATCAACCTTAAAAGACTCCCTGTAAATCTGGCTCCCATTCAAGCTCATTCACCAACTGTAACTGCCCAGGCTGATGAAACTAAATGCAGCCAAGTGCAGAAGCTCATTGCTACTGCATGGAAACAAGGTGTAGTGCTGATTTCTGTGTTAAACTGCACCAAAGGAACCAAAGGAGAATAAAAAAGGATGAGCCTGATTTTGAAAAATGGTCCGGCACAAAAATATGCATGCATCTGTGCGTGAAGTTACCCCCCAGCCGACTGTCCTTTCCCCCTCAATTGGCTGGTCCATGAAGAGGATGACAACTTGCCACTGCTCCCAACTAATCAAAGCAGTGCTTTAATTCACGCCGGGGAGGTCTGTACTGTGCTGGTGAAGGTCCTGAGTTCAGACCTGGTTGATGATCTGTTTGGGTGAGGAGGTGATAACTGATGCTCACCTTGTTTTCTTAAGCACAGTTGTGATGTACACCTGACCTTTGGGAAAATCCGGTCCTAAATGTCCTCAGCCTCTCTCCCCTGTTCCCAAACTATCAGCCCTCCAAACAACTGCTATTTGTTCCCTCCAACAGATCTTGCACCCTCTTGTGTCTCTTCCTGAATCCCTCTTCTTGACTCTATAGTTTCTTCTAGGTAACATTTCTCACCTTCATTGCTGCCTCTCTTTACCTGCTTGACGTCATCTGCTCCCAGTCCCCTCCATCCCAGCTGTTCCGCGCCATTCTCCTGCCCAAAACTACTCACGTGCACTTCCAGCTGGCTCCTCGCCCAACTGCTAGTTCCCATTCCAACAGCTGATGTTGTTAATCAGCAAGGGGGTGGGGGGCAGCTCCTGTGAGTAGACCATGTCCGGGGGTTGTGGAGTCTTCAGCAGTGGAGAGGCAGGGCACTTAGGGGAGACAGCCGTGCAGAGATCAGGGAGTTTTTGTTACCAGAGGGACAGGGCAGGATTCTCTTTAGCAAAACCTCTGATTTACCCCAAATCCCAGCTCCCAGCAATCTTCCCCAGTTCCCAGACTAGTGCCTCCTACCTGATCTGCCCGCGGGACACTAATGTCAGTTAAGTTATAGGCTCCCTCACTGGGAATGTAAGGATTAAGAGTCTCTCTTCTTCTGTCTGCTCTCAGAAGCATTCTCTGCAACATAGGGAAGTTGATCCATTTTCCTCAAGGTGGTTCCTAGCTTTATAAATGACTTTTCACGGATACGATAAATATTGCATTGCGTGCCAGGAACTGGCCTCAGCCGCAGAAATTGAATGAGCAGATGCCTAATTAGTCCATTATTTACCATGGTTAAGATAGCTGAATTGTGATGAAAGTGACTCTACTTTAATCACTAATTCATGACACAGACGCTTATATCATATATTAGGCTGTTTATATCATATATTAGGCTCCCATCCCCTATTGTAAATGGCCTGGCAACTGCTCAGTTTCTGAGTGCTCTTTTAGATAAAGCACTGTTTGTTTGTTTATGGCTATTTTTAAAAAAAAAAAAAGGCAGCCTGGAAATTAGTTCCTTCTCCTTGATGATGTTCTACACAAAGAGAAGACGCTGAGCTGCATGAGGTTACTGTATGTTGTCACCGTGTCTCAGGCAGTTGTGGCATTCTGCTAGCTAGCAGCAGCAGTGGGCGAATCCTACAAGGCTTGGAGGGGTCCCTTTGGCTCCTGGTCTGTGTTTCCTGAGTCTAGAAAACTGGGCTGGAGATCTCATGAGAACAGGCTGTCTCACGAGAGCCCCATGTTTTCTGTTTCTGGCTGGGCCGGGAAATTCTGCTGAACTAGCTTTGGCTGTGAATGCAGCAGCGCAGTTATAAATAGAAGGCATTGTGCGAGACGGGGTGGCAGGACTCTCCGGTTTTACTGCTGGCTCTGCCAGTGGCTTGCTGTGCGTCTCTTTAGGCAGGCCATTTCAATTCACTCTTTACGTGTCTGTAAATTGGCTTTAAGATCCTTACAGGCTGGGCAGAGCTGACTGGAGCATTTTGGGTGCAAAGTTCCCCACACACCAGAAACTCCCAGTTCCCTCCTTCTGCTCTTCACCCCCACCCTATGCTATCAGGGCACGCCCCAAAGAGAAATACCCTGCAGCTATCCAGGCAGTAGGCCTGGGTGGGGGAGGTTTACAGCAGGAGATCGTTTTCCCTTGCCCCACTCCTGGGGGCAGGAGTAATCAGCCCCCAATAGTTCATCTTCTCTCTGTTGCCCACGCATTTCTTTTTCATGCGGGGGTGGGCAGTCAGGGGGTGGGTAGTAGGAACAGATGCTCCTTACTGCCGGACCTAGTGGGAATGGAATTTAACAGGGAGTGCTGGGTCTTCCTCTCCCAGCCACTCCAAGGGCATGTCTTGCAGCTCCAATCCTGGACCGCAGTGAGCATGGGAGAAGCTAGCACAATGGCAGTACGGGGGATGGCTAAGAGGAAGCTGCAAGAGCAGCTTCTAGTGTGTGGAGGGCTAAACTCCCGAGCAATTTTCCTACCTGACTGTACCCTGTGACTTACTTCTCCCCATAGGCCAGGAACAAAGGATTTAATTTGAGGGCCGGCCCGGGCACTGAGCATCATGGATAGCAAGGAAAGCACAACCTTTTACCGCAGTGAGCTTCTTTAATACTGAAAGGGGATCATTAATTATTGGCATGGTTAGGTTTCAGAGTTATGACATTTTTTGATGGTGACTGGTGAGGCCTAGAGCCTTTTCTTAGACGCCATTGCTCTCCATCTTTAGCCTCAAGAACACTGCAATGGATTCATGCTTGGAAGGGTTTATTTGCGGTCGAAAAGCTTTTTATTATAAATTATTTAATTTCTGCAGAAGACAGTACAGGGATAATAATATGGGCTGTCTAGAAGGTAACAAGAGAATCCCCCTCCTTAATAATAATAGAGTACCCCACTTGATATCCTTCTAGATTCTCTTGGAATGAATTTCAATTGAAATGAACCACGTGTTGGTAGGAAAACAGGCCATATCTGAAGAGGCCTTGTGTGTTCTTAGCTTCCATCTGTTCATTCACACCTTCGCATCCACAATGCTCATTCCTCACTCCTGGCATACTGCATCCGTCTGTATGTCTGATATTCACTGGGAAGTTAAGTGATGAGCCAGAAACAACCAGAGGCAAACCTACAAGGAAGAAAGCCAAGTAAACATCAGTTGCATTTTAAATCTGAATGATTGTTGAGCCTGGTGCTGTTGGGAAGAGAGAAGGAGTTAAGGATTGCTCTCTGTCTTGTGTGATAAATGGCACGTTCTATGTAACACCAATGAAAGATGCTGAATGAAAGGTTAAGGGAATTCCCAGCACAGGGTCTAACCTTTATTTTACTCACTGTTGTACTGTGGGTTTGGAATAAATTCACCGAGTTCTAAGGAATTTACCACCAGAGGTTTTCTCTTTTTGTTGTGTTCTTAAATGAGCTCTTTCACTTTAAATCCTCCCCCCTACCTGTGCTTAGTTAAGAGGGGGGAAAACAATTTTTAAATATTTAGAAGATTTCAGAGACCAAACAGAGAAGAGATGTTTTCTTTTTGGAGCTTTGAGATTAGTCACGCTGCTGTCTGTTTTGGAAGAATGCCGATATCATAATAGAGAGACCAATCTTGTGGTGTTAATGCATATGGACTGATATCGCCTTCTCTGTATTGCAGAAACCCTTCCAACTGTAATAAATTGGAAGCCCTTTAGTCTAAGAAGAGCGATTATCAGAATCCAACATATTTCTCCCCCTCCCTGTCACCTAACTTTGTACTCGCTCCTCGCTTTTTGTCTTGCATAAGCACCAAAGAGAGAGGGATTATTTAGGGTCGGCCAAGGGTTTATAATTAGCAAGGAAGAATTGAATAGGAAAACTTCCCTAGCAGTGAGATCTATTAGACTGGAATATTCTCCCAAGCAAAAAATAGAATCCCTTGACTCTTAAATTATTTAAAACTAGACTAGCCACTGGTTTTCAACCTTTTCCATACCAGGAGCCCCTTCCCAGCGATCTAGACTGAGCCCCAAGATTTAGAACCATGGCCATGATGAATCACTTGAGAATATACTAGTGGTACTGGCCTTCGAGTATAATAAAGATGACCTAATAAAACCCAGCATTGTGCCTTGCTATAACGTATTCCATCCAAGGATCTCAAAAGCTTTAGAGACCCTAATGAATTGATCCTCTCAGGCCACTGTGAGATGGGGAAGTGTTATCCCCAGGTTGCCGCAGGGGGATATGGAGCCACAGATGGGGTAAGCCACTATGTCAAGGCCTCAGATTTAAAGTGGCAGTTCTGCAGCTGGCAATAACGAAGTCAAAGAGTGTATTGAAAAGCAGCATTGAGCTGATAAATGTATTTAGCCAGTAAAAATCCTTGTAATTGTGCAGACTGAGACCAGGATAATCAGTTTTCATGCCATCAAGCGACAGCAGCAGGTTTCAGAAATCAGTCCTCCCCACCACCGTGCCTGCTGCATTACACAGCTGTCTGAGTGCATTATGGGAGTTTTCTTAACTTTTCCCATAGCATCAAGCGTCAGCCACTGTCACGTGAGCTCCTTTTAAAGGTTGCTGAGAAGGTCAAATACTTAGCAATCTTTTTGAGGTTGAAAGAAACGGATATTTAAATGGACTATACTTTTGAAAACTATGAAGTTTTATTGCAATAGCTCATTTTTTTACAAAGAACTTGGTGCTGGTGAAAGAGGGTTGAAATCTTCTTTTGATGCACAGAACAGGTACTGAGTAGGCAAAGCACTTCAAATATTCCCTGCCTTGCCAATATGCCTCACTTGACTGAAAGCGTTCATCTAGAACATTAAAAGGGGATTTCATAATTCCTCTGGCCTTTTCAGTTGAGACTTTCAACACCCGGGAGAAGAGGGTGGTGTTTTAGTGATATAGATACTTGTCCTCCATATTAAAACCACAACTCATTTCACACAGAGACCCAGCTTTATATGATGACAACTTCCAGTCACTACAGATCTGGGCTGGCTTTGAACCTGCAATCTACAAGTGGAAAACTCTGTAGCCTGTTTCAAGTCCTCTTAGCTGTCTACTGCCCCGGAAAGCTGTATTTAAAGTCAAATAATACTATGATAGCTTTATAAAACCTGCTTTGCTCCTAAGACTTACCAGCCTGTCCTCCACAAGTCTGGCACTCGCTCACATAGGCATTTTAAGTCTTTGTGGAAATAAGAAGAAAAAAATCCATGTTCTAATTTGTATGGTTCCCCCTTTTGTATGGCATTTAATCTTTTCCACATAAGGAGGGGGATAATTTTGTGTTTCTTTTAGAAAAACTGTGAGGTATTGAGAGACTACAAAAGAGAGGACCCTGTAACATCTGATGTACCCTGTGATGGATGACAAAGGTCACAATGGATTATAATCCCTTGGCTGGATTCACTGTTTTGGTTTCTGTAGCCCGAACTGTCAGAAACCAGGCTTCAGACACCCAGAGGTAGAAAATGCCAAGAGTACCTGGAAGGGCAGGTCAACTCAGAGATGCAGAGCCACTTACAAGCTATTATTTCCAGTTGAACCTATTTTAATCCAGTGATGATAATGATTTTGTTCTATCATGGTTTAAAGGACAAGATTTTGAAACTGAATGTTAATTCACAACAATGCTATTGTACCATCTTGCAGACTAGCTCCTCAGCCTTTTGGAGGAAACCCATACATGATTCGACCCATCTACAGAAGCATGGACGTCCACGTAATTTATTGTGTGCATTGCAGAGCATTCCCATGCCTCCTTTTAATTACATGGGCATTGCTTGTGTTCCAAAGCTCCAATTCAGGAAAGCATCCCTCATCATCCTTTCCTGAATTGGGGCCTAAACCTAATTGTGTAATATAAAATACTGTGGTTTTCTTCTCTTTATTTCTGGAGACGTTTTCTAACAGTCAAAATAGATTTTCAATCTGAACGCTGCCTTAGAGCTGTCTTAGAGATACAGTATGTTCAGTCACATTCCATCTAATAAAAAAATGAGGAGTCCTTGTGGCACCTTAGAGACTAACACATTTATTTGGGCATAAGCTTTCGTGGGCCAAACCCCACTTCATCGGATGCATGCAGTGGACAATACAGTAGGAAGATATATGCAGAGAACATGAAAAAATGGGTGTTGCCATACCAACTGTAACGAGACCAATTAATTAAGGTGCGCTATTATTAATTGGTCTCATTACAGTTGCTATGGCAACACCCATTTTTTCATGTTCTCTGCGTATACATCTCTTCCCACTGTATTGTCCACTGCATGCATCCGATGAAGTGGGGTTTGGCCCACGAAAGCTTATGCCCAAATAAATGTGTTAGTCTCTAAGGTGCCACAAGGACTCCTCGGTTTTTTGCTGATACAGACTAACACGGCTACCCCTCTGAAACCTGATTCCATCTAATAGATGTCATTCCCAGAAAATGCTTAGTGGGTCCAATTCTGAGAAAGCTGAACAGCAAATAGAATAGGGAGAAATAAAATGAGGAAAAAATAAAATCAGTGGAACCATACCTTCTGGATATATCAGTTCCTGAAAAGAATTAACTTTGACCAGTTAATCAGTACTAATATTTATTACTCAAAGTCTTATCCCTTTTGATTTGACAGGCCTGTTTTGGCTAATTTGTTAAAGATGACAAAAAGGCTTATATTCCCCTAGTTCATTCTGACCTTTCTTGCTATTAGAAAATTAATTTCAGAACTGAAACAAATGTATTAGTGTTGTCATGTAGGCAAGGTATTCATCCTTTCTTCAAGCTGTTTCTTCATATTAATCCATCATACTGTAACATGATCGCTTTTTGACACACAACATCTTACCAAGATACCTTCCACAGTCACACTGACTCTTATTAAATACTGCGCATAAATTCCAAGCACTAGAAGTTTTTGATAGAGAGGGATGAATGGCAAAAAGCACAGATACAACAATCTTTTTTTCTTTTGACAAAGTTTTATCCACTCTGGACATGGATTTTAGAGAAAAACAAGCAAATGCTCAGGTTTTCCCTTGATAATGTTTTACACTCTGACTGACAAACCACTGGTCAATAAATACATCCAGTCAGTAACTTTCTTACCCGTGATTTTCATTCATTCTTTCAGGTTTGCTTAGTTGAAACAAATTTGGATCCAGAGAGCTTTCAAAGCTCAGAGGTTGTATTTTCTTGTTATTGTGGAAAGCTGCCCGCCCCAGTTTCATTATAACTGCTCACTGCAATTTGCCCATAAATTGCCCATAACTCCCAGTAATTTGCTTATAGATTCTTTACCAAATAAAAGACATGGACAATATTTTCACATCATAGTACATCCATTTCAGTAATATATAATAGCAAATATGTGAGATAGTGGACCAAATTTACCAATATGTTCTAGCTGATTGACAGTACTCCAGCAACACAGAGCGGCCATAAGCCAGTTAAACATCAATGGAGAGGCACAAAACAGTTCAGAGAACCCGTGAATCCTGCCCATTGTTGGAAATGAGGAGTAAACCTTGGAAGGGTTAGCGGTTCAGGTGGGATAAGCATCCAAATGTTTGGATGTTTATCACAAGCTTACTCAGATGATTTGCTTTTCTTGTAGTTGGTCTGCAAAACTGGGAGAGATAGCTCAGGAGAACACAACTTTCTAAAGCATGGTTCTCAACCGGGAGTGTCATGAACAGAGGTCGTCCTGCCCTTCTCGTATGGGTAAATGGGAAGAGAGTCCCAGCTCAATGAGAGGGAAGCTCCGGCACGATCCTCGTATGAAAAAGGTTGAGAATCCTTGCTCTACTGGTTCCATTGTTTCGTGTTTCAGTCCACAATGCTCAGCACCTGGCAGGATGAAGCCTGAAAAGGGGTATGTATTACTAGGTGACTGAGTTGTTGTTGCTTATCAGCCTTTTTGGTTCTGGAATTTGCTCTAGCTTTCCAAAGGATCTTCTGAAACCATAGGCTCTCAATCTGAGGATCACAGTCAGATCTGAGGGAGGGTCACAACTGTTATGAGAATTATATTTCAAAAGCAGTGTCTGTATGTATATGTGTGCGTGTGTGTGGGTAGTTAGTGTATATTAAGATCACCATCTGGTGGTGTACAAAAATAACAGCATCCTATTGTTCACAAGTGCTTAGATTCAATAAAGTTGTTGTCTGCTGCGAAAGGCGTCCTGTGTGCAGCTGTCAGCGGGAACCACCTTCTCCTTTTTATGACTAAATGGGGGGGAGGCTCCTGAAACTGTGGGAAGGGTAGCCCAATGTTTTTTGTTGTTTTTTTTTCCTGTTGTAATATGGGATCAGAGTATGGAAAAGTATGTGGACCCCTGTCTTAAACCATGCAGTAAGGAGTCCCAGATGTGCACTTTAATGAATTTGATTTCCTGTCCCTTTAGAAGGGACTATCCAAAATACATGAGAAGGGAGAGACATTTGTAATTTTAATTGCTTTGGTGCTCATGACTTACTGGGTCCCTGAGTCCATCGGGAGTAAAGGTGGCAATGCCGCAAGTTATACAGTATCCTGCATCGTTGAATTTATAATTTGGTGTTAGAAAGAAATACAAGTCTCTCTGTCATTCTGTTCCTTTTTCAGATATTAAATAGGGAGTAGCCATTTTTCTTGAATGGTTGTTTGAGGAACAAGGTGATGTTTTTAGAAGATCTATGGAAATGAATAAAAATCATGAAGCCATACAACAAGAGTAAACATGTATCCAAATGGAGCTCTTCAAATAATGCTGGCCATGTGTGCGGCCAAAAATTTGGGCCATAAATTAAATCACTAAATTCACTGATGGGAATTAAGTTTAAATAGGGAAGAAAATGTTCTTTTTCTGATATATTTATTTATTTGCCATGGGGCGGTAGGTATAAAACATGGCATTTTATCAGGCCCAAGAGTAAAATGTCAACAAAAGGATAATCCTTCTGCTTTGTAGGAGGGTAGGGGCCCCATCCAAAGTACACTGAGGCCAGAACTAACCAGGGGGATTCTCTGATTATATGGTGTGTAGTGCAGGTGACCCATTTGGTCACTCCTTATTGTGCCCTCCACCATCTCTATGCGCCACTTTTCCTGAACGTTTTTATTGCCTCTAAGCGTTGGTAATGGATAGAGAGAAAGGATGCTTCAGCATCACTTACACAAAGCCAGAATAGCTGGATTTTTTTTACACCGAATATATTTATTAGGAAAGTCAAATGCAGTAACTATAGATGTTTCACATCTCGTGTCACCAAAAGTAGGAGTGAATACTTGCTCTCTGACTAATCCTTAAATATAATATTTTGCCTGTTTCTGATCAAATGCCTGCTTATGGTTTGGAATACATCTATAGGACCCAATGCTTAGAGTTACTGACTGCCTCCCACAAAGTGTTGAGAGCCTCAACTCCCTTTCACACAACGCAAAGTCAACCTGTGGAACTCCTTGCCAGAGAATGTTGTGAAGGCCAAGACTATAACAGGATTCTATAACAATATAGATAAATTCGTGGAAGATAGGTCCATCAATGGCTATCAACCAGGATGGACAGGGATGATGTCCCTAGCCTCTGTTTGAACAGAAGCTGGGAATGGGCAACAGGGGATGGATCACTTGATGGTTACGTGTTCTGTTCATTCCCTCTGGGGCACCTGGCACTGGCCACTGTCAGAAGACAGGATACTGGGCTAGATGGACCTTTGGTCTGACACAGTATGGCTGTTCTTAGGTTCTTAAGTCAATGGCAATGGAGGGTGCACAGCACCTTACACCAGGTCCCAGCAGAACCACAGTCACAGCAACAAAACTCTGGGGTGTGTTTGTGAACTGCAGGTAATTGTGTTTCTCATTACCATAGACTCAGAAACACTAGAGATGGGAATGATCTCTTAGATCATCTAGTCCACCCCCCGCAGCCAGTCAAGTGTGGTCCCTGCCCTGTCCACACAGTGTCTTGCTAAGAAACATTTCCTTCTATTTTGCCAGTCTTTTCTTTAACATTAGGAGTTGAAGAATCGCACTTTCAGATTAGAGATGGTCTTAAGTCATTCATGGACCAGAAAAGGGTACTTTTCACAAGGAGCCTTGGGGTGACATATTTTTGAAACATTTCCATTACTAATGATCAGTCCACAGACAATAGATTCTATTGTTCTTCCCATGAAGGCACCACTGAGTACAGTGCCTGCAGCCTCAGACTTCTGCTGCACATTTAGAATGGCAGGGACATTTCAAACAGTTTCTCATCTCCAATATAGAGGTACCAAGGAAATACCATTTGACAACATGTGAAATATTTTGTACTAGGCATGTGACCATGGACCACACTGGGGCTATGTCAGTTTGCACCAGCACAGGATCTGTTCCTGTGATACTTGTATCCTTTCCAGAGCTGGTTGAATAATTTGCTTTACTTTTCCATGAAAAATATGAAAGAAAACTAGGGGGGGGGGGTTGGTAAAATTTTCGGAGGATTTGTCAAAAAATAATTGAAAGATTGTGTTCATTTTACAAAAAACAGAAACTTTTTTTGACAAAAATGGGAAAATGTTGTGCAAAACATTTCTGCATTGTCAAAAAGCTCTTTTTTAAAATAACAACAACAAAAAGTCTACGCTTTCCTCCCTTCTATTGGTTCAATACTATTGGAGAATTTAGATCCCGAACCAACTTCCATTAGAGTCAATTGCAAAACTCCAGTTGCCTTCTGTGGGAGTGTGATTATCAGCTTCTGGCTGCAATGGCTTCATGTTGGAGAAACAGGCAATTGTGAGCTGTGGAGCATGCAACTGAAATAACAGTCAGACATCACGCTCAGCTAGGTAGACACAAAGGAAGGAGGGCCCAGTGGTTAGGTCACTAGCCTAGTGTAGACCTGGGTTCAGTTCCCTGTTCTGTCACAAACTTCCTGTGTGACCTTGGGCAGTTCAGGTAGCCTCTCAGTTCCCCATCAGCAAAATGGAGATATTAATACTTCCCAACCTCACAAGGGTGTTATGGGGATAGATATGTTAAAGATTGTGAAGTGTTTTGAGATCTACTGATGGAAAAATACTATATAAGAAATAGGTATGATTATTAGGCAGTAGTGCTGCTGGAATATGAGGGCTATAGTAAATCACAAATTGAATATGAGTCAACAATGTGATACAGTGGTGAAAAGGGCTCATATCCAACCTTGGGTCATATGACGCAGGAGGTAATTGTCTCGCTGTACTCAGCACTGGTGAGGCCTAAGCTGGAGTGCTGTGTCCAATTCTTGGCACCACACTTTAAGCAAGATGTGGACAAATTGAAGAGACTCCAGAGGAGAGCAACAAAAATGATTAAAGGTTTAGAAAACCTGACCTATGAGAAGAGGTTAGAAAACGGGCATGTTTGGACAAAAGGGGACTGAAAGGGGACCCGATGATAGGTCTGTTAAAGGCTGTTACAAAGGTCAGTTGTTTTCCATGTCCACTGAAGATAGAATAACAAATAATGGGCTTAATCTGCAGCAAGGGGGATTTAGGTTAGATGTTAGGAAAAGCTTTATCACTCTAAGGGTAGTTAAGCGTCAGAACAGGCGTCCGAGGGAGGTTGTGGATTCCCTGTCATTTGAGGTTTTAAAGAACAGGTTGAGCAAAGACCTGTGAGGGACAGTCTAGGTTTATTTGGTCCTGCCTCAGCGCTGCTCAAGGTCCCTTCTAGCCCTACATTTCTATAAGTCTATGATTAATCATCAAACCACAATAAGGAACTGATTAAGGAAACTGTATGATTTGTACAGTGTAATCAGTATGCCACGAGTCCCATTGAAAGTATCAGACCACTCACACACTGGTTATGTTTGTGGTTATCTCCATGCTCCCAGAGTCCTGCCATCACAATTTCAGAATTCAGTGCTGCTTTTGTGGTTTATTGTTAGAAAAGCAGTAAAACGTTTAAGCTTAACAAAAAATATAGGGGAGAAGGGGAGAAATTGATATTTTTTAAAAAAATCTCATTTTCTTCAAAACGTGAGGTGATATTTTAATTTTGTAAAAGATCGGATTCATTTTTGTGTATGAAAAGATGGAGTCTGTCAAGATCCAGGGAGCAGTTTATTGTCAATGAAAGCAAAAATTGATCTCTGAAATCTTCATACTGGACAAGTTAGCGAATCTTGTCAAATGGACAACGAGTAACTCATACTACAAGCTTTCATTCCAACTACACATACGCAAAGGATGTAGGATCTAGAGGGTGTTGCCAGAAAATGGGAGTGAGTTGTATGTCCGACTTGTTGTTACCGTAGATATGGTCTTTGTCTGTAATGCCTCTACCTACCTCATAAGGGTGTTGTAAGAAGGAGAGCCTCTCTTGATTTTCGGGTGTTCAACTTGAGACATCATAAACAGCTTGATTTTCAGAGTGTGCATGCTCAGCACTTTCTGTGAAGACGTCGGGGTAGATATCAAAATGGGCATCCAGAAATCCAGGCAACCCAAAATCACCAGTCACTTAAGAAAACTGAAAAATACTTTCAGCTCTTCAGAATATAGGTGCTATATAAAGATGGGTCTAGACTGAACCACTGCACTTGAATGGTGCTGAAACTTGGAGGTGGTGACTTGGATTCTGGATCCAGACTTGTAACTAATCCTAGATAAGTGTGAAATATTATTATTACACACATTTCCATCACGTTGGTGCCTTCCTAAATCATTCTTAGCTGGGCCCTAATAATTGCTGGCAAATGAAAATGCATAAAAGACAAATTAAAAACATAGAAAATGTGTGCTGTGTTTTTAACAAAGCTGCACAGAGGCTTTGCCTTGTGCTGGGAAAATGAAACTCCTTGATCCTGCTTCTTGCTGCCATTTTCTTAACAAGGGGGTTGTTACCCAATGAATTGTTATCCTTCTCTCTGCTGGTGACTCGCCTGACAGCTCTCTCTCTATGCAAATTAACAGCTATATACACATTTATCCAGGGGCAGTTTGCTTTGGCAGTCTCATCAAAAAATCATATTCTGTTTTAAATTACACCCGTTTTCCAAAATACCTCCCACGCCACCCTTAAAAATCATTCTTTCTTTTTCTGATTGGGAATTTCAGCACCACTTAAGTCTTAAAATAAATGACTTGGTTTTAGATGGATGGATTTTCCCCTCTTTTTCTTACTAATGCTTATTAGTTATTTAGTTTTGGATTTGATTTCCTAAACAGGAAGTGGGATAGTAGAAAATTAAATCAAGAAAGTTTGTCAGAATTCTTTATGGAAAATCTTGTTGTTTGGGGTCGAGACAGCTCCTTATTCTTTTGCCTTTTGGGCAATGGTCTTGTGTCACTCACATATCATAAATAATCAGCCTCATCAGGTTACAGAAGAGATTCATCAAATCACCGCAATGCAGAGGGTAAATCTGGCCTTAACTCCGGGCTGAAAGTGGCCTTTCAAATCTATTTTGGGGATTTAAAATATGAAATACAGACTCTCACTGTGTGTCTAGTTGCTGCTCATTGTTACTGGTTGGAATTTTTAATTGCTTAGTTTTATATAAGCTGATATACATTTAATGGCCAGCGATTGAGTTTGAAAGGGTAGTTGTTTTCATCATATGTTTCTAATAGGGGAAAGTTGCCTGGCAAAAAACCTTTTAAAGATTTAGTAATCTTTTGATAAACTCTCTGCCAGAGGGGGCCCCCCTCCACAATTTTGGAATGCTCCCATGTGGTGTGTTCTAAAGTACATTAATGAAATGAATGGCCCTGCAATATTGTAATGGCTCATGATGAGCCCAATACTCTTGTTGTGTACACATGTGAGCACACTAACTACCAGCCCTCTTGAAGTCTTTAAACCACGATATGAGGACTTCAGTAGTCAGACATAGGTGAGAGGTTTTTCGCAGGAGTGGGTGGGTGAGATTCGGTGGCCTGCATTGTGCAGGAGGTCAGACTAGATTATCATAATGGTCCCTTCTGATCTTAATATCTATGAATCTATGAAACCCCTATAGGGCAGTGACTAGCCAATGTTTTGGGATCAAGATCCAAACTTTGTAGCTCTGTCTGCCTCTGTAAAAGAACAAACCACATCCTGCGATGAAAACATCACTGAGAGTTGTAGAAGCTCAGATCTGGATTTGAACTTTGCAGGTGAAGCCCTTGTTTTAGTTCCTGACTCTGTCACTGACTGTGTAACTTTGGGCAGCTCTGGGGAAGAAAAGTCTGTATTCGATGAGCCCATTCCTGGATTATAGGCAGGAGGTGTGGGATACCCATCGGTAACCCGCAGAGACATGTTGCTAGAGCCCATTCTTGGAGCTCAGGCAGGAGAAATATGGGAAATGATTAGCCAAGAAGATCATGTGCTCCATGGGAGTGGGTTTGAGTATTATAATAAACCTTATAACCATTGCTGGTGCAGACTTGTTCCCTATGGTGCAGTTTTAAATGGCCCAATGAATGAAACTTGCACCATTTTCCTTGGTAGATTACAGTCAAATTAAACAACACCATTAGGATGTTGCCAATCTCCAATTGCCCAAAAGCCCCCGTGGGTCACTCTAAATCATGCTGAGCACAAACCTGGTCCTCCGCTTGCCCTAGGATTGGGGCTGGGAGGTATAAAGATGACATCAAGTGACCTTTGTCACCACCCTCTCAAGCTGCACTGATTCCAGTGAAAAAGATATGCTTTGGAGGAGCAATTTTCCACTATTTTGCAACTCAGAAATGTTTCTTGCAAAGTGTATGCAAAATGCTCATTTTCACATCAAGAATTCACAAAATTCAAAATGTTGCCTGATTTTGATGGTATTTGAATCTTTCCCGAGGGGAATTTTAAAATTCCGATTTCTGAAACGTCAGCATTTTTGCTTGAGAATTGGACCATTAGTCTGTGAAAACTGGCCCTTCTTTGAATGACCAAAAGCCCTGTTTTTGAGTGAGAAACTGCAATGTTCCTTTCTTCTCTTTCCTTAGAAACGCAATCATTTTCTCAAATTTGAATGGAAATGTGCACACCTTGCTTTTTGAGTTTTGTGCATTTTTGTTTCATCTTCTCTGCCCATCTCAGGGATTTAACACCGTCACAAATGGAAATGGACCAAATCAGAGGATCCAAGCATCTTCAAAATATGTGCCAATCTGGGCCACAGCTTGGATATGAACAACTTAAGCTTTGAGGTGGTTGCTATTGTTTCACCAGCTCCCCTTGGTGTTCAGTTACTTAGCAGATGTATTAGCAGCTGAGTTGGCACATCTGCTCCCCACTCCCCACACTGGATCTCTGTTACATATTCTGTACCTTTCTTATATACAGATCTTCGATTGAAGTTATGCGATAAGAGATCCAGGGAGTGGAATTTTGCCCTGTATCATGTATACATCTGTTGTGAATGTTCCTGTACGCAGCTTGTACTGTTGATATACACAGAAGAACATTGCAAACAACTCTGGACCCAGTTTTTGTATGCAAGTGCCTTGAAAGGACATTGGCCTCATGCATGTGGTTTCTCCAACTGACATGTAGGTACCTATTTGGGGAGCTGATTTGAGAGCCCAAATGCAAGATCTAATCACCTGAGCATGAAAACAAGGCTCGGTATATAATAGCACCCCTCCCACACACCCACAAGAACATAAAGTGTAAGCTGACAAGACAATATTCTAATTTTGGAAGAGCAAGCATGCTGCAGTGAGACCTTGAAAACACTTGCTGTACACTCAGTGAGCTGGAAGATTCTCTGTGTATTCAAAGATATTCCATGGCATAGAAAAAGATACAGATCTGGCATGATACTGAAGTGTGCTGTTCTCATCTTGTCTGTGTTGTTTTGCAGCAGAGCCGGGAACGCCTAGCTTGGGCCCTGAGTATCACGTTGCCATCCTTTTTATTTTCTTTGTGATCACCGCTGGAAATTTTGTCCGATTAGAAGAAACTTTTACCTCTATTAAGCCCACGAATCTCCTTCAAGCGACTGATAGACTGGGCCCTAACGGCAGCCGCTTTACTTCCTTTCGGGCGCCATCCATCAGTCTGACAGTGGCTGCCGATGGGCCAGTCATATTGTCTATATTTCATACACAAACATCAGGCCTGCTGACAGCACTTTGCACACTCGGAAATTGCTTTTGCTGTGAGCTGAATTTCAACGAGAGCCTTTTCCCCAGCTCCATCTCTCTGTGTTTATGACCCTGAGGAGCAGAGGAGCTGCTGCGAATAGATAATGCTGAAAGCACTCTTGTAGCACAGAAGGTTTCATGTCTGAAGTATTTAATGTTTACAGCAAATTTGGTGTTTGTTAATTTGCATTTTTATTCATTCCTTGAAGAACTGTCACCTCATTCTTCTGCTTGTCCTTTGCCCAGATGTGTGGCAATTTCTGCTAGGGGGACAGCTGTGAATGAACATGAAGTAGGGGTGGGGAAGAAGAGTGAGGAGAGTTTCGGTGCCGCACAACCTAGACAGCAAATCTGAGCAGCCAGTTGAAATTTTCCTGCTTTGGAGGATGAGGTGAAATATGGGTTTGTAATCGGTGAAGAACCACCCTTCCCACTCGGAGCCTGAACAATTATGTTAGATAACTCATAAGCCATCCTTAGATAACATTGTATGCACTAATACAAAAAGGAAAGGATCACACCCCGGTGGCCAGGCAAATGATTTTAATTGCCCGGAAGGGTGGCTATCTCCTAATAACCAAACATTCCCATCTATGTTTAGTACTGGTATAGAAAATCTCTTTATTCTAGTAGGTATAATTAGTGTCTCTGTGCATATATCTATATCTACATGACAGCAGGGAGGTAAATGTATGTGTGTGTATTTAGATACACACAGTCTCTCATATTATAGATCTGTATCTATTTATACTAGAATAAGATTGTGTGTGTATGAGAGAGATTGTGTGTGTGAGAGAGAGAGACACCCACACACTGAGGAGGAGAGTGCAGGGGGAAAGATGAAGTTGGCAGTTCAGAAAGTTGCCTAGCAGTTTCAGCTCACCTACGCAGGTCACATAGATTAACCTACCCCTCCTGAAAGTTCTCCAGGCAATCAGAATGCTCCTTCCATCCAAACAGTTTTATAAGGACTGTAAAGAATGTACAGAGATCTACCCATGTAAAACCATCTCCTGCTTGAAAGCCCACTGAGCCATGAAATGTAGGAAAAGGACAGTCATTTCTTGGTAAAATGTTACGTTTAGTGTCCCAAAATTGAATTCCAAACTGGTGTATTTCTGACATTCAGCTAGAATAACCTATGTTCAAGTAACATTAAAGGGAAACTGTCACAGTAAAAATCTTACATTAACAGAAAAAAATCCCTTACCTCTGTTATCGGTAGCAGCTTTTTTAAGACTGTTGAAACAGACAGAATTTTAAAACTCTTATTTGCTTTTTCACTTATGCTAATTGCTTCTCTCCTCCTCCCCCTGTATTTATTCAGTTCGAAAAGAGGCAAGGCTGGGCAGTTTCACTGTATGTCTACAGTCAGTGTCATTGCTTTTCAGACATTAACTTTATACCTTTTCGTTTGGGTTCCAAGCATTGCCATTTAAATCTTACTCTCATTAGACCCTTTTCGTTGGACTCCATCTCCATTTTTGTTCGATTTTATAAAACCTTTTCTTTATAAAATCAAAATGTTGGACCTAAACAACCTGGCAGTGTTAAATAGTTAAATAAGAACTTCTTCAAAGTTCTTCAACTGCTTCAAAGAAATAAACAAGAACGGCATTTAAAATATGGGACAAACTTATCAGTAAGAGCCCATTCCTCACTTTATCTGTGGTACAAAAATCATATATTGTTATCATAGTTATGATCCTTTGCATGATTATTGCTGAAATATTAGGGGGTGGGAGGGGAAAGTGTCTCCTGCTTTGGCTTGATTTGAGAGACAGAATATTAAGTACAAAATAGGGCCTGTTCTTTAACATAAAGGTCGTCTCTTCAACTAACCGGTGACTGGGTCACTCGTATGTGCATAGTTTAACGTAACCCTCTACATACATACCATGAAGCAAAATGAAGTGGTTTTATTGCCTCTAGATCAGGGGTTCTCACCCTTTTTCTTCCTGAGGCCCTCCAACATGCTAGAAAAACTCCATGGCCCACAACTACTGTTTTCCTGCATATAAAAGCCAGGGCCAGTTACAGGATAGCAAGCAGGGCAGTTGTCCAGGGCCCCATGCCACAGGGAACCCTGCAAAGCTAAGTTGCTCAGGCTTTGGCTTCAGCCCCAGGTGGCGAGGCTTGGGTCACCGGGCTTCAGCCCCATGTGGTGGGGCTTCAGCTTTTTGCCTTTGGCCCCAACAAGTCTAATGCCAGCCCTGCTTGGCGGACCTCCTGAAACCTGCTTGCGGACCCCCAGGGGCCCCCAGATCCCTAGTTGAGAACCACTGCTCTAATAATATATTATTATTATTATTATTTTATTTATTATTTGTGTTATAGTCGGGCCTAGGAGTCCCAGCTGAGACCAGGTGCCATTGGTCTAGGCAATCATTTGTGGCACTGTAATCTCTTGTGAGTTTCCCCTTCAACCTCTTCTGTATGGACCTATGAAAGGTTCCAGCTACATATGGAATCTACATTCTGGCTTTCAACTAAGTAGGAACCGCAGGAATAATTCAGTGAAACCAAGATGGTGCACAGTCTTGTTCTAGGCAACATGAAGTGTAGAAAAATGACTGTCTGATGACTGTTGGGTGATCTTTGTGAAATTAGTGGATGATCTCAGTCCAATACCCTGGGCAAGGAAAGCATATTCTTTTTGCTGGCACATGTGAACCTGAACCCTGTTTTTGTGAATTGTCCGGTTTATAGATCTGAGACATCAAAAAGTCTCACAGAAACACCCCATTATACTTCCGATCCCCTGTCACACACAAATGCATACAAGGAATCAGGGCTTACTGGATGGCAACATTTCAATGGACCTTTAGGGTCACATAACACCTCCGTTCTCTAGTAATAGCTTTTCATTAGCTTTAATCATAGAGGGAAAAATAGTGTGGGTTCGCCCCCCTCCACAGATGAAGAATAATTTAGAATAATAGTGCCAAGTCAAACAGTGAGTAAACTTTTCTACTTCATTACTAATCTGTGTATTTTTGTGATAACCCTACCATAAATAGCAGTAAGCTATAGGTGGAAGGGAGAGCTAAAAGGGGTATAATTCCTAAGATTAGTTCTCCTGGAGCATTCACTACTTTTGATACATTCTTTCAGTAGAGATTTGTATCATCGATTGGTCTGATTTAGAGCATTATGGTTTCACAGTCTTGAAGGATTTCCAGTGAAGTAAGCGATTTAGAGCTGTTGCACATAGTATTAAATTTCAAAGCAGTAACTCGGCTATGTTATTGCCTTTGGTCCAGTCTTTACTGCATACTTTAATCTCAGAACTGGTAGTTTATAAACGAAGAGATTAGGGTGATGACGGTTCTAGAAACACATAATAATAATTAATAGTAAGTGTGGAATTTCCCACCTTTCTTCTACTGTTTCCACTCGCATGCATACATATTTTGGCAGATACTGTGGGTTTCTTTGGAGATGTGCACAAGCCATGACATATGGATCTATAGCCAAACGTTACCCAGCCATAGTTGTTCAGAGTTTGGTGGTTTGCTCAGGTCAGTGGTTCTCAGCCTGCTGAATGCTAAAGGCTGCAGGGCCGGAGCGGTGGGGTCCGGAGTCCCGAGTGCCTAGACACCTGGTCCAGCACGGCAGGGTCCAGGGACGCAGGGGACTCCCTGCCCCACGCATCTGAATCTGGGGCTGGCTTGCCCCGTGCAATGGGGTCCAGAGCTGCTGGGCTGCCCTGCCCCACTCAGTGAGGTCGGGGCTGCCCTGCCGCCCAGCCCTGCAGTGGGGTCCACTCCTGGCCCCACTCTGTGGAGGGGTCTCTGGACAGGGGCTGGGGCACTGGGCATAGAGGTCTGGAGGGGGTGGGGGGACCGGAGCAGTCCAGGTAGTACACTATGGGCCACATATGTGGCCCACAATGATAAATGGGTTGAGAACCACTGGCTCAGGTCCATCTGCAGTTGTCACGTTAGATAGAATGATTATGTGAACATGAGCGGGACACTTCCCCCCGATGTGGGGAAGAAGCACATTAAATTTCTGATTTCCTTGAAGCGTCGCATGAAAGCTTAGGTTGCCTCAGAACAACCTGGTGGTGTCATATGATGTTGAATGTTGAACTGGTAGCTTTAGAGACATGGTTATTGTACTGGTCCTTGAGGGTGCCATGAACAATTATGGCACTATGCCAGCTGGCCACTGTCCGAGACAAGATACTGGACTGGATGGTTCTTGGGTCTGATCCAGTCTGGCAATTCCTAGGTTCCTAGCTATGTCCATTTCAACCAATGGCAGGACTTGCTCACCATGATCATTCCCTTGGTACCAGGACCCGTGTGTCTCATAGGCAACAAGCAGTTCACCAGTGAGCCTGATTGAAGCTTGAACCTGTGTGAGCCAGTGGAAGTTGTGCTGCGGTTGTCTCCGCTGGAACTCTGCGTTGGCGTAGCTGATATTACACTAGCTCTGCTCCAGGGTAACTGCATTTTCCCCAGCTCCTTTCCGACAGCCTATCTGTAACATACCTGTTGACATGAAAATACAAGTTAAAAAAATGTAATTCATAGGAAAAGTCTAATTATTTGTGACATTTCATCCATCATGTCCTAAGCTTCTCCAGAGGAAAGTAGTAACATTTCGTCTCCCTGACAGCAAACAACACACTGACGGACTGAAAAATGTTCTTCTGTATTTCAAAATGCAGCATTTAGGAGTAAAGAGCAAGTGCAAAATAAATAGCAAGAGTAAAGAGCAAGAACCCACATGACTAGGGGGCAGAAGCTGGGAGAGCTTTTTAAAAGCTTTCTCCTAGGTTAGAAAACAAAATAGTCTTCCTGAAACAAGCAGCTAAACAATTCATTACATGCAAGCTGCACCAACAGCGCTCAACCCAAGCTGCTTCTGCTTTCCTAAGTGTGCACACACAGCAATAAGAACAGAGGAACAGCCGGACTGGATCAGACCAATGGTCCATCTAGCCCAGTACCTTGTCTTCCAAGGGTGGCAGCGACCAGATGCTTCAGAGGGAATGCACAGAACAGGGTAATTTATACAGTGATCCATCCCCTGTCATCCAGTCCCAGCTTCTGGCAGTAAACATGAGGAGAGGCATTTCTTAGCATGTGCAAAAGTGGTGCTGCATTTGAGTTGAAAGCATTATGCCTCCCTTCAGACTACTTTCAACCTGCCCTCCCTTTTTGGCGCCTGCATTTTTCCAGGTGCAATTTTGTGCCTGCAGTTAATTGTAGGTGCATTTTATATGATCTAGGGGCAGACAGATCAGCACATCCCACATCCAGCCCTCTTGGAATTCCTTTTAATCCTTTTGGTTGGACTTTTCAAAAGTATCTGAGTGACTTAAGAGCACTAGTCCTATGGACTTTCAATTCCTATGGAAACTGGATTGATTTTGACAAATATGCACCTAAGTCACTTTGGTATTTCTGAAAATGCCATCCTTGATGAATAATTTTAGTGAATGAACTTCTGTGTAATTAGATCCGCAGCTTATTCCTCTCTCCCTTCAATACTCTTTGGTCCGACTCAGCTGTGTGACAAATCTGTGGCCATATAATTCTTCCTGGCTCTCACTGTGCTCCATTCAGCACCTCATGTGACAGAAGAGAGAAAACTCATCTACTTCTGCTTGAAAACCACAGGCCCCTCCCACATAAGCAGAAGGAGGTTTTCCAATGCCTATCAGCAGCATAGGGTATTTGAAGCACATTTGTGTTATTTTGATTCCATCTGGTAGGGCTAAGCATCCACACTAACCGGTACTTAGAATCATGGAAATGTAGGAAGAGACCTAAAGAGGTCATCTAGTGCATCCTTCCATGGTGAGGCAAGACCAAGTATGTCTAAATCATCCCTGACAGGTACTTGTCTAACCTGTTCTTAGAAACCTCCAACAACAGGGATTCTACTAGCACCCTTGGTAGCAAGCTTCCAGTGCTTCTCTATGCTTACAGTTTAAAAAATGTCCTAATAGCTAATCTAAATCTACTTTGCTGCAGATTAAACCCATTCCTTCTTGTCCTACCTTCAGTGGACATAGAGAACAGTTGATCACTATCCCCTTTATAACTGCCCTTAACATATTTGAAAACAATAGTTATCGGGTCCCTCCTCAGTCTTCTTTTCTTAAGTCTAAACATGTCCAGTTTTTTAATCCTTTTCTTATAGGTCAGGTTTTTCTTAAATCTTTTATCATTTTTGTTGCTCTCCTCTGGACTCTCCAATTTGTTCACATCTCCACAGTACTCACCAATGCTGAATACAGCAGAACAGTTACCTCCCATGCCTGACATGTGACACTCCAGTGAATACCCCCCCAAAATGATATTAGCTTTTTTTTGCAACTGCATCATGTTGTTGGCTCATGTTCAATTTGGGGTCCACTCTACCCCGAATCCTTTTCTGCAGTACTACCACCTAGCCAATTATTTCCCATTTTGTAGTTGTGCATTTGATTTTTCCTTCCTAAGTGAAGTACCTTTCGTTTGCATTTATTAAATCTAATCTTATTGATTTCAGACCAATTATAAAATTATAAATTCTCCAATTTATCACAGCCATTTTGAATTAGAATCTTCTCCTACAAAACACTGGTAACTTCTCCCAGTTTGGTGTCATCTAAAAATTTATAAGCATATTCTACACTCCATTATCCAAGTCATTAATGAAAATATTGCATAGTACCAGACCTAGGACAGACCCCTATGCAACCCCACTAGGTAGGTCCTCCTAGTCTGACACCAAACCAATGATAACTGCTCTTTGAATATGGTTTTTCAATAAGTTGTGAACTCACCTTACAGTAATTTCATCTAGACCACATTTCTCTAGTTTGTTTATGAGAATGTCATATGGGACTGTCAAAAGTCTTACTAAAATCAAGATATATATCCCATCTAGTGCTTCCCATCTACCCACTAGGCCAGTAACACTGTCAAAGAAAGAAATTAGGTTGATTTGGCAAGATTTGTTCTTGACAAATCCATGTTAGTTATTACTTTTTTTGGATATTATTTGTTCTAGAAATTCCTCATTCATTTCCTCCTGATTTGTTGTTCTGTAGTAGACCCCTACCAGGATGTCACCTCTGTTTTTCCCCATTTTGTTTTTGGAGATTTTCAACTGGTCTGCCTCTTACCTCCTCTGGACCTCAGAGCAAGTGTATATATTCTTGATGTATTGTGCAACATCACCTCCCTTTTATTCCTGCCTGTCCTTCCTGAGCAAGGGATAACAATATTCCCATCATGAGATTTATCCCACATTGTTTCTATGATGCCAAATATGTCATAATTTAGTTTGTGTATTAAGACTTCCTGTTTATTCCCCA
This sequence comes from Eretmochelys imbricata, assembly GCF_965152235.1. Taxonomy (NCBI): domain Eukaryota; kingdom Metazoa; phylum Chordata; order Testudines; family Cheloniidae; genus Eretmochelys; species Eretmochelys imbricata. The sequence continues at coordinate 100,505,023 of NC_135579.1, forward strand.
TACTACTTGCATTTGTGTCTATACATGTAAAATGTTGAGCAGATTCCCCCACTGTATTCCCTCTTATTGCTCTGATGGCCCTGTTGTAATTTTCCATTCGCCCGTCTCCCCACAACTTACAGCCCTCTGTAACGGTCACCTTTTTTATACTTGCTCATGGGCTTTTGTCACCCTAATCTCTTTGAACTTAGTTTCAAGCCCTCCTCACTAGGTTGATGTCTGAAGATGCTCTTTCCCCTTCTTTGTCAGATGGACTTCATCTCTTCCCATGAGTTCTCCTTCGCAGAACAGCTTCCTATGGTTCAGGGAGCCAAAGCCCACCTGTCAGCACCATCTGGGTAGCCATGCATTCATCTCCAGGATGCTTCTGTCCCTGCCTGGGCCCTTACCTTTAATCCATAGTGTGGGTGAGAACACCACCTGAGCCCCTGTCTTTCACCCTTGCTTCCAGAGCCCTATAGTCACTACTGATTTGTTCAGAGTCAGACCTGGTGGTATCATAGTACCTTTGTGGATGAGCAGCATGGGGTAGTGGTCAGATGGCCAGATGAGCCTTGACAACTTTTCCATAGTGTCTTGGATACAGGTTCCATGCAGGCAGTGCACCTCCTGGGATATCAGGTTAGGTCAGCAGATGGATGCCTCCATTCTCCGCAGAGGTGAGTCCCTGATCACCACCACACTTTGTCACCTTCTCTTGAGGGTAGTGTTCAGGAGCATCCCAGCCTAGGGGGCAGGTGACTCCTGTTTCCCAAACATTGGGATCTGCTCTTTTCCTCCTGTTCCCAGTACTGCATTACATATGCCTCTTGAGATGGCACTTAGACCCTAAGCAGTAGTCTGATGCCATGTCTTCATATAAATAAATTCTGTAAACTCACCCTTGCCTCTCCAGCTACCTCTTCTTCTTCCGTTCATCCCTAAGCACATGAAACATGCTGTTTACAATCACCATCTGGAGTTTCTCTCTTCCAATTCCATCTTCAACCATCTCCAAACTAGTTTAAACCCATAGCACTCAACTGAACCTACTCTTGCCGAAGTCTATAATGACTTCTTAGCCAAAACTCAGAACCAAGACTCCATCCTCAGCCTCCTTGACCTGTTAGCCACCTTTGACACAGCGGACCATGCTCTTCTTGAAAACTTGTCCTCCTTTGTTTTCTGTGACTCTCTCATCTCCTGGTTCTCTTCCAATCCCTTAATCATTTCCTTTAGTGTGTACTTCATCCCCTCTCCAGATTTCTATAGGGGTTCCACAAGGCTCTGTGCTTGGTCTCTGCTTCTCTTCTCCCTCTACACTTTATCTCTGAGTATTCTCAACTGCAAACACAGACTCCACTATGAATTGTGTTTGCACAGCACCTAGCACAATGGGGTCCAGGTCCATGACTAGGGCTCCTAGAAAGTATCATAATAATTAGTTGTTTAAACAAACATGCTAAAAATGACCTCAAAGTGGCAGATCAGTTGAATCTTCCATCTCAGAGGTCGAATGAAGAATAACAATGAAAGGAGAAACTTTGAAGCTATACAGTTCTCTTCCACTTCTGACCTTTTGTTTTGAAGAAATCCTTGGATTCAAATACAATAGTGCACTGTTTCTCTTCTTGGCTCAGAAAACCTGCCATTGTTATTTCGAGAGCAACTCCTGATGGTTGCTCTGTGAAAAATACAAGTTTATACAATGGATCCTAATCTTTCAGGACGTGGGGTTGTTGATTCCTCTTCTTTTTTCTCTTCTCTTCTTTTCTCTTTTCTTTTCTCTTTTCTTTAGTCACAGACAAACAGAATCTGCGAGTACATCATAAGCCAAGCTGTATTTTCTGTTTATTGCCACCAGGTTAATAACAGTAATGGTGAGAAGAGAAAATGAGGTGTTATGTAAAATCCTGCATTGCAGATTTTGGTGGTGATGCAAAAGAGCTCAATAAAGTGTAACACTTTAATCATGGAGATAAAAATCACACAAGCAGCTTTGCAGCCTTCCAAGATGCAGAATCTTAAGACAAAATAGAAGTGGGAGAGAAAGGCAGAGAAGGAGAGAACATTATCATCTCTCGGGAAAGGTCAAAAAGAAAACAACCAACTTTCTTTTCCTCTGACACTTTGCTTTGGACTTTGTATTTAGGGGATGCATAGCTGAAAATGTGTGTGTGTGAATTACCTTGTATTGGAAAGAACAAAATGCCATAGCCTTACGTACAAGCCAATGACATGTATAGGATCTCTGAGATCTTCTAACAAAATAGACAGTGTGATACAGTATCTTTGTTAAAGCGTGATAGCAGCAACACCCATATGCTGGCCTTGAATACAAACCCTGCATGGTATCACAAAGACGGAGGCTGCCTGACATCAGTGTTTAAGTTTTGAATCTTTTCATTGCAACCAGGCTGTCCATCTCTGTTTCTTAAAAGGAGTTTAAATACTGTCCAGGCAAATAAGTGCAACACAGAGTCTGGTAAAGTGATAGTCCCCATGTTTTAGTTTGTGGCCCTTTTAAGTGAGTTACGTGAAGCAGACTCCTCCCCCTATATGGAAGTGCTTGCATAATTTGAAACAGAGCACCTGGTGATTGGGTAAAGAGTTGTCCCGATTTTATCAGGACAGTCCTGATATTTGGGGCTTTGTCTTATATAGGCACCTATTACCCCCACCTCTGTCCCGATTTTTCACACTTGCTGTCTGGTCGCCTTTCCCGTAGGTCCAGCCACACTGGGGAAGTGCAGTGCCAGGACAGGGCTGGTTTGTCTGGCTGCACTGACAGGGTTAACACGTTCAGGGTGAACCATATTTCATGTTTAGTAGGTCAGACGAAGGCTGCTTCTTTCTGGTCCCTGTTACACACTGCATGTTTGCTCTTCTTTTGCTTTGGCTGTTGTCAGTTATGTAACCATCCCCTTTGGCTTGTGTGTTTCAAGGTTAAGCCAAGGTCAAACTACATCTTGCTGGAGCTTAAATGATAACTCAGAAATGTGGTATTTCCAAGTGTTGTATCTATGGGTCTGATCCAAAAGCCCCATTAAGTCAGTTAAAAGACTCCCATTAGAATGGAGTTTGGATGAGGCCCTATTTATCATTCTGGGAAAGAGGGTTAAAGTCTAAATCCAGTAAAGCACTTAAGCACATGCTTAAATTTAAAACAAGAGTAATCCTACTGAAATGCATGTAGTTACATATGTTCTTAAAGGTTTAGCTTAGCCATGGTATGACAAAGAACTACTTAGAGGGGACTTCATTTGGGAGGTTTTTATACTTTTAGCCATTGATTCCAATTTGTATGTTTTGTGCATCAAATTTTATACCTGCACCTAGAGCTTTGGAGGGCCATATTGTTAAAATAATCTGAAATGAACAAATTCAGATGTAACACAACAGTTATTGTGCGGTGAACAACTACTCCTTAATTCTTAAGGTCATTTAGTGAGACTTGATTGATCTTTCCATCATGAGAATGACACTCACCTCACTGAACATTTCCTTGTCTTCCCAAAATGACGCAACCCCAACCGTGATACAAATCAGCTAAAGCAAATAAATAAGTAAATGTACATTTTATTAATTAAAATCTACCCGAGCCCAAGCAGAGTTTTGGAAGAGAAGAACCCGAGACACCATGAAGTACGCTAAGGACTTTGCTATTGCTACTCATTTTATGTAGAAGGCACCCAGATGCGATGGTAATAGGCAGCGGTAAAATACAGATAGAGTTTACGACTATGAAGGAAATGCCTGTCTTCCTCACAGAGCTGTTAAACCTTAATAAATGTGTTAAAAATACCCCAACTGATTGTATTATATCAGACATTAATTACTGTGTGAGAATTTAAAATGACTTTTTTCTTGTGCCTAGAATCAGTTTTTCCCTGGCTTGGCTTCTAACCATAGCTAACACTCCTTCCAAAACTACCTGCACCATGGCATGACGGGAACATCATAAAGCCCTTCTGGTACGAGCCACTTGTGTTGTCATTTACCTCGGAGGAAAGTTGGAATAGAACTGTCATTTGAATTGGGTTACACACCTACCTCACACAACAGTAAATGATGACACACAAGCTGTGAGGTTCAGAAAGGGGGAGAATGAGACACACTTAAATGAGATCAAAAATTGGCCTTTCTTTGCCAGTTGCTATCTAGAAAGATATATGCACAGCTGTGATTTGTAGCTGCTGCTTCAGATCAAACCTTCTGGAATGCTAGAGAAAGGTCCCGGTAGGATTTACAGCAGACAAGAGTGGTTTCAATGTGGATTCTCTTCTTTAATAACCCCTCCTCTGCCCATCCACCTACCATATACAGTGCCTTACTGAATGCTCAGTTGCTTTCCATAGAACAAAGTAGGCTGACAGAACGCAAACTTCTCCCGCTGTCCTTTAATTTAGGAAAAATGTGAGTTTTAATCTTTTTTGTTCTGCATTCAAGAGATGGGAGGGAAAAATGTCTAGATACCTCCATTTAAAGATACATTTTGACTTTTCACATCTAAGTAGAATATCTGTGTGTTTTAAAAGAAAAACAAAAAAACAAGGAAAAAACAACAACAACAAACAAATCCCCAAACACAACCACCTGTGGATTTGGAAGACTACAATCTCTTTTTTGTTGTTGCTGATATTGATATACTTTCCACACCGTAATCTTCGCTCTCCTCATGTCGTGTATGTTTTTCTTTTTACTTTAAAACTAATTTTATTGAGAGAACAAATAGAGGAGATCGTTAAGAGGAAATATGTCGGCATTGGTTTGTACAGAGAAAATATGCCATCTGCTTAATGTGTTTCATCTTGTGTCAACCTAAGATGTGTTGTTTGGTTTAACATGCCAGTCACTAACCAAGAAATAGAACCAGCCGCAATCACATGTACATGGGCTTGGGTTCTTGCATTTAGGAGACTTTGCGTCAGTCTGAAATAGACTGATAGATTTTAGGGCCTGAAGGAACCACAGTCTGACCTCCTGCCATAAAATGTCAAATGTACGGTACGAGAGAATTATGTGACATTTTTGGTCCTCATCTTTCACCATACTGAACCAGAACTAAACCAGTCTGAACGTGGGCCAGGCTGCCTAAGGTCACAGGTTCAGGGGAAGGGAAAGCTTTTGGAGGTGGTCTGAGGGGGTGATCTCTGGTAAGGAGATGTCCAGCCAAAAAAGTAGCAGAGCTTTCCAATGAGCAAACAAGTGAAGCAGGGTTGACCATCCTCACCCAGGGGTATATTTCTGTAAGCGTTCTGCTCTCTTCAGACCATGGGGCTACTTTCAGTGGTGCCACTATGACACTGTGGAGCACAGAATCATAGAGTCTCAGGGTTGGAAGGGACCTCAGGAGGTCATCTAGTCCAACCCCCAGATTGTACGCAATGAGAATAGACTTGGATGGGAAATGAATTTCAATTGTTTGTTTTGGTTTCCGTTATCTGTTTTTTTAAATAAGTCTTGAGGTTTTGCAATCCTGACATTGGCCTTGGTTTAGCTATAACAGAAACTAGTGCTTAGTGTGTTGCAATTGCTGGTAAAATATATGTGTCACATCTCGTGCTGATTTTACAATGATCTTTGCTTTAGAAATACCATTTCCTTGAAGCACCCCTTCTATCTATCTATCTATCTATCTATCTATCTATCTAATCTTTGCTATTTCTACCACAAACATTTCAACTGAAATACATGAAGCATGTGTCTGAGCAAGGTAAAGGTAGTTGGTCATATTTTGTTACATTGTGTATAATAAAGACTTAAACTTATTTTTTTTTAAGAGAAGAAGCTTGCAGACAGCTTCAAATATCTGCCTAAGGACAAAATGAGCTGAGGTTTGTAGATAGCTTTTGAAGAAATAAATAAATGGAAAGATTTTTATGTTGATAAAAATAACTAATGCAGAGCTTTTTGCACCAGTGCCTGGAGACACAGACAGATGTGGGATTTTGAAGGGATAAAGAATTGAAAATGGTTGGCAGGTAGTTGCTATAAAAATGCCTAGGCTTCCTGCCTCCTACGATATACCAACATCCAGGCGAATGAAGATTGTCTGAGAAGGTAATGATGACAAGATCAGGTTCCAAACATCAGAGATCATCAGAAACCCCCTCGGTTCAGATCAATTCAAAGCCAAAGAGAAGCAGTTAAGAAACCAGGGTACTTTATTATTGAATAGTCTTGGGTGTTTTCAAACTTTGAAAACACTGAGGTGCAGGGGAAATGGCTGGAGGACGTTTGAGTTTGAACTATGTGCTAGAACCAAGTGCTGGTTCAGTGGAATGAGCTGTCAGAGCTTTATGCAAACTCCCCTCCTACTCCGCCCCCCCCCCCGCTCTTTCGGGATTTCAGAAAACTTTCCCCATGGTGCTGTCTGTGGTGTATTTTCACTTTGTGGTTTGTGATGGCGCCTTTTATTAGAATCGGTAATGTAGAATAAGTCACATGATGGCTTTCCCATGGGATTTCTCTTGTGTCTCTGATTGGCTGAGGCTATGCTATGTGGTCAGGAAGAGTCAACTATCTCCCCAGAAGCCATTTTTCACTTGGTTTCTGAGCCACAGACTGCATTTCAGTTGAGTTCAAATCCAGCTGAAAAAAATCCAGGACGTATTGTTTTCACCTGATTCCTGGCCCTTTGTATCTTCCTGAGTCTGGCAAGCAGTTTCACATGTGTTCTGATCTGTAGTTCACCCGGTCTTGGGAGCTCTCTTCTTTGGATTTTCTTTTTGGCATTTCTGATTTCACAAGGGGAAGTTTGTTGTCTTGATATCTGAGTCTTCTCGATTTAACGATTAGTGGATTCTTCCATGATGGGGGCCATAGAGAGTGCACAGAACTGTTAACAATTCCCATCCCAGATCTACCTCTGCCAGGAGCACAGCTACAGGTCTGTGCTTCTGTTCGTTGCCCCTTCTTTGGCACTGGTGTCTCATTCTGACACCAGTGTTACCCCTGCCAAGCTGCAGCCGATGTCCACGGCCTGGCAGGTCGTCTTCTTATTTGAGGAAAAATCAGTGACCTGGAGTCTGGCTGTACTCTAAATGTAACCTGCTTTATTTACACATGAAAACCAGTTCTGAAAAGAGATGGTCAAACAGCATGCAGGACGATTCCTTCTTCCAGCAGTCTCACACCCAGTTCTGGGGGAAGGGGGGGCACGCTGCATCGAGAATTTACTTGAATTTGAGCCTAAGGCAGAAAGCAAACTCACCTGCTACTCTCACAATTCCCTCTCTCCCGAAACTGCCTCCACACAAAACCTTACGTATCCCCAAACTAACACCAACACGGCATGTCTTCCCAAAAGTCATAACTTGCTTGCACCCAGTGAAAAAGAACTTATAAGGCTACGGGTAACAGTGTCACCTGGTGATGCCAGTCATAACAATATGTATGAAACATCTTTGCCTGACTCCATGTGAATGTTTGGTTCCCTTTAATTTTGTTTTCTATATTACACATATGTTCTTTCACTGAAGTTTTCACATTCTCAGGTTTGCTACCCAAGATCCATAAACCTGGAAATCCTGGGCGTCCCATCATCTCAGGCATTGGCACCCTACAGCAGGATTGTCTGGCTCTGTGAAGTCTTTCCTCAGGCCCTACGCTACCGGCACTCCCAGCTATCTTGGAGACACCACTGACTTCCTGAGGAAACTACAATCCATCGGTGATCTTCCTGAAAACACCATCCTGGCCACTATGGATGTAGAAGCCCTCTACACCAACATTCCACACAAAGATGGACTACAAGCCGTCAAGAACACTATCCCCGATAATGTCACGGCAAACCTGGTGGCTGACCTTTGTGACTTTGACCTCACCCATAACTATTTCACATTTGCAGACAATATATACCTTCAAGTCAGCGGCACTGCTATGGGTACCCTCATGGCCCTACAATATGACAACATTTTTATGGCTGACTTAGAACAACGCTCCCTTAGCTCTCGTTCCCTAATGCCCCTGCTCTACTTGTGGTACAGTGATGACATCTTCATCATCTGGACCCATGGAAAAGAAGCCCTTGAGGAATTCCACCATGATTTCAACATTTTCCATCCCGCCATCAACCTCAGCCTAGATCAATCCACACAAGCGGTCCATTTCCTGGAAACTACTGTGCTAGTAAATGATGGTCACATAAACACCACCCTATACCGGAAACCTACTGACTGCTATACTTACCTACATGCCTCCAGCTTCCATCCAGGACATACCACATGATCCATTGTCTACAGCCAAGCTCTAAGGTACAACTGAATTTGCTCCAATCCCTCAGACAAACACCTACAAAATCTTTCTCAAGCATTCTTAAAACTACAATACTCACCTGCTGAAGTGAAAAAACAGATTGACAGAGCCAGAAGAGTACCCAGAAGTCACCTACTCCATGACAGGCCCAACAAAGAAAATAACAGAACACCCCTAGCTGTCACCTTCAGCCCACAACTAAAACCTCTCCAGCGCATCGTCAAAGATTTACAACCTATCCTGAAAAATGATCCCTCACTCTCACAGACCTTGGGAGACAGACCAGTTCTCACTTATAGACAGCTCCCCAACCTGAAGTAAATACCCTCCAGCAACCACACAACAAAAACATTAACCCAGGAACCTATCCTTGCAACAAAGCCCGATGCCAACTCTGTCCACATATTTATTCAAGTGACACCATCATAGGGCCTAATCACATTAGCCATGCCATCAGGGGCTCGTTCACCTGCAGATCTACCAATGTGATATATGGCATCATGTGCCAGCAATGCCCCTCTGCCATATACATTGGCTAAACTGGACAGTCTCTACGCAAAAGAATAAATGGACACAAATCTGACATCAGGAATCATAACATTCAAAAACCGGTAGGAGAACACTTCAACCTCTCTGGCCACTCAGTAAAAGAGTTAAGGGTGGCAATTTTGCAACAAGAAAAGGAGGACTTGTGGCGCCTTAGAGACTAACCAATTTATTTGAGCATAAGCTTTCATGAGCTACAGCTCACTTTATCGGATGAAGTGAGCTGTAGCTCATGAAAGCTTATGCTCAAATAAATTTGTTAGTCTCTAAGGTGCCACAAGTACTCCTTTTCTTTTTGCGAATACAGACTAACACGGCTGTTACTCTGAAACCTGTAATTTTGCAACAGAAAAGCTTCAAAAACAGACTCCAAAAACAGACTCAAAAACAGCTTGAATTAAAGCTCAGCAGTTTCTCATTGGAGTCTGTTTTTGAAGCTTTTCTGTTGCAAAATTGCCATTTTGCAAAAATGCAAACTAGATACCATTAACTTGGGTTTGAATAGAGACTGGGAGTGGCTGGGTCATTACATGTATTGAATCTATTTCCCTATGTTAAGTATCCTCACACTTTCTTGTCAACTGTCTAAATGGGACATCTTGATTATCACTACAAAATTTTTTTTCTCCTGCTGATAATAGCTCGTCTTAATTAATTAGCCTCTTACAGTTTGTATGACAACTTCCACCTTCTCTGTATGTATATCTATATCTTCTTACTATATGTTCCATTCTATGCATCCGAGGAAATGGGCTGTAGCCCACGAAAGCTTATGCTCTAATAAATTTGTTAGTCTCTAAGGTGCCACAAGTACTCCTGTTCCAGTTTACCTGTGACTCTATGTGTGCAGTTTCCTGGTCAGATTCAATACTGCTTTGGCTACACATTGGCAACAGGGCGTCTGCAAACCCACCAGCAATGCCTGTGATATCCCAGCAAGTCATAACTACAGGAGCATAGCAAAGATAGCATAACACTGTGCTAAGTGGAAACAGGAGGGTTCACGCAGTTCTAGGGGTTTGATTGAATTCAACACTCTGCCACAAAGATAAAGGCAGCATTTTCCCTCTGGTTGGGATGGGGGAAGAGAACATAGTTCTGTGTCCTTTTATCCATGTACTGTGCTTGAAAGATGAACGGGATCTTTACTGATATTTGCTCAGTCTTATTTTATACTGAATCTGGGCTTTTAACAAGAAGCCATGAAATCATTAATAGGTCGACTGATTTCTGAATTCAATCTATAGAAACACTTGCACTGAGAATTAATGGACAACCTGAAGACACAGAATACTTGCCCCCCTAGGCAGGTGTGGGGATGGGAGCTAGGTGTGGGGAATGACTTGTATGGCTATTGGGTGCCTACTCAAGGCATTGCTCATAAAAGTGCTGAAGAACTGTAGAAAGTGTTAGGCCAAGACATCCTCAACTAAACTTGTCATGTGTTGTGCTTTTGAGGGTGGTGGAGAACTAATGTGGCAAGGGGGAATTTGGATATCGCTTTCAATGGGTGGAATATTGACTGCCCAGTCAGCCCCATTCCTGAAAAGACACAGGACTCGCAAGGTGAAATCCCACTTGCAACCCAAGAACCACATACCTCAAGGTGTTCCATCTCCATCCTGTGGATTTCAGTTTACGCTTGTGCTTGCGTTACCTACTGCTCAGTGAGTGTTTTGTACCCCTGTCTGTGCCCGATGCACAGGGCACAGCATGGTTCTCTTACAGCTTTCAATGTGAGAGCCTGGCTCTTTGGCTCAAGCTGTAGAGACTATGCTTTCAGCTCTGGAGGTGCCTGGTCTATTGCCTGGTGATGGCCAAGATGGTGGTTTGCATGTTCATCTTTAAACTTGGGCCACAACGTGATCGGGCTGTCTCTTTTTATATAGCTCATGACTGCATGCTGCCAACAGTTTGTGTGTGTGCATGCATGTGGGTGTGCAGTCTTTGTTACTGTTTTTAGTGTACTTGGGACAGCATGAAAACAGTGCATCAAAACCAAGACAAAAATTAGGGCAGCAGAGGCCACCAATTGTCCATAGCATGCATTCGATTGAGAGCAGTAGGAGCTTCAGTATGCTCCTTCACCCACTGGGTGGCAACGTAGCACATTCATTGAAAAGTAGGGCAAAACCCAGTTGTAAATGGTTCTTTGTACTCAGTGCATAGGCAGTTGTGTGCTCCCTCTGTTTACTTGCTTTATTTTTTCTGCCAAGAGATACAATAGACGCTATGATCCTATGAGCCCCTCAATGCCAACTGGCAAAGTGTGTCACAGTCAGGTCATGGGTGGCCAGACCTTGTAGTCAGAGCCAGAGTCTGCGGTCACAAGACAGGAGTCAGCTGGGTCAGGATACCAGGAGGTCAGAGTCAGGAGACAAACTGGAGGTGAGAACCACCAATCAGTTTCCAGGAGTCGGGGTGCCAGGAAATCAAGCCGTGGGAGCAGGAAGCACAAAGCACACCGTCCAGAACAGAGTGGAGTCCTGTTGTTCAGACAGTTCCTGTTCCTGCTACTAGCTTAAGTATGGCCAGCCGGCCAATCAGTTGTTCTGGGACTCTACCAATAGGACTGCAGGGGATGGAGCCTGGGGCTGTGCTTCATGGATCCTAGGTCCGTAAGCATCAGCAGGCTGCCAGATGGAGGGTTGGTGCATGATGGCTGCTCCTATAAACCCTACAGAGCCAGGTTGTAGACCCGTGGGTGATGACAAAGGGCTCACTGACATGTAATGGCAACTCCTATCAGGCCTGACAAACTCACTACACCTAACATATTGCTGTCATAGTATTCATCTATGAAGAAAGTTGTGTAAGGCATCAAATAAGAACTTGTATCATAGAATCATAGAATATCAGGGTTGGAAGGGACCTCAGGAGGTCATCTAGTCCAACCCCCTGCTCAAAGCAGGACCAATCCCCAATTAAATCATCCCAGCCAGGGCTTTGTCAAGCCTGACCTTAAAAACTTCTGAGGAAGGAGATTCCACCACCTTCCTAGGTAATGCATTCCAGTGTTTCACTACCCTCCTAGTGAAAAAGTTTTTCCTGATATCCAACCTAAATCTCCCCCACTGCAACTTGAGACTATTACTCCTTTTTCTGTCATCTGCTACCACTGAGAACAATCTAGATTCATCCTCTTTGGAACCCCCTTTCAGGTAGTTGAAAGCAGCTATCAAATCACCCCTCATTCTGCTCTTCTGTAGACTAAACAATCCCAGTTCCCTCAGCCTCTCCTCATAAGTCATGTGTTCCAGTCCCCTAATCATTTTTGTTGCCCTCTGCTGGACTCTCTCCAATGTTTCCACATCCTTCTTGTAGTGTGGGGTCCAAAACTGGGCAGAGTACTTCAGGTGAGGCCTCACCAATGTCGAATAGAGGGGAACGATCACATCCCTCGATCTGCTGGCAATGCCCCTACTTATACATCCCAAAATGCCATTGGCCTTCTTGGCAACAAGGGCACACTGTTGACTCATATCAAGCTTCTCGTCCACTATAACCCCTAGGTCGTTTTCTGCAGAACTGCTGCATAGCCATTTGGTCCCTAGTCTGTAGCGGTGCATTGGATTCTTCCATCCTAAGTGCAGGACTCTGCACTTGTCCTTGTTGAACCTCATCAGATTTCTTTTGGCCCAATCCTCCAATTTGTCTAGGTCCCTCTGTATCCTATTCCTACCCTCCAGCGTATCTACCACCCCTCCCAGGTTAGTGTCGTCTGCAAACTTGCTGAGGGTGCAATCCACACCATCCTCCAGATCATTTATGAAGATATTGAACAAAACCAGCCCCAGGACCGACCTTGGGGCACTCTGCTTGACAATGGCTGCCAACTAGACATGGAGCCATTGATCACTACCTGTTGAGCCCAACAATCTAGCCAACTTTCTACCCACCTTATAGTCCATTCATCCAGCCCATACTTCTTTAACTTGCTGGCAAGAATACTGTGGGAGACAGTGTCAAAAGCTTTGCTAAAGTCAAGGAACAACACTTCCACTGCTTTCCCTTCATCCATAGAGCCCGTTATCTCGTCATAGAAGGCAATTAGATTAGTCAGGCATGACTTTCCCTTGGTGAATCCATGCTGACTGTTCCTGATCACTTTCCTCTCATCTAAGTGCTTCAGAATTGATTCCTTGAGGACCTGCTCCATGATTTTTCCAGGGACTGAGGTGAGGCTGACTGGCCTGTAGTTCTCAGGATCCTCCTTCTTCCCTTTTTTAAAGATGGGCACTACATTAGCTTTTTTCCAGTCGTCCGGGACTTCCCCGGATCGCCATGAGTTTTCAAAGATAATGGACAATGGCTCCGCAATTACATCCGCCAACTCCTTTAGCACTCTCGGATGCAACGCATTCGGCCCCATGGACTTGTGCACGTCCAGCTTTTCTAAATCGTCCCGAACCACTTCTTTCTCCACAGAGGGCTGGTCACCTCCTCCCCATGCTGTGCTGCCCAGTGCAGTAATCTGGGAGCTGACCTTGTTCGTGAAGACAGAGGCAATTGAGCACATTAGCTTTTTCCACATCCTCTGTCACTAGGTTGCCTCCCTCATTCAGTAAGGGGTCCACACTTTCCTTGACTTTCTTCTTGTTGCCAACATACCCGAAGAAACCCTTCTTGTTACTCTTAACATCTCTTGCTAGCTGCAACTCCAGATGTGATTTGGCCTTCCTGATTTCACTCCTGCATGCCCGAGCAATATTTTTATACTCATTCCTGGTCATTTTTCCAATCTTCCACTTCTTGTAAGCTTCTTTTTTGTGTTTAAGATCAGCAAGGATTTCACTGTTAAGCCAAGCTGGTCGCCTGCCATATTTACTATTCTTTCTACACATTGGGATGATTTGTCCCTGTAACCTCAATAAGGATTCTTTAATATAAAGCCAGCTCTCCTGGACTCCTTTCCCCCTCATGTTATTCTCCCAGGGGATCTTGCCCATCAGTTCCCTGAGGGACTCAAAGTCTGCTTTTCTGAAGTCCAGGGTCTGTATTCTGCTGCTCTTCTTTCCTCCTTGTGTCAGGATCCTGAACTCGACAATCTCATGGTCACTGCCTCCCAGGTTCCCATCCACTTTTGCTTCCCCTACTAATTCTTCCCAGTTTGTGAGCCGCAGGTCAAGAAGAGCTCTGCCCCTAGTTGGTTCCTCCAGCACTTGCACCAGGAAATTGTCCCCTACATTTTCCAAAAACTTCCTGGATTGTCTGTGCACTGCTGTATTGCTCTCCCAGCAGATATCAGGGTGATTGAAGTCTCCCATGAGAACCAGGGTGTGCGATCTAGTAGCTTCTGCGAGTTGCTGGAAGAAAGCCTCATCCACCTCATCCCCCTGGTCCAGTGGTCTATAGCAGACTCCCGCCATGACATCACCCTTGGTGCTCACACTTCTAAACTTAATCATACTGGCTACTATAAGCATTGTGAGATGTATGTTTTGGGGTATTAGTCAAGAAGTCATAGGTATGTACTAAAAAAGATCAAATTTAAGCAAGCATGTTTGGAAAACAAGTTTGTCCTAGACAAAGGAATGTTGATTTGCTTGTCTGCCTAGGTCTTGGGTATAAATGGGTCAGGGTAAGCCAAAGACAATGAGAATTATATTTCCATATTGTGTCAACAGGGAAAGCAAGTTAACTGGAGGATGAGAAGAGCAGGTTGTCCTCAGCACACTGGGGAATAAGCAACGAGGGAGAAGAACTTTATCTGGGGGACACTTCAAAAGATACATTTCAAAGATTTACTGGACTATAAAAAGCAGCAAGGAGAACACCTTGATTATCCAGCACTGAGGGAGCATGAAAGCTGGATCCTGGCCTGGGTGGGTTAGTAAGGCTGAGAGGCTGCTTGAGGTGAGAAACTTAACTTAGACAAAGATTTTAGCCTGCTAGAGTTCTGTTTAGTCTCTTAGAAGCATGGTACTCTTCTGTTTTATTTGCAACAAGTCTGTTTCCACTGTCTTGACTCAGTATCACTTAAATCTCTGTCTTCGTTAATAAACTTCTCATTGTTTTATCCTGAGCAGATCTCAGTGGTGTAATATTAAACAAAGTGTGACTGCTTAGGAGAATCAAACAAGCTGGTACATAAACTGTATGTTTAGAGATAGTGAACTTGGTAATTTCTGTGAGTGTCCAGTGATAGGGACTGGATACTCTGGGGAAACACTCTTCCATGGTGCTCAGGAATGGAGGTGCACCAAGTTTTACCTGTAAAGGCTGGGAGAGTCCTGAGAAATTTTTTGATAGGGAGCTGTCACCCAGTTTAGCACCAGAAAATCTCTTTTTTTGCTAAGGCAATGGGGTAGCAAGGTCACCCAGAGTTCTGGGCACTCCAAGTGTCACAGATGCCCACTAAATAACTGGCACAGTCTTCGTCATCGGAGTTTGCTTTATCCAAATCTTTCCTGTCAAACATTCGTTTTCCTTAAAAAAAAAATTGAAAAAAAATCCCAAGTTTCTAATGCAGCCAGTCTCATTAAATGTTGTCCGGAGGTGACAAGCATCTTTCTTCAGAATTCAGCTGATGCGGATTTGCTGAGTCACTTTTAGCTGGGTCCTCTTCAGAGCATCCTAATGCCACATAACTTATTCCTGTTGCAGCTCCCCTCAAGGGCTATAGGATCAGACATCTCCTCTGAGGGCATGTCTACACTACAAACTTAAGTCATCCTCTGTTAGGTCGACTTACAGCCACCCCAGTAATTACTGCGGTAGTTCATGTCCACACTGCCCTCCTTCTGTTGGTGGTATGCATCCTCACCAGGACCATTTCCACCGACTTAAAAGGGAGACTGTGGGGAACTGGGAACCCAGGCTCTCAGCTCTGCACAGCTCCCTGCTGGGAGTCCATCTACCCCGCCCCCAGGCTCTTTGCTGGGCTCCCAGTTCCCTGCTCCCCATTAGCAGGGCAGCCGCCCAGGCTCCCAGAAGGGAGCTCCACGCCCAAAGCCTGGGCAGCTGCCAGGCTCCCAATGGGGAGCTAGGAGCACGGGCAGCACCTGGGCTCTTGGTGGGGAGTGGGGAGCCTAGGCAGCAGGCCAGCTGGGAGTGGGGAGCCGGGAACCCAGGCAGCAGCTTGACTCTGAGCAGGTAGCCCCCTGCCTGCTCCAGAGTGGCAGCCTGAGCTGTGAGTGGCTTTCTTGTCAATTTCATGGCTCCATGCTGGAACCATGAAATTGACAAGAATGACAGCCAACAGCTGATGTAAGTAACCTGCAGTGTCTACACAGACACTGCATCGCCCTAACTACACCGACATAAACCTACGCCTCTTGTGGAGGTGGTGTCATGATGTCCGTGAAGTAGGGCACTTACATCAGCAGGAGCAAGGCTGTAGTATGTACAGTGACATAGGTCAACGTAAGCTGCCTTTCATCGACCTAACTCTATAGTGTAGTCCAGGCCTGAAATCCTGTCGGAAGTGGTGTAAAATAATTCTCAGGTACACCTAAGAAGGACTAGTTGTGAGTGGCCTGCGAAGGGCATGTGGATCTATGCTTTCACCCACAAGGGAGATCCAACCAGAGTGGGCTTGAGACAAATCCATCTTTGTCTGCACCATGCACATTTACAGGACTATGCAGATAATAAATACTGCTAAGTGTAAAGCATAGGGAGGAAGGGCTGAGCAGCGGTGAAAGAGACCTGTGCTGCCAATTGGATTCCAAGTCACTAAAATCCAAGAAACCCTATTCTTCCGTCCATGCCTAGGTGCTCGTGTCAATCAGAGTTGGAAGGGCACATCAGGTGACCCCCTGACTGTATTAGTTATGTTCTGCTCGAGAAAAACTGTGTCCAGTTATCCAACTCATTTCAAAGCTACTCCCAATGCCTTGAGGCTACTATTTGTCAGCCCTTGCCACATAAATGGTTCCTCTTATCTCTCACCTGGAGGTGCTCTGTGGCCTGCTCTCATCCAGTTGTGCATAGAGTGAAGTTGACAAGGGAGGGAGAAGAGGAAACCAAATGAGAAATGCCCATGAATTTGACATTGTTCAGCTGGTGATTTCTGCTTGCTGTAAGACCACACTGGGAAGATTAAGAATGAGAGCGAGTGTACTTTTCTGTCTGTGCCATTCAGTTCAGGAACATATGACTAGCATCCATGTACTGCATACCTCCCACTAACCAACAAAGCCTGTCACATGACATTTGTATGATAACTCCCTGTCGCTCTTTGTTTTCCACCTAACTTGACAGATGTGCTGATTCTGATAAGCAGGGCTTTGTCCCTTTGAACCCAGGGAAATATATCTTCTTTTTACTTGTCCTTCGGGCAGTGACATGTATATGGACTGATATTTTGGACACCAGCAATAGTAGTAACATGCCTTTCTTCAGTCTGATTCTAACAGCAAGGAAGAGCCTGGGTTTATTTTAGACGTAATTTCCAAGAATCCCAGGGGTCCTAATCCAGAGAGTAAAATAATGCTAGGAAAACTGGCTATTTCACAGTTTGACTCAGATTTGGCTCTGAAAGATCACTTAATTGGAGTGCTGCCTACATGCTAAAGGAGGGGGCTGCAACTCAGGACTCCTTGGTGCCATTCCTGGCTCGGCCACTGAGTGCTGTGTGACAACAGGCAATTTAACCTCTTCAGGACACAATGGACTTCTCTGTAAAGCGATAGAATGCCCACATCAGTGGCATTGGGAGGCTTCCTTAATTCATGCTTATAAAGCACAAAATATTAATATCACAATTGCTAAGAACTCAATATTGCAGCAGTCACACTGCAGCTCTAGGACCAGACCATAAAGTCTGTTATGATTAGCAGTAGTAGGTGCTCAGAGACGCACATGAAAACAAGCAGTATGTATTGCTTTCTTTCCATTTTGCTGCCTTTGCCACATCCTGCCCAGGAAATAGACTTGCCCAGACAGGTGTTGCAATTAGCATGTCCAAGAGTTGTCTGGATTATAGTGTTTCTGTTCGAAACACATTACTATACGCGTACTATTCCCTCTATATCTAAGGTGGGAATTCTCTTTTTCCCTCTTCGTATACCCTAAATGCTTTCAGTCAAGATCTGAAACACTTCTGTGGTCATTAAAGATTTAAAGATTCCTTCTTGCAAAAAGCCACTGGTCAAATTCCAGTGTGAGTGATTACATTTTAAGCCTCCCCTTCCTCCCCCCACCAAGTTTCATCAGGATACAATATTCTTCACTGCTTGCCCTAAATTGTTGTCACTTTGATGTGTACTATTAAACAAATTGTGTGTCAGTTCTACCCCAGAGATGGTTGCATATCAGCAGTTGGCAAAATGATTCCTACATAAACAGACTGAAAACTGGTGACCAACAGGCTTTGGGGACAATACACAAATCTGGCAGCTACACCTTAAAGTGTTCCTTCAATGTGGCAAATGCTTCATTTTGTGTTTCACAGAGGACAGGTCAAAAACACAGGCAGGAACCTCTATTTGCAGAACTGAAACGTTTCTCACAGGTCTCCTCACCAGAATAACTTTCCATCAGGAGCCAAGCAAGGAAACCTGCACCACGGCAGATGCGTTCTGGAGTTAACACTTTTAACCGTTGAGGACAGGAGAAGAAATAATGGGCTTAAATTGCAGTAAGGGAGATTTAGGTTAGACATTAGCAAAGATTTCCTAAGTGTAAGGGTAGTTAAACATTGGAACAAATTACCAAGGGAGGTTGTGGGATCCCCATCACTGGAGGTTTTTAAGAGCAGGTTGGACAAATGCCTGTCAGGGAGTGTCTACATTATACTTAGTCCTGCTTCAGTGCAGGGGACTGGACTAGATGACCTATAGAAGTCTCTCCCAGTCCTGCGATTCTATGATGTAGGTGAAAACCAGTTCTCTGAATCCAAATCCTTCTGAATTTATGTGTGAGATATGATTCAAATGCCCTTGTTCAAACCTATCTTTATGGTTTTGGTTTGGGGTCAGACCCAAAATCAGAAGGAGTTCATTTCCGGGTTCCTATTCAGCTGAGGCTAAAGTTATGCAAAAATTGTATGTGCATTTGACCTCAAAGTCTTGTCTAAACCTGATCTAGGTCTTAACATTGTCTCCTCAGCCCATGTCTAATTTAATATGCATTTGAATACAAAAGGCTTCTTGAGGGAGTCTTTCACCTCTAGGTCACCCTTTCAAATCCAGTTCAGGCCTGTCATGACCAAATGTTACTACCATCTGATGGCTCTTCTGTGTCCTGTGTGAGTGGCTGGTTCCAGTCCAGTTGCTTGTGGCCAGCTGCCCAAATCGCACAAAGTGTCATAGCTGATACTAACTGGAAGTCTCTGCAGAGCCTCTGCCAAGGGGTCAAAGAGTGAATTGGCCTGGCAGATGAATTAATACTTTACATGAATCCACTAAAGTGCTCCAGGTCTTCTAAGTGCTTTCCAAACATCAGCCAGGCCTCAGGAGGACAGGAGTATTATTCGTGCTGAACTGGTGAGAATAACAGGCAAAAGGTGAAAAAGTCAGGATTAGAACTTCAAAATTGCAGACTCCAAGTCCTGCGCTTGAACCACGAAACCAGCCCTCATCTGCTCTCTCAGCGCTGCCGACAGTCACTTCAGAGCAGGGTACACGCACACTGGGGCACTGTGTTCCTATTCTGTGGATGAACAACAACTTTTATGGGCACTACATTCATCTTATTTACTGAACCCACGGAACTAAAAGAGTATGTGATACGGTCAGGTCTTTTCCAGCCTTTTGGAAGCGTTAATGGCTATATTAGAGTCATGTCAATATCAGCCATATTACAGTGGACAACATTCAGTGCCAACACTCACCAAGCAAGGATACTTGATACATTGCAGTATTTCCTTATACTAAGAACAGGGTGAGTCTCGACTTTTACATGGCAACCAGTGAAATTGGTGGGGTATCCCATCCACAGCAGACGATGGTTATCTGGCTGTGGTCCATGTGTTCTGAAAAGCTCTTGCATTTGTTTCATGAAGAGCTGGCAGGTCACATCTGGTGTCATCACCACTTAGACGCTGAGAGCTTCTTCTACGGTTGTCCAGACTCCTCATTGAAAAGATGACCCCAGATACCTATCAAGGCACTTGGTATCAAAGAGCAGGAACCAGCCTAAATGTCCTCTCCTCCAGTGTACCAGTGGCAACAAATGTGGGCATCTTAGCTGCCTCTCTCCCCTTGTTTCCAGAGGAAGGGGAAGAAACATGACCCACCAAGAAACAGTAAAAAATGAACAATTACTAGCCAGTGACTAGCCAGTGGACTGTTGCATGACTGTGAAGGGGGGAAGGTGACTCATGAGATGATGAATAGGAGACGATGGAAGAGGTGGCGCATGTGGTTGCAAATGGGAGGAGGTTGTCCATGTGAGTGAAATGGGAGGTTCTGTCTCTAATAAGAAGTGGCTAAGGCCCCACCTTCATTTTCAGTGTTGTTGTAAAATGCGTGAAAATCAGTGCAAAAAATTAACTTCACAGTTTTCTGGACAAATTGCAGGGTTAATATTGGGTGACGGGATGACAGAAAAAAATAACAACTAAAGAAAACTAAAGAGCGTTGAAAGTGAAAGCAGTTTAATGTTGTGGTTTATTTCATGAGTTGTACATTAATAGTACGTACACATATGCCTACTTGTGTCTGAGTGTGTGTGTGTATCTTTCACTAAATTGCCTTTCTATAACAGATAGCCTCAGGTATACACCTAGACTAATTGTTTATTAACATAAGCAAACCTACTTAATGTAAAGTATTGGATTTTCTTAACATAATTGGTACTTGAATGGTGCAAAATTCAAATGAAAATCAATACAAATTGAATAATAGCTTTTGTAAAACCTGAGATTTTTCAGTAAAGATCAGTAAAAACTGAAAATGAAGGCCCTTCGATGTGGCTTACAAAGCCCCGGCTCTAGACCTTCTGTACCTCCAAAGGGCATGCAATGAAATATATTCCTGTCATTTGTATGGCACACACTGGGAGGTGTAGAGATGGGCGGAGTAACTAGCATAATATTAGAACCAATCTGAACCTTAACCTAATAGTGGGCCATGAACCCAGACGTCTCGCGAGAGGTTTGAGAATATGTGGCTAACTTTCTTATTTTTGTTGTTTAATTTCTGTGTTGCATCTGAACATTCTGGCTCCTGCTGGTACCAGTATAACTGAAAATAGGCTATTCTCTCTGTGTATTGTGTATTCTCTCTCTGGAGTCCAGAGACAGATGGAAGTTCTGGAGGTCTTGTGAATTTTGTATTGTGGGGTTTCTAGACTAAGGGAGGTGCTTAGCATAGGACCTAGTCCAATGGGACTAACTCTTCTGAAACTTGGAGGGCCAGAGACGCAGCTAATGTAAATAGTTTTATCTGCATTGACTTCAGAGAAATTGCTCTGTCCATTGCTTGAAATAAATGGATTTGTGACAATTTATACCAGTGGCATTGCTGGCTGTGGACCTTTTTTTACTTTGTCCATTGCTGATGTTAAGCTGTGGCTTTAACCCCTGTGTGATGCATCACAGGAGGTATCTTTCTCCCTCCCTCCCAGCATACGATCTGTGTGGGAGAAGGAAGCTCTTTGACACTTCTTCTAAATGAATTGCTATACCAGAGAATTAATAAAATCCATATTGAAGTGACAGCTGGTGGACAGGCTTGGCTTTTCCCTGCATCACTTGCCTCTCTAGTGGCCAATGTTCTGGGCTCACTGCACATTTATCCTTTTATTATAGCTTTTATTGATTTTAAAAAAAAGTCTGTTTCCTTAAGAATCATAATTGCACTGTTCAAACTCTAGCTTTGGTCATATCAGCACTAGCTACTAATATCATTTTTCTTTTGGTCCTTTAATTACTGACCTTCCAAAGGCATCCAGATAATGAAATAAAAATGCAAAAAAGCAAGAATCTATTTTCCCAATGTCCTTTTAATAGCAACATGCACCAAATTCCAGCCTCTCTGTTGCTTTGACTGTTTGGTGCCTTGACAATGGACACACAGTTTTATTCTTTATCCCTGGCTTCTTTTGGCTTTCCCTCCTGTGGTTAGATGTTGACAGATGTTTGGCTGTGTGTGTGTGTGTTCCCTCTGTGTGCCGCCCCAGCCCTGTGCAGACAGCTGGCATGGCAGACCTCTAGCAAACTGCCCAATGACCACAAGATGCGTTAAGGGATGAAGGCATACAGCCAGGTTTATTGTCGATGAAGCACGGTACTAGTATCCCGCAGACTCTACCGGACCACTACTGTATGTATGCCCGTAATAATGGACCAGCTCAGTGAACGGTGGGATTTTCCGTTTCTCCCTAGGCCAGACAAAAATACTCCCTCCAAGATACATCCTTATATCCCGATACAAACCAGTTATTACTGCTCCTTTGACATAGTTAGTTACTGCCCCCTGATGTGACTAGCTATCACCCATCACCTTGTACATGTTGGTTCAATTAATACATTTCTATTACGTACTGTACTGTTATCCTGATCTTATCTTTTAGGATGGGTCAGTATGTTCCTATTATTCTTGGGGAATGTTTTTGTACCATCCTTGATATCTGGATGTTCTGGTACCACTTGATATCGGGATGTGTTTGCGTGAGTGCTCTGTGACTAGCACTTCTTAAAATGTGTATTTCTGTAATATCAGCCCTGTCCTTGCCAAATTCTGTGAGCGGGTACTGCCTCATATCAGGCCTCTAATACGAGGGCTTATGTCTCAGACTCTCTTCCTACGACACCCCCCTCTTTCGATTTTTTATATATATATCTATCTATCTGCGAGACACTTTAGGCTGACCCAGGGTATCTGTCTACGGCATGGGTCATGTTAGCAGGGGTTCAAATGAAGTCTAGAGCAAAGACTCACTCATTTACCCTGCTGTCAGGAGCAAGAAGAGGTGAAGCCCATTCTTTTAAAGGAAGGAAACACTAAATGTAGTATTGGGGATGGAGAGGTGATTCTAACCGTTTCCAAGGGATTTCTGGTTTGATGCAGAGAGAATTTGCTTTGTTTTCTCTATCTCTTTAAGCTGAGTCAGCCCTTCTCATCGGTAATTACAGCTTTACTTTAAAAAAAAAAAAGAGAGAGAGAGAGAGCAGGTGAGAGAGAAAATCTCTGCCACTGATTGTCAGCACCAAGAAAAGACACTTGAGGAAATTAAATTGCTAGATGACTTTTATAAGGCATCTGAATCATTTTGCATTCTACCTCTAAAGAAGAAAGGGAGGCGTTTATTATCATATAGTATAATGTAACTTGTAACTCTCTCAAATGGCAGCTGATGGCAGCCAGAAAAGTTTGGCCTTTCATTATTTTCTACATAGCATTTGAAGCAAATGTAAGGACTTGGGCCACATTTAAATTTTTTCTTCTTTTCCTTCTACTATTATTATTAAACATTTATATTGGACACCGTCTAAAAACCACAGCCAGGTTGGGCCCCATTGATCTAAGTGCTGTACAAATGCCCCACAGATTGTACAATCCATTTAGGATTGGTTTTAATATCTCACAGGGGGGGATCTTCTCCCCCAAAAAATGACTTCAAAAGACCAGGGTTCCATTTATCTTTCAGAGGTCCTGACAATTTGTGGCCACTAAAGAGCTCCTAGCACTCTTGGCAATAATGTTAGTGCTAGCTCCAGAATCCTAGCCAAATGCCAATTCAAGTAATTACATCTAAATCTCCAAGCAAATTTTAGCTGAAGTTTCAGGCTGATTATGTATTCTTCACTTCCGGTCTTAAAAGTGTATAGTGTTTCTGTCAGCATTACACCTGAGAAGTTGCTATGTGTCAGGAATGGAAGAAACAATTAGAACTGTGCAATAACTGATTTTTCAGCTTGCTGGATGATTCAACAATTTAAAACAAATTGTTTTAGGGTGACCCAAAATGGAAATTTTTGGTGAATTGAAACGTTGGGGGGAGGGGAAAAGGCTTTGGGATTGAATTATGCATTTTGGTCAACCCGAAACTAAATGTTTTGTTTAGTTCTGGAGTTATTTTAATGGTTTTAAAAATAAATTTGAAGCAAATTTCTAACAGACGGTTTGAATAAAAAAATCAAAAGGTTTCATTTAGGAAATGTTGAAATGACGTGCTTCACTCTTTTAGGTTTTGGGGTTTTTTTAATTGAAACAATTCGGCAAAATTGACGTGAATTCACAAAATGTTTCGGTTGACCGGAATCTGCATTTTTTGGAGAAAAAAAAGTTTCATCTGAAATTTTTTACCCATCTCTAAACAATTCCTGTATTTAAAGTGCTTTGGGATATATAGAGAGGTTGTTATAGTTAGGGAACACAACTTAATTCAGTTGCAAAACAAAACTCCAAACTGGCCCTCCACAGTTTGGAACATAGGAAATGATGTGGAGAACTAGAGTATAACAGCACAATAACTATAGAATCATAGGACTGGGTATGGCCCTCGAGACATCATCAAGTCCAGTCCCCTGCACTCATGGCAGAACTAAGTATTATCTATTATCTATGCTGCCATTGTCCACTGTAAGTCCAGGCCAGCTCCTTCGTGCCTGTGAACAAAGAGAATCTTTCTACTGGGAACATTTGTATTATATTAGCAATGCTGTGAGTGAATTTCTTCTGCAATGGAGAATGTGCAAGATGTTTCCCTTTGATAAAATAATAATAATAAACATGATCCAGAAGAAAAGAGATGTGAAACACTGAAATATCATTCTGCTCATATGCATTACGGTCTGGGAGTAGTTCCTGTAAATGGCAATTATTATAGCAATGTGTAAAATGTCACTGAACAGGATGGGCTACTGCAGATTTGGACTGGGATGTGTGGGATGGAGATGGATTTGGTATGCTCAGAAGAGTGAGGGACAAAGATGAGATATGATCAGAAGAGGAATGGGTTAAATAGTATTTGTTAGATAACTTATATGATACATTTCAAAAGATATTGGATTAATATTTTTAAATTATTTGACCATCAGATAATTTATCTGCTGAATCTCATATTTTTCAAATGCATTATTTGAATATTTTTAATTAGTCACATGGCTCAGCTTAGAAGGTGGTGACATGAATGCAGCAGGCTTGATCATTAAAAAAAAAAGGAATTTCAGAATCCCAAGAGAATTCTAGTTTCTTGGAAGAGTTCTGTTTTATCCAGGAGACTGGGAAGAGATAGGAATACCCTCTAATAACAGTGTACTAGACTGGACCTCAGGAGGGCTGCGTTATGTTTTTGGTTCCATCACTGGCCTGCTGTGTAAACTTGGGAAAGTCATTTCCACTCTGTGCCTCAGGGTCCAGATCTGTAATATGATGATGCTACTTATCACTTTTGTAAATCACTTAGACCTATGGATTAAAAGAGCCTTATAATAGCTTGGTACTCTTATTGCATCGTGTGTGTAAGTCACAAAAACTGAGTGCCTTCAACCATCTTATTTTAGGTGCAAGTGATATTAGACAGTGGTTATGTATCCGGTTGTGCATCACGATTACTTTTTATTAGTAAAGATATCCCTGTAAAGAAGACATATCTAGTTTGTGCTAAAAATGTCTTGAGTCACTATGACTTGCAATGTTTAGGGACACTGCATATTTATTTTTAAAAAAATCTATGACTTTCCCACGGCTGGGCAATGAAAGGTGGGATCTCTCTTACAAAACAATTATTTTTGAATTACAGCATTTAGTTACAAGGGTCCTTGACTACAGGATTCATGGGTTCCTACAGCAGGTTATACTCCTCTCACCTTTCCTTGATCTGAGAGTACCAACTCAACCGCATCCAGAGACAGAGGCTAAATTAATTTCTGTTGTAACTCCATTGACTGCATCAGAGATATACCAGGGATTAATTTACTATTGTGACAATGAAACTGGGGTCTTTACTTGGTAAAACCTAGAACTGACTTGTAGGCCGCTGTGTCAACTATATTACGTGTGCTTTTCTGGGACTTTCTGTTAAATTGTGCAATATTAGCACTCTTCCTCCTAGACTCTGGTGCCTATCTCAAGACACTTGCCCGTTTATACTCCAATTCTTTGCCCAGTCCAGTACAGGATTAAATTACATAAATCTTACTGTGTGAGACTTCAGAAGCTATGTAACTTCTCAGATAGAAGGTTAAGGAGGTGACTTGATCATGGTCGAAAAGTAACTACCCTCAGAAATCCTTCCTCATGTGTAGGGTTTTTTAAACTAGCAAACAAAGGCATAACAAAATCCGGTGGCTGAAACTGATAGTAGACACATTCAGACAGGAAATAAGGTGCTAATTTTTAACAGTAAGGATAATTAACCACTGAAACAATTTACCTGGGGTTGTGGTAGAGTCCCTGTCACTTGAGGTCTTTTACATCAAGGTTGGATGTTTTTCTAACGGTATGCTTTAGGTCAACCAGAAGTTATAGGCTTGATGCAGGAAGTATTGTGTGAAATTCAATGGCCTGGGTTATGCAGCCCAAATGTTGCTTATATTAACTTATTGCTTCTAGTTGCAGCCTGCTAGACCAACTAAAAAAAATCCTCCTGTTCCAGGGTTGTCAAACATTCAAATACATGTAGACAGGTGTGTCCTATAGCCATAGATAAGACCATTATCAGAAGAACCCAAAGCTGACTGAGTTTAGAGCCAAATATGAGGAACGTTTGACGGCCTTCCTCCAAGAACTGTGTATGTAAATGACAATACAATCCCATCCCTACAACTAAATCTTACTTTAATGCACATCCATGGGTGGGGAAATGGAGGGAAGTGACACAATTTAGGTTATGGACTCTTATGTATCTTAAATTTGTATGGCACTTAGATACAAATGTAGAAGGGGCCTTAGAAATCCCTATGGCCATGTCTACACTACTCACTGGATCGGCGGGTAGTGATCGATTCCCGATTGCTTTGCCGTCGACTCCAGAACTCCACCAGGGCAAGAGGCGGAAGCGGAGTCGACGGGGGAGCGGCGGCCGTCGATCCCACGCCGTGAGGATGCGAAGTAAGTGATTCTAAGTCGATCTAAGATACGTCGACTTCAGCTACACTATTCTCCTAGCTGAAGTTGCGTATCTTAGATCAATCCTCCCCCCCAGTGTAGACCTGGCCTTAGATATCTAGATCATAAATCCTCTTAGATGTCAATTCACTCATTACAAATCTACTATTATAATGTGCTACAGTATTTTGTTATGAAATGCTGAGAAGTATCTGATTGCATCAGATTTTCTTTCTGATGGGGAAATTGTCCTATGGAAAGTAATATGCTCCAGTGTTATTAATTTCTTTATGCTTTGAAACTGATTTTTCAAAGAGGAAAGAGGAAAATTCTGCTTGATAGTTCATACTATATTTGCTAATCTTTCCTCTCCATAGTATAACTCTGAATTGCTGGTGTGCTTTTTATTGTTATGCTGGTCCTCTACCAGCCCAGTATAATGTTTTGGCAGTAGCAAACAGTTTACTATGTTAGAGACAAATACAATCAAATACTCCTTTTCCTATGCAGTATAGTCACCTATTGATATTGCATTAAACTAGCATCTTAACACAGGAGAGGCTTAATAAGATGCAGTATTGCTCTCTTGGCTGTTTAATTAAACTAAACAGTCATTGTGGGTTGTGCATTGGTTTACTGCCAAGGGAAAGGTTTCAGAGTAACAGCCGTGTTAGTCTGTATTCGCAAAAAGAAAAGGAGGACTTGTGGCACCTTAGAGACTAACCAATTTATTTGAGCATAAGTTTTCGTGAGCTACAGCTCACTTCATCGGATGCATACTGTGGAAAATACAGAAGATGTTTTTATACACACAAATCATGAAAAAATGGGTGTTTATCACTACAAAAGGTTTTCTCTCCCCCCACCCCACTCTCCTGCTGGTAATAGCTTATGTAAAGTGATCACTCTCCTTACAATGTGTATGATAATCAAGGTGGGCCATTTCCAGCACAAATCCAGGATTTAACAAGAACGTCTGAGGAAGGGGGGGGGAATAGGAAAACAAGGGGAAATAGGTTACCTTGCATAATGACTTAGCCTCTCCCAGTCTCTATTCAAGCCTAAGTTAATTGTATCCAATTTGCAAATGAATTCCAATTCAACAGTTTCTCGCTGGAGTCTGGATTTGAAGTTTTTCTGTTGTAATATCGCAACTTTCATGTCTGTAATCGCATGACCAGAGAGATTGAAGTGTTCTCCGACTGGTTTATGAATGTTATAATTCTTGACATCTGATTTGTGTCCATTTATTCTTTTACGTAGAGACTGTCCAGTTTGACCAATGTACATGGCAGAGGGGCATTGCTGGCACATGATGGCATATATCACATTGGTGGATGTGCAGGTGAACGAGCCTCTGATAGTGTGGCTGATGTGATTAGGCCCTGTGATGGTGTCCCCTGAATAGATATGTGGGCACAGTTGGCAACAGGCTTTGTTGCAAGGATAGGTTCCTGGGTTAGAGATTCTGTTGTGTGGTATGTGGTTGCTGGTGAGTATTCGCTTCAGGTTGGGGGACTGTCTGTAGGCAAGGACTGGCCTGTCTCCCAAGATTTGTGAGAGTGTTGGGTCATCCTTCAGGATAGGTTGTAGATCTTTGATAATTCGTTGGAGGGGTTTTAGTTGGGGGTTGAAGGTGATGGCTAGTGGCGTTCTGTTATTTTCTTTGTTAGGCCTGTCCTGTAGTAGGTGACTTCTGGGAATTCTTCTGGCTCTATCAATCTGTTTCTTCACTTCCTCAGGTGAGTATTGTAGTTGTAAGAATGCTTGATAGAGATCTTGTGGGTGTTTGTCTCTATCTGAGGGGTTGGAGCAAATGCGGTTGTATCGCAGAGCTTGGCTGTAGACAATGGATCGTGTGGTGTGGTCAGGGTGAAAGCTGGAGGCATGTAAGTAGGAATAGCGTTCAGTAGGTTTCCGGTATAGGGTGGTGTTTATGTGACCATCGTGTATTAGCACTGTAGTGTCCAGGAAGTGGATCTCTTGTGTGGACTGGACCAGGCTGAGGTTGATGGTGGGATGGAAATTGTTGAAATCATGGTGGAATTCCTCAAGGGCTTCTTTTCCATGGGTCCAGATGATGAAGATGTCATCAATATAGCACAAGTAGAGTAGGGGCATTAGGGGATGAGAGCTGAGGAAGCGTTGTTCTAAGTCAGCCATAAAAGTGTTGGCATACTGTGGGGCCATGCGGGTACCCATAGCAGTGCCGCTGATCTGAAGGTATACATTGTCCCCAAATGTAAAATAGTTATAGGTAAGGACAAAGTCACAAAGTTCAGCCACCAGGTTAGCCGTGACATTATCGGGGATAGTGTTCTTGACGGCTTGTAGTCCATCTTTGTGTGGAATGTTGGTGTAGAGGGCTTCTACATCCATAGTGGCCAGGATGGTGTTATCAGGAAGATCACTGATGGATTGTAATTTCCTCAGGAAGTCAGTGGTGTCTCAAAGGTAGCTGGGAGTGCTGGGAGTGTAGGGCCTGAGGAGGGAGTCTACATAGCCAGACAATCCTGCTGTCAGGGTGCCAATGCCTGAGATGATGGGGCGCCCAGGATTTCCAGGTTTATGAATCTTGGGTAGTAGATAGAATATCCCAGGTCGGGGTTCCAGGGGTGTATCTGTGCGGATTTGATCTTGTGCTTTTTCAGGGAGTTTCTTGAGCAAATGCTGTAGTTTCTTTTGGTAATTCTCAGTGGGATCAGAGGGTAATGGCTTGTAGAAAATGGTGTTGGAGAGCTGCCGAGCAGCCTCTTGTTCAT
Organism: Eretmochelys imbricata; assembly: GCF_965152235.1. Lineage (NCBI taxonomy): Eukaryota > Metazoa > Chordata > Testudines > Cheloniidae > Eretmochelys > Eretmochelys imbricata. Next base: position 100,534,511 of record NC_135579.1, read on the forward strand.
ATTCCGACCTATTCATGATGACAACAGCATTTTATGTCACGCTCGGTGCCTGGAAATTGGAGAATTTAAGAGTAGAAAAACAAATCAGGATGTGTCATGTGAAAGTGACCCAAAGCAACCTCTCCCTAAGGGTCTGAGCATGGTGCTTCTGAGGGCTCCCAATGGAGCCTGCAGACTTTGACCTTCAACTAAGGTCCTTGCATGGCAGTGGACTGCATTGCCATTAGATGGTCAGGCTGACACCTGGAACATGGGAGTCAAGTTGGGTAGGGAAAGTGAAGCTTGCTAGCCATTTAGGGAGTACAATGAAGAAGAGAAGCACAGGGGGCTACAAACAGCAGAGAAAAGAAAAGTCAGAACTGAGGGCACTCTGCCTTTTTTCTGCATTGGGTCGTCCTTAGTGTTCAGAGAGTTAGTAGACTCGGATATTTCCACCCCCACAGGGATCAGGATACACTGACAATCCCACAGGAGCACATCTTGCAAATCTTTGTTTGCAAGATTTCAACCCCACTTTTACAGAGCCAAAGAGGCACGGATATGTTTGCATAAACCAAAGCAATCTGGCCAGCACAGCTCTGATTATGCAGACCCTACCACTGCTATATGGTTTTAAGGATGGCAGCCTTACTGTTAACACAGGCTTGTCCTTTAGAATGTTATTGTGATCTGTCTCATGTTTGTTTGTTTGTCTGTCTCCTCAATAGAAAATTAGCCTGGAGTTCTATATTGACATCCATGCCCACTCCACCATGATGAATGGTTTCATGTATGGGAACATCTTTGAAGAGGAAGAAAGATTTCAGAGACAGGCTATTTTCCCTAAGCTACTCTGTCAGAATGCTGAAGATTTCTCCTTTGTAAGCAACATTTCTCTTAATTTGTTTTTATTTTCCTTTTTAAAAAGAAAGATAAATGTGAGGCTTCATGAAAGTCTATGAATTTTGTTTTTAATGTGAAGCATGACATATTTTCAAATTTTAATGATAATATGTTTGTCACCATTTTTACCATCAGTAATTACCAGTGGAGATCACAACCCCTTCTCTCCAAGGTGTACGTTGTGGTTATACATCTTACAGCTGTACACACAAAAAATATTAACAGCCTAAGTCATCCTACTTGTAAGGTTGTAAGACATTAGAGAAGGCTGAAAAATGGAATTTCAGTCCCTCAGGAAATCCAAGATTTCAAAATTTGGTTTTGTCCCAAATTGGGACAAAAAAGTCAAAATCTTGGAATTATTCACAAAATGAAATCTTCTAAAATATTTTGTTCCAAGCTCGTTGAAACATTGCATTTTGATAAAGTCTAACTGTTGCATTTTGACTTTGACAAGATGAGTGAGGTAATATCTTTTACCGGACCAACTTCTATGGTGGAAGGAAACAAGCTTTTGAGCTTCACAGCTTGCTTGGGTTTGCAGAAAGTAGCCAGAGTGTCTGGCTTTATAATTTTGACTTTTATATGATGTTATCATAAAAAAGTTTCAACTATTATATTATATTCATAAAAGTAAACAATGATAAAGTCAAAATGAAATGCTTTGATAATTTCCTGTTGGAAATGTTGATCATATTGATACATTTCCACACACACAATTTGATTTCATGGCATCAGCTTTTTTCAATGGAAAACCATTTCGTCAGAGATGTTTTGAGCAGCTCTGTAAGATGTCAATCGCATTTTTAGCTAGACCGAGGGGAGGATTCTAGAGGATGGAGGCTTTGGTTCCCAGCAGAAATCTGTTTTAGTTTGTCATATTCTCACTCCTTTCATTGACCACAATTGTATTTCCTCAATCTCTGTTTTCTCCTTCCCTCATCCCTCCACACAGTATGTTTCTAGCTCTATGGTATGAGTGAGGGTTCCTTGTGAATGACATGACAGCTGGTGTGTGGCACTCGCATCCTCCCCATCTCCGTAATGCCATCTCAGTTAACCAAAGTGAGAGATTGGGGGTCAGAAGAGTAGAGAGAAAAGGGGGAGTTTCCCACCTTTTGGCTTCAGGACAACAACAGATTAACAACATCAGACACAAGAGCAGCCAAGTCTGAGAACTGGAAGCAAGGTGATCAGAAACAAGGCCATTTTCCTGATGGCAGTAATGCCAGCCCAAAGTTTTATCATCAAGGAGCAATGCAGAAATTGCTTCTCATGGTCTCATGTAATAGAGACTTGTCTGTAATTGCTTTGCAATACAGAGCTGATGAGAGAACTAGAGATGGAGTTATGCCAAGGTGTATACCAGCAGAAGGACTAGGGAGACAAGCTTGTTAATCCCTCCCAAATTTCTAGGTTCTCTGTTTAGACTAGTGATGGGTGAACCTCGAGCTTAGGAGAATCAGCATAGAAATGTTTGGATTCTTAGCTGGCTCTTCTGAGGGCCCGGTCTCAGGACCTTCTTTCCTACTGCTGCCACCCACTCCCCTCTCAAGCAGCACTTCTACCTTTAGGAGAACTCTAAATGGGAATTGGGAAAGCCCTTTGTGGGCTGGCAGGTATTCTCAGAAGGGAATCGCTACATCCAGCACAGACCTACATGAGAGTGTGTCTTTGGCCCAGCCGCCTCTCAGGATATATGTCCAGCAGGTTTGCTCCACATCGGGGGTGGGAGTCTGCCAGGAGAAAGCTTCAAAAGGGATCCTGCTGTGCCTCAAGAATTTGGGTTCAGTGTGTTTATACTGCTGCCTGACTGGTTCAGCTCCTCGCCGCTCCCTCATTAATAGGAAGGGATCCTCAGGGCCCTATGGCCTTCTTCCCCCCACACTTTCCCCTTGATTGCTCTCTGGTGAGCAGGCGTCCTTCGCACTCGCTGCAGGTTTATCAGCAACAGCAGCTGGCCTGGTAGTGCTGTCCAGCTGCCCGTTCCAGGCACCGCTGCTGCCAGCCTTTAACCGTCACCTCTCAGCTGCTTCCCTAGCGTTGTTCTAATATGACACACTCAGGGCCTTCCAGATCATGCTGTAGTTTGGGCTTTCCTGGGCACGCTGTGCATGCCGGGATGTCCCTCAAGGAGAAGTCCCAGAGCACAGAACATCAGAGTCCAATGCTAGATAAGAAGGGAAAGGGGCTGAGATTAGGTGCAAGGAATGGCAGAAAGTCTCGGCCAGTTCTTCTCTTCCCGAAAGCACTCTGGTGTGCCAGGTGTGTATTGACTAGAGTCATAGAATCATAGAATATCAGGGTTGGAAGGGACCCCAGAAGGTCATCTAGTCCAACCCCCTGCTCGAAGCAGGACCAATTCCCAGTTAAATCATCCCAGCCAGGGCTTTGTCAAGCCTGACCTTAAAAACCTCTAAGGAAGGAGATTCTACCACCTCCATAGGTAACGCATTCCAGTGTTTCACCACCCTCATAGTGAAAAAGTTTTTCCTAATATCCAACCTAAACCTCCCCCACTGCAACTTGAGACCATTACTCCTTGTCCTGTCCTCTTCCACCACTGAGAATAGTCTAGAGCCATCCTCTTTGGAACCCCCTTTCAGGTAGTTGAAAGCAGCTATCAAATCCCCCCTCATTCTTCTCTTCTGCAGACTAAACAATCCCAGCTCCCTCAGCCTCTCCTCATAAGTCATGTGTTCTAGACCCCTAATCATTTTTGTTGCCCTTCGCTGGACTCTCTCCAATTTATCCACATCCTTCTTGTAGTGTGGGGCCCAAAACTGGACACAGTACTCCAGATGAGGCCTCACCAATGTGGGAAGCACTGAGAACAGGGGACTGGGCATTAGCATTGTTGGCATCTATTCGTGGTGCTGTCAAGGACTCTGTAGAAGTTCTGGGGCAAGTTGCTTCACCTCTCTGTTCCACAGTCACAGTTTACCCCTTCAAATACATATTAGACTTCAGTGTGCTTAATAAAGTAGGCTGGGATTTTCCAAGGAGGCTAAGGGAGTTAGGCACCCAATTCCTTGAGTTGGGTGCCTAACTCCTGAAGGCTCCTTTGAGAGAGAAGAAGGATGGCTTAGTATTTAGGGCAATAATGTAGGGCTTGGGAGACCTGGGTTCAAGCCCTGGTTCTGCCACAGGCTTCCTGTGAGACCTCGGGCAAGTCACTTTGTTTCTTTGTACCTCGGTTTCCTACTTGTACAATGGAGGGAATAGCATTGCCCTACCTCGCAGGGGTGTTACGTGGATAAATATATTAAAGACTGCAAGGTGCTCAGATGCTACAGTGATGGATAGAAAATTGGAGACTTAATGTATGTTCTTCCTATTAACAAGGGAAATGAGGTTTCCCTATTGGTTCAAACTCTCCCTTAAAAAGGGATGTAGGAAATAGGTGCCAACAATTAAGTAAAAAACACTGCCTCCCCCCTCTGACTCATAGGTTTGTGTTTGGTGGTAGCTGGAAGATTAAAGCGAGCGTTGGCTTCCAGTCCGCAGCAGTTCATCCTGGTGCTGCTGACCCTCAATGTATTATGTAGTGTCAGCGCCCCAACCTATGTAGTTGCTATGTCACTTAATGCAGCGTAGGATTTGTTTGCAGCGTGAGCCAATGTGTCATACAAGGGAGCACAATGAACTGGGTCAGTGGCAGGCCCCCAAACAATAGCTATGCTGCTGTTCAACTTCAGAGGAGGGCATTTCAGCCCACTGATCTGTTTCATTTGGAAGATATACCCTGTCATCAATCCACAGCATTAATATCTGCCTTTAGAGCAGAATGTATATTTGATATGCATGTGTCCAGATATGAATGGGGATGCTTGGGGATTTGAAAACAACGAGGGGATGCACCGGTGTGTATTTAAGGGAGGCACTGGAAGTTGCCACTGATTTCCAAATGAAATAGTCTCCAAGCTGTAGCATTTTCAGCTGCGTGCGTAGGAGTCATGCGAACGGTTGGAAATATCTTTGACTCTGCTGCTAGAATAGCTGCCTAAAAGATATAAAAAGGCTCCTTGGTTTGAGAGTTTTGTGTGTTTGGAGGGGTGAGGGGAACGTGTTGGAGATTAAAAATCGTGTATGTAAATACAGTCCATTGAATGCTCCAAGAGTCGGGGGAAGTGCATCGTTAGCGTTATCAGGCCGATGTTTGAAAGTGTGGGAATAGGCCAGTGTTGTTGCTAATTAATCCTCCAGAGCTTCAGGAGGTCTCATTTTACATTGTATCCTACTGCAGACATGGCTGGGATTCGAATACTTCAACAGCAGCACTTCAAGCGAAAGCAGGCGGCTGCGTGAAGTGTTGTCCATAATTGACTAGCTCCATGTCTTCACACAGCACAGAGACAATGTTCCATTATGTTATCCATTGACAAGATCATTGCAACGATTACTCTCCTTAAAGCGTCTGTCAACCTTGATTGATTTGCCAGGGACAAAGAACTGAAAAGATTTGAAGTGGGGGTACAATTTTTGCCACCATTTAGCATATATAATAGATCTCTTTTGATGTCAAAAGCTCATCTTCTATTAATAATGCAGAGGGCTTTTGAATGCAGGCTACTCGTATGGGGTTCCACACTAATAACCTAGTTGCTGTGAAATGGGATTCACTTTGGAAAAGCAGTCATTTGTCTGGGCTTTATGCGTTCAGAATGAATCCCGATTCAATGGAATTTCTTTCAATGCTCTGCATGATTGCAGCTGAACCCAGAGCGGGCTAGGGAAAGCAAATCCTTCCCTTCCAGCTGGGAATCTGGCAGCAAGCACACAGCGAGATGCAAACAAGCAGAGACAACAAGCCTAAGATGATGCGATCAGAGGCCTTGTTTGGTTTGTCTGGCAATCTCCCATTAATATACTGTAGGGCACATTTCATGCACGGCTGCTTTCTTCACCTATCATTGCCATTAGGCCTTTTTATTTAAATGACAGCATATGAGGTAGAGTAGTGTAGAGATTAGAGCAGGGGATGAGAGGGTTGTGTTTGGCTCTGCTACTGACTCACTTGCATGATGTCAGGCAAGTCCCCTAACTTCTCTGCCCTATCTGCTAAGTGGGAGATTAAAAAAAATAATACATGCCTCACTGAAGTTCTGAGGATTAATTAGTCTGCACAATAAATAATGCGTAAAGTACTAAACATTCTTTGGAAACTAATGCAGTTTTAAAGGTATCAGTAGGTATTTTAAGTCCCAGCTATGGCTGTCATGAAATGTGGGAATATCTTCCATATTTGTAACAACTTCCAAGAAGAGCCTCTGCCAGGAGAAAATGAAAAGCCAGCGCCTGTTTCGGTGGGTCTCACCAAATCCACACGATCTTGTACTCCCCTTAGTGGCTGTGCAGCAACTGCTGGCTGCAGATCCCACTTCCTACATCGGCATTCACCTGGATGCCGCTGAATAAATAAGGAAACAGGCACACAAAGAAAAGCTATGAAGTTGTGCTCTGTGACAAATATGTAAAAGACACATTTACTTGGGCTGCCGTAGAGGAAATAAGGTCAGAATTGGTAGGAAAAGCTTTTATATTTTCAAGCATCTAGAAAGATATTTTTAAACAACAGAGTAAATATATTATGCTCTAAAGTTATCATAGGAAGAGCTGACAGACTGACTAATCAGGTTTTATGAGCAGCTGTTGACACCATCTCTGAACGCATTACGCATAGATGGGAATTGTTGCGCTCTTTGGAGTGGTGTTCTTAGTTTGACATTTCTCATTTTGGAGAATGGATTAGTCATAATGGCCCAGATACAAGCACTTGAGCATTTCAAGAACATGTTAGCCTCAGGGATGGCTAATTTTGACCTTTGTGACAGTATTAGAGGAGACCATCTGTTGTCTCTGTTTCAGTTAAAAGCAACAACCAGAGCCACTCTATAATGGTTTTATTGTCTCCCATGGATTGCTTTTCTGGCCGTTAAACGAAAAAAAGATGTTGGTCAAAGATCAGTGTTCAGGTAGCAACACCGTGAATAGGTGACACCCCAAATCCTTTCTATTTCTTCGCAGTCTCTCCCCTCCTTCGCTCACCTTGTTCCTCAAAGTAGAATGACTACATTATTACTCCTATTTCTCATTATTTTTTATGGTAGCAGCTAGGAGCCCTCTTCTGCCCAGTACTGTACAAATACAGTGAAGGACTGGCCCTGCCAAGGAGTCCTTACAATCTAAATAGAAAATATAGAGAGTGGGAAAGGAGACAGCAGTGAAGTGACTTGCTCAAGGTCACACAGCAGATCAGAGGACAGAACCCATCTCTCCTGTGTTCTAGGTCCAGTGCCCGAGCCACTAGACCATACAGTCTTCCCCAGAGGCTGAGCTCTGTGTGACATTTATATTTAGCACATAAACAATTAAGAATCAGTCCAGCCAGTCTTAAAGCTGATCTGCCTGCTCTTTGGGACTGCTTAGTAATACTCTGAACTAATGCAGTGCCTTTTATCTCAAAGCCCTTGTCCCCATCATACAGGTGAGGCAACTGTGGGACAGAGAGGTTGAGGCCACCATTTTTAAATTTGGATGCCGGAAGTTAGGCAAATAGTGATGTCAATATACTATCCATTTGCTGCTGGAGATCCCATTCCCTTGCTGTGCTCTTCTCCGGGAAGCGGATTTCTAAGAAAAGGTCTGCAAGTGTGTTGTCCTGGGTCTTGAAGCCATGCCAGGGAGTGCCCAGGCAGCTGCCACATCCTGAGCTCCACCCAATGGCTACTGAGAAGCTGGTGGCACACGTAAATTATTGAGCTGAATTTTAGCTCCTGCATTTCCTGTTTTCTTCACCGTTCCTCATATCTTCATTCACCCACTCCATCTGAGCTTCTCATCCCTCAGCTGCTTCCTGATGTTGACGATAAAACTTTTTTCTCCTTTCTTTCTCTCCTCCCCCACATCCATCCCTCTATCCTTCCTTACAGCCTTCCTTGATCTGCACCTTTCAACAAGCCTTCTCCCATGTGCTAGCAACAGCTGCTCCAGTCTGTCAATGCCATCACATGCTGGATGCCCTGTTCTGTAATCTTGTGATCCATAGCACTAATCTCTGAAATCACTCTTCATTCTGGGGCACCACTGGGGGAAGCACTATGAATCAATGCAGGGGCTAATCCCAGGTGACAAGTGGTGGACCAAGCGAAAGATCAGAAGGAGAGTTGGTTTGGACTTGGGCAGGGGCCATTAGCACTGCAAATGGGATCAGGGGAAGGGAACAGGTGCGTGTGGTTGACCAGAGCAGGGATACATCCCTTCTACATGTCTTTCTGTCATTTAGACAAAACTCCCTTGTCACTGGAATACCAATGACTGCTGTGTTCAGGCAGGCTTTGTCAACTTCATGCAAGACCAACAGATCTCCCCAGAAATCTCTCAAAACCAGAACGCAATAGAAATGATTCTACCGCCTTGTTTGTTGTCTTATACCAGTGGCATTTCCAGGAAGACAAATATATCCATTATGTATTTGTTTCCCTTTTGGGATACATTTTTGTTCACTGCTCCTTGGACATGCTGCTCTATACTTTGAGGGGGAAGTGGGGATGTGTTTGTGGTGACACGGGCAACAGTCTGTAAACTGTATGTTTCTCAGCCTGTATGTCTCTGTCTCCCAAGAATGCTGCCCTCTGGAGATGCTTGGCCAAATGAAACTGATCTGTCACATGATAGTGAATCAGTCCAGCCCCATGTTACCCAGAGGCTTATCTTCAAATTAATCTGTTCCACTAAGACGAGAGGGGGAAATAAACACCCACAAGCTACGCAGTTGTTGTTGTTTATTTTTCTTTCTGCTACTTTCTTATCATTTTGCTTGTAAATGCATCATTTTTAAAACCCCAGGGGAAGACATCCTGTATATTTGAGAGTGAAACATCTTTCCTGTTACTCTAAAATTGTTAGCACTTAGTCTGGTAAAGTAACATATACACAGACCTTCACTGTTACTTTAATCAACCATCTGGGGCCGGATTGTGGCCTGGCAAGTGGAGCATCACAGGGCTGTTAGGTGTGGATGGACAGCACTATGTGTAACCGACTCCTAGACACTACCACTGTACATAGAATTAATAATAAGGAACTGGCTACCTGCAGCCTCACCTGCACCATGGGAGAGGAAGTAAGCTCCAGGGAGCTAATACTTCTGCATGCCTGGGGGAGCATACCCCTGCATCAGGTACTGACCCAGCATAGTTTACTCCCTCCCTGGAGCAGGGGGGAACCCAGAAGGATCTTGAGATTCAGAGTCATTGTCTCCCAGCTGGGCTTTCCAGGAGCTGGGCCCCTGCCTGAGAGCAGTTTGTGATCTCGCCATCCACGCCTTGGAATTAATTGTGGGCTTGCCGTTTAATGATGGGTTTATCACTTTCCCAACAGGTTACGCCATATAGGTTGCTGCTTCTCTGGTAGTTGTGCCGCCTTGTCTGTCTGGCTCTGTGGCAGTGTCCGAAACGTGTGTCATTTCTGTCAGTGCCCTGCCAGGATGCCCTCCCTCCCCGCGCCAATATTCATAACATGGCTGTAACCTATAGCACCTCAGGCAATTGCTACAGGCATTCTTGTGCATCTTTTGAGGCAGTGTCTCATTTTTCATGGACGAGCAGGAGAAGTGAGGGCCCCAGAGCTGCACTGTACTAAACAGTATTGATTATCAGCTCAAAAGAATACTACAAAATGCCAACTCTGGCTTTTTCAGCGGCAGGGTGCGTGTTGTGAAGCAGAGGTCGTCTCTACAAAGAGCAGCTCTTCTTTTCCTGACTCTGGCTGGGAGGCATTTACAGAACATATGTACGTAATCAACACCTGTCACCGGGTGGGCTCGGCCTTTACGGGAGGCTCCGACGGTGCTGACTTTTCTGCCTGCCCGGTGATGGGTTTGGTGTCAGCCAGTGGATGAGTCAGGTGACCAGGCAGAACGTAATGGTAGACAGGGATTGTGCTTCTCACGAAAAGGAACCTGATCAGTTGGAAAAGAGACCGACAGATGAAAGACCTGTAAGGAAGATTCTACAGCGTCAGACATGACCGGGGAAGGGGCTTCCCACTGCAATGAGGGACAGGAATAAAAGAGGGAATTAGGAGGCCCTGAGAAAGAGTTTCACTAGAAAACAGGAATCTGTAACAGATAATGCAGGGGGTGAGAAAGGGAATTGACACTTGCATTGGTTTAGGTGGCCAGGCTGGGACTTCCAACAAGTGTGGGAGGGAGTCCCCCTTGGCTCTGCATCAACAGGCTACAGTGGACTGCTGAGACTCATGAGGCTGCCCTTGATCGAACAAGGAAAGACCCAGCTTGAGGTTGCTGCAGGCCTGTTTTGTTTTGTTGAGCTGTGTTGAACTAGGTCCTGGAAGGGGTGAGTGTTACACTTGCATGGATGTCTGGGAAGGTTTTGAAAAACCCTAGGAGTGTGGAAATAGAGGCAATGGCAGAGTCCAGAGGTGGAGGAGGTCAGACCCTGTTACAGCAGCTTACAAAACAGAGACTGTTGCTTGATGGAATTCTGGAGAATCTGAAAGAATTAGAAACAGTGGATGCCACCCTGCAGACATGTACTAGTAGGCTTAGTGCTGCCCATGCTCAACCACCAGCTGTCTCCTGCATTGTGTGCTATGCCCAGTGTGCTTCCATACTGTATATTGAATACAACTTACCAAGGGTCGTGGTGGAGTCTCCATCACTGCCAATATTTAAATCAAGATTGGGTGATTTTCTAAACGATCTGTTCCAGGAATTACTTTGGGGGAAGTTCTGTGGCCTGTCCTATACAGAAGGTCAGGCTAGATGATCATAATGGTCCCTTCTAGCCTTAGAATTGATCAATCTATGAATCCACCCTCTATTTGCAAATATGCTTTATTTTGGCTTCCAGTTGCATTCACTTCCATGGAGGACAACATTAGTTCCTTCAGCCACAGAGATTCTGGAGTCAAAACGTAACTTGACAGTTTGTTGATGATGCATGAGACAGGAGCGCATAACAGCTCCCTCCTTCACAGCCCTGGGCTGCTGACCAGACAATACAATCTGTTTTTGTCAGCAAACTTAAGCAGGCATGACTCAGAAGGCACTTAAGAGGGGAAAGGTTCTGATATCCCCTTGATGCATGTGTGTATCTTCCATTAATGCTAATAGGAGTTGTGCTGGCGTATAAAGGGGATAATGGACCCCCCTTAGGGATCATATCGGTGTGTACAGTAACAAAGTGCTTTTTTAACCATCTTTCTTTCTGAGTAGAATCACACTTTAAATCCAGAGAGAGTGGCTGAGTGTGGGCTGTGTTTATGTCGGCCCTGCAATGTGATTGCATTGCTGTACTGCTGGGTACTTCATATTGAATAGTAGGAAGAAATACTATTCATATTGAATAGTAGGAAGAAAGAAAAATGAGGCATCTCAGTAGAACCTGATAAAGCTTGTTACAGTTTAAGGATCTTTGGTTCTGCGATTTGGATTCAGGCCTATGTCGGTCTCATTCTTAGGGCTGGACAAACGGGTTCAGATCAAATCAGAACCTTCCCATGAACCCTCTCTGACTGTGAACTGCAAGGCTTGAAATAGGTCAGACAATGTTCCTTCATTATCTTGTTGCTGTCCATCTTGGCATTTCCTGCTTCCAGGAATATTGTGAGACATGCTATCTTCCCAGCTGTTGTCAGGAAGAACCAGAATCTTGTGGGGCAAGGCCCATTCTTATAAGTGTTCGAGCCTGGTTCTGCGGACCAAAAGTAGTTTGGAAAAGCTCCAAACTATGGCGTGCATATTCAAATTGCGCCTGACCTTTCAAATCTCCTGCACTTCAGGAATGGTTAGTTATTCTAAGAAATTAAATACATCTCCCTCTCTGCATCAGAAACGTCCTGAGACTGTAGGGTGAGTTGTGCACATGAGTCTGTGATTAGTTGGAGGTCTGTTAATAGTTTATCACATCTCTACTTCCAGCATCCTTTCCTTTTACTTGCCACCTCCTTCAAATCAGCCTCCCACTTCTGCTGCTATCTCCCTTCATGTTTCAGAGGCTGGCTACATTTCGCTATAAAAGAAATAAAGCAAAAAGTCTGCCTCCTGGATTCCATGGTTTCCATATCTCCAGACCCTTTCTGCGCAGAGTCAATGGGCTATCATGGGAAACACTAAAACATATGCTTTCCAGTCGATTAAGAGAGTTAATGGAGCTGGCTTGAGGAGAGAGTTAAGTTGGCTTAGAAGTATGAAGCTTCCTCGTTGCTTTCGGAAAAGTACGGAGATAACACTTTTGCTAGTAAGATAGCTGTTTGATGGGCTACCGACTGCGAGACTGGCAGGGTCAGAGCAGCGGCTGCTGGGCACACCATGGAAGTAATTAGCTCAATCCATAAGGTGAAAGATAGCTGCCAGTTGCCCGGCTCTTAGGATACACTGCTGGGAGGATAGCAAAAGAGTAACAATTTGTAATGCCATGATTTACAGTTTTCCTTGGGAAAGATTTCTAAGATGGTGCATTTCTATGTTTCCTGTCCAACTTCCCCAGACTTTGGTAGAAAGCTCTAGAGAGGGAGGGAGTTACTGATGATGGTGTAAAACTCTTCACCGAGCTGGATTTGGCACACTCTGGGGTTCAGCCACCTCCCAGTGACAGCTCTAGTCTTCCTTGATGACAACTGTGTCATTCTTTTTTTCTTTTTTTGTCCTCTAACAACTATCTTTCTTTTTTTTTTTCACTACGCCAAGCATTCTGGGGCTATGAGCAGCAGGTTCAGAGAGGTGAACCCAGTTTAAGAAATCTGAGTATTCTTTTCACAGAGTTCATTTGTGGACAGCATTAATGGATTACCTCAGAGATGTTCTAGTTGACCAATGATTACACTTGACCATGGCTGGTGATGATGTGTAAAGATCACAGGACAATTTGTATGCATAATCCTGGTTTATCCCCGTAGGTAAAACATTTATTGCTCAACCACTGAGCAAGCAAACCACGAGCATCCTATATAGGGATTATCACCCGATAGGAGACATTGCAAAATATAACTTCCTTTCCAAAAGAAACATGCGAGGGAATAAACCAGCATATCTTTGATAATTCCCTGTAATGCCAAAGCATAACAAAGAGCATTAAGGGCAGCAATTTATCTTTACCTCTGAATTCCTTTGTTTTTGTGGGTCTCCATCTAACCCATCAGGACAAATGGTCAAAACAGATTATGTGTGTGTGTGTGTGTGTGTTGCCAATGTTGTATGTGTAATCTGTGCACAACTTCACCGACATGTGCAAATGGCAGAATTTACACTCATTAACCTATTTGTGTATTCAGATCAATTTTTTATTCGGAAAAGATCTTCTTTGCATGCGCAAGTGATAATGTGCAGAATTTGGGTGCGGACATTGCAAACTAGGTCGAAGATAATTTGGAACATGTGGCCATTCAGGTTACTTTGACAACAGTTTTTGTGGTGGGTTTATTATCCTCCATCTAACCCTGTTTGTGTGTGTACCCATGCTGTGGAATATTGTGCAGTAAGACATGGATTACGGATGTTCTGTATGTCACATATATCAAAATCTAATTTCAGGAGAAAATGGGAATTATATTTTGCCATATTGAAGATTGATCTTTCAGGCCCTATCAACATTGCATTCAGGACTGGGCTAGCTGCAACCAGGTTTCAAGTTGGTTGATGACAGCATGGTTTCCCTCTTACTTCATCTGTTTCCTGTCTATATGCAGTGTTCCTTCACTGTCTTTGTGTTGGATTGGCAGCTTGTAGTCCAGCCTGAGTAAGGCGCACTACAAAATGGCACTGTCTCAGGAGCAGGGCGTCAGAGAGTCACAGTTTGGTCCCAGCTGCTCCCTTGAAGTAAGCTATGCCGGCCCTTTATTAGTCTGGCTCGCTTCCCCTTTTATGCTTCCTCAGCTGTTCTGGCCAGCCACTGGGGGGAACAGACCCTAGGCTCCACCCACTTCCTGCCCACCTGTGCAGAAGTTGAGGTAGCAGCTGCTTCCCACCCCCTCCCCATGATTGAAGCAGATAGCCCATCCAGGGGGAGTAAACATTCTTCTTACACTCTTCCCAGTGCAGGCATGCAGCCAGGCTTATTTGAACTGTTGGCACTTCCTTTTCCATAGTGGAATGCTAGCAGATCCTCATAATCTTAAAGTCACTGGCTTGACCCCACTCTCATCCCTGGCCTGCGATGGGCCACAGCCTCAAAAACCCCTAAGGATGCAGAGATCCCCTGTGATGCACAGCTCTGAGTCATGCAGGAGGTGCTGACGTCTCACGTAGTAATCCCCGCAGAGCAGGGCCGCACCAGGTCTGGTAGAAGCAGACTCAAAAGGGGTGGAATGGGCAAGATTGACTTTGTAATCATGACGCTTGCCATTCTGTTTTGCTGTATTATGGCTTCCCACCTGCTTCATTTTAACAGCCTGGATTCTTGTTTGTCTTCTCCTAGCCCTCTGGATAGCTATTTGCTCAAGAAGTTCTTCTATTACATGGAACGTTTGGGAGGCAGGAAACTTAGTTGCTCTGCGAGCTTTAGTATACCTATGTGTGTTAATAATGAATTCCTGTTGATTTTATACAAATCTCCCCATTCAAGAGCTCCAAAGTCCCTTGTGTTTTTTTTTTTCCTGATTCTATCCTTTCTTGTTGCTGTTGACACACTTATGTGGTTCAGACTTGGAGAAATAAATATTTGTTTAGTTGCTTTCCTGCTCTGCATGCTCACTGCATTTGCTTAATGATGACTTTGCTTTGCAAGGGATTCAGGGTAATAGAGTCTCCCAGGGAAACAAGAGACTAGTTCGCCACTGACATTACCTGCATTGCCTGAGACTGTATCCCACCCCACCCCACCAAAAATATGTTTGATCTCTTTATTGAATCCACGTGCAATCGAATGTCCCTTTTTCTGGCATGCCTAGATTGCCTACACAGTAGAATATTCATCTCCACAGGTTAGTTCATTCTGTACCATTTCTTCAGGGTCCCCGCCAAATGCCCTGTATTTTCACACTCCCCTTCTACTTGTCCTGACTTGATCAGTGAGGACTCTGCTGTACAAATCTGAGGGCTAAAAACCCCTCCACTACTGTGCATGGGGTTTCTTTGTTCTAGTTTGTCTCAAAATGTGTACCTTTTTATTCTGTCCAACACATCCTTGTGCAGGAGCCTCCCCCTCCCGCCCCCACCCCCACCCAAATAAACAGTTCTAAAACATGCCCAGTCAAATCGTGCAATCCTGCTTTTTGCCCAGGACATCTAATCAGTCTGCCTGTGTTACCGTAGAGACCCATTTTAAAAAATCTTGGCCTTACATTAAGATTCTTAGTCCATGAATGGCCTGATTTTTCAAATGTGCTAAGCTGCCAGAAGTATGGCTTTTCGAAAAATGCAAAAAAACATTTCATTAAAAAAATTGAAATTTCTCAGTCATTTCAACTCTCATTTTTCAGGGTTTCAAATGGAACATTTTTTTACTTTGATATTTTTCACAAAATCTGAACAAATTCAAATTTTCAAAATTTCATTTCCCCCATATTTCCTCTCTTCCCTCCCACTTTTTTGCCAATGAATGTAATAAAGTGAATAATGTCCAGAGTTTGGGGTGTGTTTTTCATCACTATTTCCTTTCTCTAGTTATTGTTTTTCTGTTCTCCACTCTGTAACTTTTTAAAACTCCTCCACCTTTGGAAAAGTTTTGTTTCATTTACAACTTTCCCTTCAAGAAACCATTTTGGCAGGTAAAGTTTCAGTCAAAAACTTTTGACCAGCTCTACACAGTAGCATCTATTGACTTTACTGGTAGGCCCTGGAAAGTGCCATATTTTTGACAATAGGGCCACTTATTTAAATGATTTAGGTGCTTAAATGTAGACACAATTTTGAACACTTTTGTTTAACTGTGACCATACTTTGGTTTGAACTTGAACTTTGTTGTTTAGTGTGTTCCTACGTATTGCCTCAGAGCGGTAAGAGGATGGGATTGGTAAATCCAGCCTTCATATTAGTTTATGGGAAATCTGTCATTGGTTTGTAAAGGGCCCAAACTATTCATGGACATTATAACAGGCGGCTGCATACTACCGTGTGGTTAAAATGGCTTAACTTCTATTGGAAATGAGATTTTACTGGCTGATAGCATAGATGGTCGTGGCCAGCAGATGACTGTCAGCATGGGTCTCAATGTATCCCACAATTTATTGGTATTCCCTTGATTCCATGGTGCTATGCATTCATGTATAATTTTCCTGTTAGTACATATATCTGTAATTTTTTGTGGTTATTTATTTGCCAGTGGGAAACCAGCTCAAATGCTGCATCTAGTTATTGGTGAGGTTATGCTTGTTGCCCTATTTCCCCTATTGGTGAGGCGTGAGAAGATTAGGTAACTAGCTCCAGGTTACAGAGGGAGCTAGTGACTCAGTAAAGATTAAAATCCAGGGAGCTCTTGGATCCTAATTCTTTACTTTAACCGTTAGGCATCACAACCTCTTCATGCTTCTTTCTCAAGTTGGCCAAAATGATGGCTATTTGGTAACTCATCACTGAAATGTTTGGTACTTCTTTCTGTGATCAACATCTGAAAGAATTGTTTGTAGCAAAAAGGATCAGGGAATGTTCTTGTGCTCTCTCTTAATGGGAAGCACAATCCACTAAGGGCAGTCCACTAAGGGTCAGTCGCTAACACTGCATTTAGTGTGCTCTTCTTCCTCTTCATGTTTCTAATTAATGGACTAAACAAACCTGGAGTGATTTACCTCCGAATCCCAGAAGGTCTTGGGCTCCATAGCTCTGAGGAAATCAGAATGGTTTCCTTTTTTGAGAGGGTCTTGACTTTTTATTCCATGTCAACTTCATGATTCATTTCAACTTCAGTCCTTTAAACTCCACTTTCCTTTCTACTTCCCTCGCCCCCAGAGATATTCAGTGTATATTTAAGTCTTGCATCACCTACCCTGAAAGCACCTAGTATACGTTAAGCGGGATATATCTTGTGTATCCTTTACCACAAAACAAAGAAATAAAAGTCATATCAGTGCAAAGATTACAAGAAGTCCCATTCAGAAGCTTCTAAATGCAATACTAATAAGAAACTGGATTCTATTTTATTCCAATTAGCCTATAAACCCTGCTTTTATAACACGATAGACTTTAAAACATGCAGAATCCTAATAAAGCAGAAGACGTTTCTCTTGTTTATATAATCCAGTATACCCTATTTATCAAAATTTCTATGCATTTGAATGTTAGTGTTATCTTCTCAGTCTTAGTTGCAGGAAACTAAACAGCTCAAGCAGCTAGATTATTTTTAATAAATAAATAAAATTCTCATTTTCTCTGTTTTCAGTAACAGTCAGTCTTGACACCTGATGTGATGTTGGGTAACAAACATGGTAAAAAGGGTCTGGATGGCTCCCGGAATTAATAATGGACATAGCATCCTGAATTCTCAGTTGCATTAAGGGCCTTTTATACTGCCCTGGTTATACAAAAGGGCCTCAAAGTGGATGGAAATGTAAGGTCCCTTTCACTTACTAGAGCAAAGCAGAATCAGACCTAGTAAGCCTTTTGCTCTTGAGTCACTGGCTCATGTTCAGCCCAGATTGATACTGCCTAATGGTTATCACCACTGGATAGTGGTCTGTATGAAAGGAGCTGCCATTTTGGGTCTAATGCCTATAGGAGAAGTGTGCAGTTTGCAGAATACATCACCACACTGGGAGTAGTGCCCTAGAGCCCAAGAGTTGAACAAGAATGGAGACTGAGCTCTCCTTTAAACCCTAGATGATATCCATCAAAGTAGGGTTTGACTCTGAAGTTCATTGGTTGGCCACCTTACCAAAAAAAAACTACTGTATTCTTCAGCAATAGTATAAACTACTGTGTTTTACACTGTTACTTGCACTTTAGAATAGTGCAGGATTTTTTTTAAATAAGTAGTTAGCCAAAGCTAGTTAAACTTTGAGTTAGTGAAGGGCAAACGTTTTTGGTCTAACTTCAGACCCACTCAAACATCTTAGGTTAGAAAGTTTGACTGGAATTCAAATGTTATTGGGTTTACATTTTCCTTAGGAGAGTCTGTGGAAAGAAGTGGCAGACAGGGGAAGATAGAGATGATAACTTACAATATATACTCCATAAAGCCCAGACATCTGTTCCAGCTTAGCTTTTAGGGGGGAAATTGGGTGGGTTCTGCTTTGCCTAATATACAGCATGGGCTTCCTATTAGAATGCTTTCAGAATGGTATCCGTGGCAGGGGGAAAAGATTTAAATTACACCACAAAAAAGATTTGTGAACTCAAACTAGTTAGGTAGTTCACAATGTGAACAGAACCTTAAGCTCCATGTGCCTGATTCTCATTTATCCTAAGGTGTCTTTACACCACTCTGGCAGTGTAACCTGTGGAACTCATTGCCAGGGGATGTTGTGAAGGCCAAAACTACAACAGCGTTCAAAAAATAACTAGATAAGTTCATGGAGGATAGGTCCATCAATGACTGTTAGCCAAGATGGTCAAGGATGCAACCCCATGTTCTGGGCGTCCCTACCCTCTGATTGCCAGAAGCTGGGAATGGATGACAAGGAATGGATAACTCAAAGACTGCCTGTTCTGTTCATTCCCTCTGAAGCACCTGGCATTGGCCAATGTTGGAAGACAGGATACTGGGCTAGATGGACCACTGGTCTGACTCATTATGGCCGTTATTTTGTTTGTATGTTAAAGGGACCTTGAAGTGTGTTAGTGTAAATAAGAATCAGGACACATGAGCTTTGCCAATCCTATTTCACACCTATCTATACAATCTCCTTCCCAAGCCATACACGTTCATGCCCATGACCTCTCCTGATTAGTTATTATCTTTCTCCCACGCAGACTAGCACGTCCTTCAACCGTGACGCTGTGAAGGCAGGGACAGGACGACGCTTCCTCGGTGGCTTATTGGACCATACCTCGTATTGCTATACTCTGGAAGTCTCATTCTACAGCTACATCCTTGGAGGAACTACTTCTACTGTCCCCTATACAGAGGAAGCCTGTATCCTTTACAAATTCATCCTTCCTTCTGAGTGCTTTGAGTGCATCTGAACTGGACATCTGAGGTAAACCCTACTCTAAAGTTAATAGTTTGCTGAGTTGCGAATACATAACTGGAAATATATTTGTTCCTGTTGCTTTAATCTCGGTAATATTAATGCTCCACAATTTATAAATACAAGAAGGGAAAAGGCCTATTAGATCAAATAGTCCTTTCCACTGCCGGTAAAAGATTGTTCCTCACACTATATACCTTCCATTTCTTTGTTTCAGTTTACTCCTTATTTTGCTCTTAGCCCTTTACTTGTATGATTGTCTTAATACTCAGAGCAATAGACACCTTTAGCAGAGAGTCATAGGTTTTTCTGTGCCAGATGGAGGTGACCTAACTGTCCCCAGTCTATAGCAAAGAGACCATAAAAGCTCCATTAGGTCCCAGTGCTGCCTCTGGACCGAATCTTTACAAGAAGTGGTCAAAAATGGGGTGGGGGGGGGAGAGAATCATTTAAAAATTTGAAATTGTTTCTGTTTTATGGGGTTTGAAATGGAACCATTTTTCATTCTTGCAAAATTATTTGCAAAATATGTTGATGAAAAACATTCACTTTTTGAAGTTTTCCATTTTCATTCCCCAACACTCCCTCTTCTTTCATCGTCTGGAAAAAAATTATATATTTCTTGCCCTACGTAGTTATGCAAATTTTATGGATGAGAAAATCATTTCTCACTGGTGAAAGCAAAAAGTGGGTGGTCAGGAGGGCTTGATTCTGCCCAAGTGATGCAGCAAATTGATGTTTACCTTTGCCCTTCAGCCCTTCCTTTGCCCATGAAGGTAAACGGCTTCCAAGGAATAGTTCCCTATTCCCCAAACCCGACTACAGAGCTGAGCAGCCTAGCATAACACTTAAGAAATGCAGCACTGAAGAGAGGAATTGTCACACGGTTAGATTCTGTTTTAATAACTTGTCTTATTATCTCAGCTCTCTGGCCTTTTAGAAACATGCGTGTTAGCTTCACCTTTAGTTTCCCTCCTCACTGTGCACTCAGTGTGTTGACAACTGCTTATTTACTCTCCCTTTAAAAGTCCTATTTATCAAGAACAATCTTAGTGGAGAGAGAGAGGCAGGCTGCCCCTCTACAAATGAGATCCTGCTTCTCTTGAATATGCATTGCCTTGGTGATTTACATGTCACGCTTGCTTGGCTTGCTATTCAAAGCAGCCCTTTATTTTATTTCAGGTATGTGGACTCTTTTTTTTATCTATGCGGCATCAACTTGTCGTATGCAGATGGAGCTGCATTGCTCTGGCTTCATACATCATTGCCATCAGCAGCCAGCGAGCAGAAAACAGTTCCAGATCACAGTTATTATCGTTGGTGAGGATGTATGGAAAACTTAGGCGGCAGCTTGATTTTCATAAAACCTGGGCTGACCCTTCAGCTCAAAGTAGCGCAGACGGGGGTTGACTCGCTAACCGCCAAAGCACAAGCTAGAAACCAGTAGCTGCAAGGGGGCAACGGGCTCAGGTTCAGTGTCTACCAAATGAGTTTGAGATTTCCTTTCCTCCTGAGAGTCTCTTTAAAGGCTGCAGTTTGTGATTGTTCTTCCTCGTCAGCTCCATACCCCAATTAGAGGAGGAAACGGAGCTGCTTAAGGGAATCTGTGGTGTGGTTGTGCTTAAACAACCTTGGGCCCCTCTGCTTGTCAACACACAAGCCCTGTCTGTGAGTGCAGATTTCTCCTTGTCACCAAAGCACTGGTGACCAAAAGTAAATTAATAATAACGGACATCCAGATTAGGCCAAAACTGCTGTTTGAAGCGGCCTGCAAATCAGTAAGCAGTTCAAGACGTTGAGGGTTTTGTAATGGCTCTGAACCAAAGACACAGTCAGTCGCTTAACCTCCAAGGAGATGAGCGCTTTTGTTATCTGGTTGCATCCAAGGAGAATGTCAAGCAAACAGACTAAGAAAATATAACGAGTCCCAACACTTTCAGGTGAGTTCAAGTGCTCAGCAAATCTGAAATGAACATGCTGTGATACAGTAACTCCCTTTAAAGACTTGTCTCTGGGGGCCTGATCCATTGAATCAGGGGTGTATTTTTTACTGAATAGGGGTGGGATCAGCGCCTTATTGGGCAGCAATATGTTGTAACGAGAATTCTGCAAACCCTCCAGTTTTGGCTTGACAAATACTTGGCTGAAGCTGTGCCTATGATCCATTGAACTCTGTAGCCAGGAGTAGAGACTGCAAGGGCCTGTCCCCTGTTTCAGCGTTCATAATTGGCCCCACATGAACTCATGGATTTTTGTCCTGCAAGTAATAATAATAATCATACAATTTCCTGGGGCTAGACGGCTGAGAATCTCCAAATGCTCTGTTAACATGAATTAGACCTCATATTCCTATAAGGTAGCTGAGTCTAATTAAATCCATTTTACAGATGGATAGACTGAGCTAACTGAATTTAATCTTTTCATTTCACGTGCTTGGCACAAAATGCTATACATTGGCTATGCTGTTGCAACTTCAATGTGCATGATAAATAAGTTCACAATAGTGATGTGGTACTGTATATCTACATATCTCACTCTTCTGTTATTGGTTGAAAAGATCTTTTTATGTCAATAATATGTTTCTTTAGAGCAGTTTCAGGGCACTGTCATCGACTCTATAGTCTATTTGAACTTCTGTCTAGCTGTATTAGGCGTATGTTTACATTTTGCTAGTCACATTAAGTCATGTACTTTGCTCAAAGTTCTGTGATTACGAGGACATTTTCATAATTATCTAGATAGATGGACACCTCTTAGAGATGTGTGAACTTCAAACCTAACTGGTGTTGCTTAAATTCTAATATCATTTAGCGTGGCCAATATCCTGAGGATTTTTTGTTTTGTTTTTTTGTTGTTGTTTGGTTTTGCTTTGCTTCTTTTTCTTTAAAAACACAAAAATAAAGATATTGTTTTGTTAAAGTTCATATAATGGTAAAAGTCACATTCTCTGCTCACTTAAACAGAGTTAAAATCCACTACTATGCTCCCACTAAATAAATACCACCTTTACTAGGCAGTAGGTTACTTCTGATTTACACTGGTGAAACCAAGGTCAGAATTTGGCTCTGATGTTGCATGGTTGAAATAAAAAGGAAACACAAGATTAAAGGCTCTTACCTCAGCCACGTTAGATGTGCTATATGTTTTGGGGTGTACATTTTAGGACATCAACAATAACATTTGAGACCTAAAATCTTGGTCTCTTATAACCATCGGAATAAACCATATCACCAACGTGCACCAGGCCTGAATTAACATTGCAGCAGGAATGTTAACTTTTGCCTTTCCTTAGTCTCGCTCTACAGACAACCTTGCACCAACATAGCTTCCTGCATTTCCTATTATATATTCATTATTTTCTTCCTTCAGAAATACATGTTTGGCTCGTAGGAGCTGCTTCTAACTGATATGTAGCTGGTTTACCAGAAACACCAGGGATATATTCTGTAAGCTCAGCTCTGCAGCTTACCCTATGATAACATGTACTGTAGATAACAGTGAAAGGCCTGTGTTTGCAAGGCATAATAAGAGGATTTTAGACTTGTGAAATTGTAGGCTTGCCTGGAAATAAACAAGGTTTTCTCTGTCCACTTAAAACCTCTCTCACACATGCATGGCGTTTGGTAGCAGCTGATTAAAAACGTAAGGGTCTGCTCAACACCAGGTAAAAATGCTTTAAAAGGAGCTGGATATGCTTCCATTAAACAAACACTAGGCATTTGTAGGGCTTATGACACAAGGCTTTTTATGTGCTCACCAAAGGATCAGCAGATGAGCAGCCTAGATAATGCTGTCCCTCTCGTTACTGGGTCAGGGGGGATAACGAATTGCCGGCTCTCCACTCACTAGCTCTGATAGTGCTCACAGAACTCCTTGCCCTTAGGGATGCAGCACAACCTGGCTCGGATCCCACATACATCAGAACTTGGACCCATAATGGGCTGTCAAGAGAGCAGTGCCAGGTTCTCTGTCTCATGTTGATGATGTTCTAACCCATTGGGGTTCCTCTCTTGAACCTCTAAAGTGGATCTCAAACTGTAATGTAGGCAGCCCATAGGGAGCTGTAAAGAAGAATAAAAGGAGAGCGCAAAGGGGATACACCCTTAAAAACTAAGGGCCCGATTCTGAAATGGGACTATTTACATGAGCGAGGATTTGCAGGAGCGGGCTTGATAATCGTCTTGTCATGATCAAAGCGGTCTGGCAGTCTCAGCCATAGGAATCATCATTTTATGGCGGCACCAGGGCCACCATATTGCGCATCACCCTGATTATGTCACTTCTTATTTTACATCTGTACAATTACTTCCCTTCAGCAGGAGCTGGATATGCTCAATTCCTTACAATCAAACCCAGCTAAATAGAGCTTTGCTTGCTGTAATTTCTTCTGTATGATGCAGTGGATAGGACACAGGCTTAGAAGTCTGATCACCTGAGTTCTAATCCTTGTATGGCTTTGAATAAATCATTTCATCTTTCTGTCTCTTCCGTAAAATGAGATTAATGATACTTATCTTCCGCTGAAAGATGCTTGGTGATCTGTAGGTGAAAAGCACTGGACAAACACTAAGTATTATTAATATTATTTCTAGTAAAGACTTTTCACTGTAGTATACAATTAAGGAATGAAATCTATACTATGACCTGTTTAACATCCTAGCTGAAGAGATTTACAAAGAAAGATGGCTTCATATCTTTCATTTCACTGGGTGTATTGGGAGAGACTCTAACAGGTGCACCCCTTAAAAAATAAGTTAAGGCATAATTCCATATTATGCCAAATCTCCCAGATGATTTTGGACATGCAAGATGTATTCACACCATAGAAATCTGTGTGTGCATTTGTGTCTACGCATGCAAAATGAAAATTTAGATGAGTCAGTGTCATTTTATTTGGGCAATTGAAACTCATAACTAAGAAAATTTAGACTGACTGAAAATTGTTGGCGTACAGCTGCAATTACTTGGCTCACCCATATTTAATAGCTAAAAGTTAGCGGAAGGAGGGCTCAGAAGCAAAGGTCCCGTGGGGAAAAGTTGAGCCATAGGAAAGGAATATGGTCTTTAGTGCCTGAGGAGGTATGAGTGTGCATACCGATTCCTCAGAAAGAGCATGTAGGATCCCAGTTAATGGCTTAGAGGAGCCATCCTCCACCTGTACCAGGAAAAAAAAATTACATGTATAACCATTCAGACATGAAAAACTATAGCTATAAACTTAGACAATATATAATAGAACATGAACTCAGGGCACACGTTGTAACACAGGACAGAGAGATTTCTGAGATACACTAATGATCCCCTAGGATGGGGAGCACAGGTCTTTTGGTGCCCTTACAGGGGTCTTGATGACCTGTTTGCCTCTACCGCCTCAGTGGGGTCCCTAGAAGAAGGCTTCCCAAAGCCTAACGATATGCTGGGGCATTGGGGGGGGGGGAATTCCCAGACATTCAGGGAAGCATTACCAGCCGGGAGCTAATTAGGGAGAAGGAAGTAGCCAACCAGAAACTGAGGCAGGGAGGTCTGCACTGTATGGCTTGTATTTTTGAGATTATTGCTTGTAAAACTGCATGGAAGGAAAGGCAGAGAGAGAGACTACCACAGCTGGTATCTGTAAATCAGTCCCCGCCCGTTCCCTGCAATAAGACCCAACCTGTACTTGCTGAGCCCCTGTCTTTCCCTCTCATCCATCTGCTCTGGTCCTTGTTACACCTGCCTGTGGGAAGCTCCCTACTGAGAGCTGAGCAGGAAGGGCAGTTAAAACTAGACATCAGATTCCCATAAAAAGGAACGCCATTGTTGAAGCTTAGCTGGTAAGACAAATGATGGGGTGAAAGTGCTTGTTGGCCCACCTTTTTCCACAATCTTCCTCGGCACCTTTGCTTCAAACTCTGTCTCAGATCAACAAAAGCAACCCCCCTTCACACCCCCACCTAGGGAGAAACGGTGTTGAGTTTACAGCCATAACGTCAAACACTCTTAATACCACTGAAAGCATAGAGTTAAATTATAGAGTTGTAAAGTTACTTTATAGTGATAATGCTGTCAAGCATCAATTTCTCTGCCTCGGGGCACCATGGAAACTCAGTTAATGATATAAGAAGCTGACATTTTCAGGGTTGCAGCTGTTGGCTGATACCCAGAAGGAATCTGCCTGTTTCTTCATATAGGGTGTATATAGGGAGAGCTGCTCAAAGCAAATTAAAAACTAATAAAACTCTGTTTAGTGAAGTGTGGTAGAATGCTAGTCCAGAGCAAGCTACAATGTTGCAATCTGCGAACTCCTTTTCGCCACAGAATGATTTTCTGCATAGAATGGAGCTGTAAGAAAAACTTCCCTATAAGAGGGTTTTAGTCTGTGTGTTTCCATGTTGATCTGTTTATCTAGCTGTCTGTGTCATTGACTACATAAGTCTACACACGCAGTGGCAGGCAGTGGCAGGTTAAAATGCAAATTAAAACTGTTGACTATAATCAAGTCAGCAATGTCTATAATTTCTGTAATGTGTCCTTTGGAATCTGCACCCTAAAATACTGTGGTATCTTCAGCTGAAAGATGCTATGGGAGTGCAACGTGTCTGTTACAAATGTTCAAGAAGGGAAAAATTGTGTATTTTGCTGAACTGTAATGCATTAATCCCGGATGGTATTTTCAAAGCACTGCTTGGAGACTTAATCACTCCCATTACCATTCTAATGGGAGCCATGGGGCTATAGCTGTAAATGTTGGTTTGGAAATTGACACCACAGTGTTGTACAATTAACTATTCTGTTTTGATTAAAAAACTAGAATGATATACAATTAGCATGGCACACATTAAATGGATCAAAATCTGGCTAACTGATAGATCTTAAAATATAATTGTAAATAGGGAATCATCGTTGAGTGTTTGAGTTTCTAGTGGGGTCCTTCAAGGATCTGTTCTTGGCCCTGCACTATTTAACATATTTATTACTGACCTGGAAGAAAACATGAAATCGTCACTGATAAAGTTGCAATGACACAAAAGTTGCGGGAGTGGTAAATGATGAAGAGGACAGGCCACTGACAGAGGGAGATCTGGATCACTTGGTAAAATGGGCCAGCCAGACAATATGTGTTTTAATAGAGCAAAATATAAATTCTAGGAACAAAGAATGGAGGCAATCCTTAAAGGCTATGGGATTCTAGCCTGGGAAGCAGTGACTCTGGAAAAGATTTGAGGCTCGTGGTGCATAAACAGCTGAACATGAGCTCCTAGTGCGATGCGATGGCCAAAAGAGCTAATGCAAACCTGGGATGCATAAACAAGGGACACTCGACTATGAGTACAGAGGTTATTTTGTCTCTGTATATGGCACCGGTGAGACCGCTGCTGGAATACAGCATCCAGTTCTGGTGTCCATAGTTCAAGAAAGATATTGATAAACAGGAGGGGGTTCAGAGAAGAGCAACAAGATATGAGTAAAGGATTAGAAAACCTGCCTTATGATGACAGACTACAATCTAAAAGTACCTACCTGGGGAACAAATATTTAATAATGGGCCCTTCAATCTAGCAGACAAAGGTATAACACGATCCAATGGTTGGAAGTTGAAGCTAAACAAATTCAGACTGGAAATAAGACATACATGTTTAATGCTGAGAGTAATTAACCATTGGAATAATTTATCAAGGGTTGTGGTGGATTCTTCATCACATATAAATTTTAAAATCTAGATTAAATGTTTTTCTAAAAGGTCTGCTCTCAAAATTATTTTGTGGAAGTTCTACGGCCTGTATTATACAGGAGGTCAGACCAGATGATCACAATGATCCCTTCTATGAATCACGGAATCTTCTTCCTACATGAGGCCTGTTTTAAATCAAACTACAAGTCAGTTTGCAAATTAAGGATCTGACCTTCTGAGATACACTCAGCATCCTTGCATGATGTTGAACTCTCAGGAGGTGCTTAGCATCCTGCAGGATCAGTCCCTTACTTTTTTAGGCCAGCAACAGTATGAGCACTTGAGATATCTTGGGTTCACAAGCGCCACTTCAATAATCCTAATTGTTCATCATCCTTGTCACAGCACAGGGGCTTCTTGGATGGTGGCAAGGCAAGCTTCCCCCACCAAGAGACTTCAGACCAGTGCTGGTTCGTTCTCCAGGCCCAGTGAGGTGCCCTAGCTGACCAGCTCTAGGGGAGCCCAGCAGCTTGCAGGGTCTCGTGCCCTTAGTTTTTCTGTTGTGACTGCCAGTATGCGTGCTAACGAGTGCCAGATTGTGCTGGGGATTTGCTGTCGTCTAGGAACTGATTAAAATAGTTGTCAGCTCGTTCCACATCAGCCATCAACACCGAACAATGGGTTTTGGTTGTGACCAGCCAGGCCAGATTTAAACCAGCGACCTAGAAGAGAAAGACTCCGTAACTCATTATGGTTTGTTTGCTTGTGAAATTTACCATTTAATAATAATTTTTAAAAACCCCGACAGGATTTACCGATAAATATTCTTTTAAACCTAAGAGAAGATAGCATATACCTTAGCCAGACCTTGCCCTGAACAATACCCTTTTATGAATGACTTATGGGGACGGGAAAGAAAAGTTTAGTGCATGAGTAATCATGGAGTTATGGCTGTGACATAAATAGGGGGGAAAACTCTCTCCGCGGGCCCTGCTGCTTCACAGGGGAGTTGACTTTTAAAGTCTTGTACATTTCCATTATGAACATACTTTTCTATAAACTTGTATCTTTCGTTTGTCTTATAAGCAACTTCAGAGGAAACTAAGCACATGGCTCTGATAGCTAAGCTCTTGGGTGTTCAGAGCACCATAAAAATTCTATTAGACCTAAAGTTAAAATAATTCTTTGGTAAACGTTAAATTCCTATTAGTAACACTTGCTAAACTTAAGTGCGACGGAAAGGGCAAGGCTAATCTGCATGGCAAGGGAGAGCAGGACTTAAAAGATATTAACAATTTGTTGGACATGTCTGAGAGGAGCGAGTTTAATACGAGCGATAGGGTCACTTCCATAGAACTGAAGGTCTGGGGTGGGAGTTGGCTTGAGATGTCGCTGAGCTCTCCTGGGGTAAAAAGAAAATAACCCATTGGAATCAGGGTTTGCGGCATATTTTGAAGTCAGAAATGGAGGAATTGCGATGCCTCTTCTACAGGCCATGTCTACACTACAAGAGCGTCAATGTCACAACTACAGCACTTCAGCTATGCTGCCTTAGGGCCATAATGTAGACGCTTCGTAAAGCAATGGAAGGGGTTTCTCTATCACTGTAGGTAATCCACCTCTCTAAGCAGTGGTCGTGAGGTCAACAGAAGAATTCTTCCACATATAAACAGGGGGGTAGGTTGGCGTAGCTACAGTTCTCAGGGAGTGGATTTTTCACACCCCTGAGCACAGGAGCTGTGTCGCCCTAACTTTTAAGTGTAGACTAGCTGATGTCTGTGAAGTATCAGGGGGGTGGCCATGTCAGTCTGTATCCACCAAAACAATGAGGAGTCCAGTGGCACCTTAAAGACTAACAGATTTATTTGGGCCTAAGCTTTCGTGGGTGAAGTGGGTTTTTTACCCACGAAAGCTTAGGCCCAAATAAATCTGTTAGTCTGTAAGGTGCCACCAGACTCCCCATGTCTGTGAGACTCTCTTCCTCTTCCCAGTTTCTCTCTCTCTCTCTCTCTCTCTCTCTTTTTTGTGGCCTTGTTTTTTCTGTACCTGCCTCTCTTGTTTCTGGGTCCTCAGTGTTTAATTTTCTGGCTTTTCCCCTCTCCGCTTGCATCAGTTTCTACCTTGGCTCTTGCACTCCCCTTCCTGTCTGTATCTCTTGATACTTTTTGAAGACCGTAGTTCCTTCCCTCATTCTCAGCCATTAGCAATAGCTGCTTTTCATCCACACCACACTATTTACCATTTTCCATCTCTTCCACCTAGATCTGCAGGCTATCCCCTATGTTCCTCCCTTTTCTACACAGACGGCTCAGCAGGGCTCTGTGATGACAGAGGGAATTATAAGATTTGGAGCTTAAGTTGTCCCTTACTTTATATTATTTAGTCCCAAATTCCAAAGCCCCCAGAGAGTTCACATCTGTTTTTTAATCTTTTGGTGAATGCAATCAGTTAATATTTCCCATTTTTATAGCAGCTTTCATCTTAAGATGTTCTGCAGACCTTAACTAAGAACACTGCAGAACATCATGCAAGACAGATACTAGTCTTGGGGAAACCAAGACAGAGAGATTGAGGTATAGTGGGGCCCTTCCCAGGAAAGTCAGTGCATCTGTTTATGCCAAGGCTAAATTTCTCATCACGTGACTGGACCGAACAGAGGGAGTTTCTTGTAAAAGCATCTCAGGAGTCCCTTCTTACAGCAGTCCCATCCATCTCTCTCATACAGACCATATATAGTGCAGAAAATACCACAGCAAATAAACAGAGGGATTTTCAGTGGTTAACAAAACCAGTCTGCTAACTTTGATCTAGTTCAGCAGTGCTATTTTTGTATTTTAATGGGCCTGACACCCAAGGGGCAAGGAAACGGAAAATGTGTTTGTTCCTGGGCACACGGGGTATAAAGTGCTGCCGAATCAGACTTCTCTGTAAATTTGCCCTGAAATTGTAATATTTTACACCCACTTTGCCCAGTGGAAAGTCATTATACAAGTGGCTAGGAAGTGGAGAATCGAGCCCTGTGTTTATAATTTGGGTACATCATGCCAGACCTGTGTGTAACGCATATAACAATTTGCACAAATAGCCTGCCCACCTCACTCAAGCAAAACTCCCGCTGATACCAATGGGAAGCTTTATGTGAATAAGCTGGATGGGATTTGGCCCTCTGTGTTCCAGTAAAACACATGCTGTGATCCATCATGAGCTTAAGAAATCCACATGTATCCCACCCCGCTTTTCCAGTCCCAGGGTTTAGGGCCTGATCCAGAGGCCACTAAAGTCACAAGGAGTCAGCTCAGTCCTTTAGGCAGTATTTTCCAAGGGGCTGAAGGAGTCAGGCACTCAGCTCCAACTGAAGGTCAGTGGGATTTGGGCACTGCTGCTTTGCTGTCCTTGGCAGTAAGGCAGCCTCACAAATGCCAAGCTAAAGCAATACAAGGCTTGCTCATTCTCACATGCTAACCTATACAAGAGCACTCCTCCACAACACATCAGCCACTTCCAGCCTTCAGCCTCCATTGACCTCTTGACATAACAGTCCCACAATTTAACTCCTGTCTCGATTCCACAAGTCCACAACTACTGCTCTCACAATTACCCAATACCCAGACAACCAGCTACTGTGGATGGCCACTGCAAAATCTCAGTTGGGAGGCCTTGATCCATTGCTGCTTCCCCCTCCCCCCCAATAAAAAATATTTTGTAGATCACTTGCTGAATTCTAACTAAGAATCATCCGTAAGGCAGCTAAGTGTAATGTGCATCAGAAGCACAAACCTGCCTTGTCTACCCAGAGGTTTTATCCGGGGAAATATTGGGGTGGATCTCAATACACCCGTCTCTTCTGTAAATCCCAAATCACATAGCTCCACTTGGATAAATGGTCTACATTCACATTCAGGTGGCTGAAATGAAAATGGCAAACATCTTAGAATTTTGTTCTCCTTATAGTGTGTGACTGTCCATCTCAATGGTTTTAATGGGAGCTCTGTGTGCATATGTGGAGAGAGGGACATGCCCCTTTTGGGCTTCCCAGGAGGAAGTTGAATGGATCTTTTAATAAACCCTTGCTCAGTGCTCCCTAGGACTGGGGGAAGGCACTATGTGAGGCTGCTGGCTGAATCTTCTAGAGTAGATTGTGATGTTGCACCCCGTCATGCTTTATAGAAATATGCTTATGAATATAAATATGACATAACTGGAATATGTATTATGCTACATATGCCATGTAACGTATCTCTGCAAAGGTTATGATCTTCTGAATATATTCATCCTATTTGTATGCATGTATCATTTTTGTATTCGAAATTATGAATATTGGCTGTGTACTTGTTTGGTTTTAAGTAGCCCCAGTGAAGCATTTGGTCAGTTTCTTGAGAAAAGACTATTCTCAGTAAGTGCCCAATCAAGAAACACTTAATCTGACAATAGACTGATAGACGCCAATCCACATCTGAGCTTTCCTGGGAACATTCCTGTAGAGAACCTAGTCATGGACATGTGACTTGCCCAGGTGACTCCAAAACTCCATCTTGTAGAGAGGATTCTACACAGGGGGAGGGAGGGGTTTCCACCCACAAGAAAGAAACTATATAAAGTTCTGGGAGACCCCTCCATTTTGTCTTCAGCTGGCTCAAGAGATAGCCTCTCCACCCCCAAAGGATACCTGAAAGAAACTGGAACAAAGGGCAGTAACCATAGGGACATGAGTGATTGTTGGACTCAGACTAGAAGGAGACTAGTCTGTAAAAGAAGCTTACTGGAACATCTCTGAGGGTGAGGTTTCATCTGTAATCACATTCTTACTCTATTAGGCTGAGACTTGCATGTTCTATTTTATTTTGCTTGGTAATTCACTTTCTTCTGTCTGTTATTACTTGGAACCACTTAAATCCTACTTTTTGTATTTAATAAAATCACTTTTTACTTATTAAGAAAAAGAATACTAGTGGCATCTTAGAGACTAACTAACCTAGGTCTGAGATCAAGTGACCTAAAGGTCGCAATATTACAACAAAAAGACTTCAAAAACAGACTCCAATGAGAGACTGCTGAATTGGAATTAATTTGCAAACTGGATACAATTAACTTAGGCTTGAATAGAGACTGAGACTGGGTGTGTCATTCATTACACAAAGTAAAACTATTTCCCCATGTTTATTTCCCCACCCCCCACTGCTCCTCGGACGTTCCTGTTAACTGCTGGAAATGGCCCACCTTGATTATCACTACAAAAGGTTTTCTCCTCCCTGCTCTCCTGCTGGTAATAGCTCATCTCAAGTGATCACTCTTCTTACAGTGTGTATGATAACACCCATTTTTTCATGTTCTGTGTGTATATAAATCTCCTCACTGTATTTTCCACTGAATGCATCCGATGAAGTGAGCTGTAGCTCACGAAAGCTTATGCTCAAATAAATTGGTTAGTCTCTAAGGTGCCACTAGTACTCCTTTCCTTTTTGCAAATATAGACTAACAGGGCTGCTACTCTGAAACCTTTTTACTTATTAATTAACCCACAGTATGTATTAATACTGGAGGGGGGCAAACAGCTGTGGATATCTCTCTATCAGTGTTATAGAGGGCAAACAATTTATGAGTTTACCCTGTATAAGCTTTATACAGGGTAAAACAGCTTTATGTGGGGTTTGGACCCCATTGAGAGCTGGGCATCTGAGTGCTGGAGACAGGAGCACTTCTCAAGCTGTTTTCAGTTAAGCTTGCAGCTTTTGAGGGATGTGGTTCAGACCTGGGTCTATGTTTGCAGCAGGCTAGCTTGTCTGGCACAACCAGGCAGGGCACTGAAGTCCCAAGATGATGGGGAAAACAGGTTCAGGGGTCATCTCAGCATATCAGGTGGCAGTCCCAAAGGGGGATTCTGTGATCCAACTCATCACATAGATGTTCTAAAATATTTTGCTGGCACCATGGGAAATGGTACAATAGCAGAAGGATTGTCTCTGCTCTCCTGATTGAAATGTGGTTGAGCAAATCCACTGTTGAAGAACACAGGAGATCTGGAATCAGCTTACGAACCCCTCGGCCTCACAATACAGTTGCTTGTGAGTGACAGTCCCCCTTGAGGAAATGTGTGGTATCGTTTGCTGTAGCAGAGATCTAATGCCCAGGATTTGCCACCATGTTTCTGAATGTCAGAGCTGTGCTGAAAGTTTTAGCCTGGTCCCCTATTGGGCTGATGTGTTGCCATCCTCATGTTACACCTACCCTTTCATCACATCTTCCACATTTAATGAGTTCTCTTCACAGGCTGTCCCTTGCCTTTCTGTGAGGTGGAATATGCTTTGTTGGCTGTTCCCCCAGCCAGCCTACAGCGGTAGCACTCCTTCAACTGACAGCGTCTGAATCTTAAGGTCCATCAATATTTTTCTTGAGATGATAAATGATCTGCCAATAAACTAAGGCAGCTGCCAGCTCCATCTGAGAAATGCACCTTTTAGCCCCAGTTTATCCGTGCTTGGTTTAGGTATGTGTCTAGAATCTTTGAAGGCTAAAATGGACTACACCATTTTAGCAAGCCACTGGTAATTTAGATTGTGCAAATCTGGGCGTTTGACAACTACAGGCATTTATGAACTGGGGTACACCAGCCCTAACTCTGAGTGATCCTACTTCAAACAGTCTCCAGTCAGACCTGAATTCAGCATGGAGGGAGCATGCTATACTAAACAACAAAATTGCTATGTTCAGATCTGACTTTAACACATATGGGATCATCATTCTTTCTCTTTCCCCTTCTTTCTCATCTCCCTTACTTATGACTCACATATTGAGTAATCAGGGAAAGGAATGTGTTTTTCTTTCTCAAAATAAGTCCCAGAATGCAGGATCCATGCGGCCCAGGGGTATAAATCAGTGTTTCTTGTGACTAGGGATTCCCAAGCAGCACTGAGGAAAACACTCTGAGGGCGAACACTCAGTGTCAATTCTCAAGGGGAGATTTTGAGGTCCACTGGCTTAGTGCATCTTTCCACCTCCCTGTAGTTATTTTCCAGTAGAGTTAAGCAGTTTCTCTTTCCCCCACCTTGCTTTCCTTCCTGGGTCAGCACCACATAGCATAGCTCATAGTTGCCTGTAGTTAAAGTGCCCTCTTCTGGCATAAGGGAGGTTTTCTTTCATCCCTCAATGGCACTCAAATGAGAAGAATGGGGATTTTTCTTGCAGCTGCTGAAACCAAGAACAAAGCTGGGTTTTGTTTTAAAAAGTCCTGCTTTGACTTAATGGGCAGGGGTGGGCAGTAATTGTAACGACAACCAAGATGTTTCTGAAGCAGCTTGGAATAAGGGACCTTCCCTGCTGCTCTGGTCTTTATAGATTGAAGTTTTCCCTTTCTCCCCGCTCCCCTCTTCCCTTCTGTGCACTGAAGCTAAGATGTAATTTTGTTTCGGGCCCAACAATTGATCTTGTAAATAAAAAAAACATTTTGTTATGACAGATGTCTCTCTCTAGGCCAGATCCTCAGCTGTGTAAATCAAAAGCTACCCAGAATTACATCAACTGAGGATCAGTGGGTGTCTCTAGCTCTCTGTTTTAGACACGCTGGCGCACGCTGGCGAGTCCTGACCCATTCGTTGCAATAGTTTTGCCTTTGACTCCAGTGGGACCAGAATTTGATCCTTATTGATAGAGCAGAAACATTTGGTGGGAGAAGGTGGGTGGGGCAGGAGGGGAAGATAACACAGCCAGTTGTATAAAAGTGATTTCACTGACTATTCAGCTGGGGAGGCAAAGTTTAGATACACTTTTTAATGTGAATTCAAGGTTACCAGCACACACTGCAGTGACTGCATCTCTCTGCCGAGGATTACAATTGGTGTTTAGTAAGAAAAAGGAGCTTCCCGGGCTGCTTTAGTGCATCAGTTACCATCGGAGGCCTTTCATGCGCGATGGCTTTCTCTATATATTTAATGAGCATTTCACGCAGTAATTGATTATAGCTGAATTTGGGTTACAAAGCAGGGAACAGCAGGTCAGGGCATTTACTCTGAGGCTAGACTGAATCTGAGTCCCATTTAGATCCTTTATAGCAGGAATATTGTGGTGGTATTTTTTTTAACCAGCCACGTCTTGGCTATTGAGCCCCATTAATAATTCTGTACTTACTGTAGGCTCTTGGAATGTAAATCCTGATGGACTGGCATAAGTCATTGTAGGAAGTGCACATGGACACTCATCCCATTGCCCTTTGGTAGGGGAAGGAGAAGCAAAAAGAACTGAAAGCAGCATTTGCCAGCAGCTTATAACTTGTGCAGCAGGAGGTCACTTCCCCTTGCCACATCCCCTAAACTGGTGGCAGAGTGAAAGGGGATGCTACAATGGTGCTGTGCTACTAAAGGAATCCCCTACACTGTGGTGATCCTCCCATGGCCTGTTATGCCCCTTCTACACTGGTGGTGCAGTGTAAATCAGCCACAGTGCAGCTAGGTTCAGGGCCATTGTATTCATTTATGAATGTCACTCCTACATTGCTAACCATGGTCTAGTAAATAGGAACTGTGGCCCAATGGACAGGGCATTGGACAGGCACTCAGGAGGCCTGGCTTCTGCTCCCAGCTCTGACCTGTTGTGAGATTTTGTGCAATCACATCGCTGCTCTATGCCTCTGTTTCTTCTTGTACTGTGTCTTTTCTGTTTAGATGGATAGCTCTTCTCTTTGAGGCAGGGATTGTCTCTGACTGTGTGTTTGATTAGCACCTCGCACAGTGGGGCCCTGTTTTTGATTGAACCCCCTTGGTGCTACCACAATATAAATATTTAATAACAATTGGCTGAGGCAAGATTGGGTGCCCCAAAGTAGCATGTTTTCAAGCCACGGTGAATCCTTTGTTTTAATGAGCAACTCCTGCATTCTTGTGACTTCTCTTCTTGTGCCGGCTAGCTCCAGAACTCCAGCCCTAGAAACAAAAGAGTCTGCCCCAGCAAAACACAACTCGAGAGTCTGTGCATCCCAGAGGAGCAGCCCTGACAATGTGGGGGAGCCAACAATGAAAACAGAGCATAGACAAACATTGTAAGGGCCTGTGACAACAGCAAGAGCAAGCTGCTTTTCGTGTGAAAATAATAGCGTCACCTGGAGCCAAAACGATATCCAGCTTGTAAAAGTCCACCCTGGCGAATAATATCCTACCACGGATATCCATGACAGACAGCCCCCTAATCTGACCAGTTTGCTGAAGGAAGTAAATGGTTGGACTGACCTGCTCGATGGGGGTGAAGGGATAGGTTGGAAGTGTGCAGGACAGGGAGGAGGGGAATGTATGTGCTTCTTCTTCAAGTTCTGCCCCTAGGAGTGCTCCACTTCAGGTGCAAGCGTGCCCCACATACCTTTGACCAGAGATTTCCATCACCATTGTCCATTCAGCCCATGCCAAGTGCCTGATATCCTTGGGCCCTGCACGGAGGCCAGATCAGGTTGCCTTGGGTTGAGTCAGCACTTGGAGTATCTGCTTGGTGTTTGCCTTGTCTTTTGCTGTGCTTGTTTATCCCAACTTAGCTAGCTAGCTAGTTCTTAGTTTGTAGTAGTCGTTGTTTGTAGTGGTTTTTTAAAGGGTTTTCTTTTCCTCCGTGGAAATCCGCCCTGTGGGGAGGCATGCCCAGTTCACCAAGGTTTATACATTGTCTCTCATGTAGAGAGGCTGTCCCGATCAGCAGCAGACACTTGATGTGCAGCTGTTGCCTGGGAGAGGCGTACATCCCTCAGAAGTATTCATTCTGTTGAGTCCTCAAACCTAGGGCTCAGAAGAGCTGAGAAAGCAGGCTGCAACTTCTGAGGATGGAATGTTCCCTTCATGCCGCTTTGGAGCCAGGTCAGGAGAACCGCTCTGTTCATCACTCCCCAGGGCCTTCTAGTGCCCCTTCAACCTCAGCTCAGCACTCTCCCAGAAAGGGGACATCCTCAGAGTCCTCCTCTAAACATCCTGAGAAGAGCAGCTCTAATTCCCCTCCCAAGGGATGCTCCTCAAAAAGACCTTGTTCCCTGACCGGGTCGACAGCCTCAGAGAGAATGTCCTTGAGGCTCAGTAGCATGGCAGCAAAAAGCTTCTATGGTAGCAGTGAAGCAGGAAATCCCCACAGCTCTAAGTCCAGGAATGACTCTTGGGAGGCCTTAGTACTGTCTACTGATGATGAACAGAGAACACACAGAGGACTGGTCCTGTCCAATTTAGCCCCTTTGCCAGTACCCCATGAGGTCTTTGGTACTGTGTAAACCTCCAACCACATCAGTGCCATCTGCGAAGTGCCCTAAATAATCGGTATTGACCAGCCAGGACAAGCATACTGATCCGTTGGTGCCACAATGTCTATCGGGATTGCAATACCCCTTGATGCTGCAACATTTCTCCCTGCCACAACCGTACTTGGTACTGCAACATCATTTGATGCCACAAGGTACACAAAGGACTTACTGGTGACTGCTGATCCAGAGTCCCCACTGCTGGTGAGTACTGAGCACATATCAGTACAAAGTTCTACTCCATGTTTGGAGATCTATATGTCCCTGGTACCATCACCTCCCTTTTCGGTTGGAGCTCCACCAACAGAAGAAGAAGAAGAGGACGATGATGAAGATTTCCCTTTAGCATTATCAATTTCTGGTCGGGGTCCCCCAGGTATCCAAGAGTCACGAGAATGATTAAAAGATTAGAAAACCTGCCTTATAGTGATAGACTTAAAGTGCCCAGTCTATTTAGCTTAACAAAGAGAAGGTTGAGGGGTGACTTGATTACAATCTGTAATATCTACATGTGGAACGAATATTTAATAATGGGCTCTTTAATCTGGCAGACAAAGGTATAACACGATCCAGTGGCTGGACGTTTAAGCTAGACAAATGCAGACTGAAAATAAGGCATAAATGTTTAATAGGGAGAGTAATTACCCATTGGAACAATTTACCAAGGGTTGTAGTGGATTCTCCATCACTGGCAATGTTTAAATCACGACTGGAGATTCTTCTCAAAGATCTGCTCTAGGAATTATTTTGTGGTAGTTCTCTGGCCTGTGCTATGCAGGAGGTCAGACTAGATGATCACAGTGGCCCCTTGTGGTCTTAGGATCTATGAATCATAATACAGATAAGTAATGATGATGATAATGAAAGAAAAGGATGATTATAGTTCACCAATCCTTTCCTCAGGAACCTGGAGGCCTGGTGGAAGGCTCTGTGGGTGTGAATGCTGGAGGAAAGGACGTTTTCAGGCCATCTTATTCCCTTGGCTGGCAAATTAATACTTTGGAGTGGGAAATATCTCTTGGAAACTTAGGGTTAACAGTGAAGAGAAAACAAGGCGCTTTGAGAGAAGGAAGTGCTAGGGCTTAGGCTCTGGGCTGTGTCCCCTGAGAGTCCCAGTCAAGAAGATGCAGCTCGGGAGGGAGGGAGGACGGACAAAGGTGTCTTTATGCCATTTTTGGGCTTTTTGCATTCTGGGCTGCTTCAGGGACCAAAATGGCTCTGGAGGCTGTTCTAACTTACCACACCCTTAACTGGGTTGCTCTGCAGCGTGGAATCCCCCAGTGCTGAGGGCTTTGAGTACAGCCTCTCCTGCCCATGCTTTTACAGCTTCCGACTTCTGATACATCCCTATACTGGAGAGTGAGAGGGAGCAGAATTGTATCACTTACGTTAGTCACACACTGTTCCTGTACCGGGAGAATGCTCCCCGAGCCTATTAGAGCTTTGATATGGCACTGGAGTGGCGTGAAGGGGCCTGAGAAGGAGCCAGAATCTAGCTCCAGGGCTCTAGAGCAATTGGCTACTTGTGCTAGCCGCTTAAACCTGTGGGAGAATTTGCTCTCCCACAAACTGGACAGCAAACAAGGACAAAAGGAAAGCAACTGGGGCACTGATGCATTTTATTTCCCCTGTTGGACCTGCAAATTAACCCTGTCGGGAGCTAGCAAGGCACACCAGAAGCGTCAACAGAAAATCAGCCAAGGAGAGAAAGTGTCTGAGGAAGCCAGTGCAGTCCCTTAGCAAATTTCATCAGCTCCCCATGCATCTGAAAAAGCTGAGCTGTGTAGCAGAAAGCAGCAGGATACAATTTACTAACACCTCCACACTTTAGAAACTGCTGCGGGGAAAACAAAAACACCAAACAGGGCCTGTTGGGAGTCCAGATCCACGTTATGTACCAGTGGGGCGTTTCCCAAGAAAGCCTTGATTTCCCTTGGATTGTTGTATTATTTACCATTTCTTGACTGAGTGGTGGGTTTAGAGAAATTCAAACTATGTTGTTTTTAAAGGCCCAGGCGAGAGGAAGGGTTTGAAAGTTTCTTTCCTCATCTGAACAGCCTGGAGAAACAGGACTTTCTACTCTGGACTAATGGATTCCTTTCTCTTTCTTTTTTTCTTTTTTCGTGGGCCTTGGGAGGGGGAATCCCCTTTTCCTTTTGAACAGCATAACTTGGATGGGGTTTCCAGGAGGAGATGATATTGGAGCCAGGCTGCAGTCTCATGATACTTTTATTTGGAGTTGCCAGTTTTTTAAAATCACGTGTGTAATTTCCTATCTCAGCATGCTTGTGAATAGTTCGTGTGTATGTATACGAGTATGCATGTATGAATGCACACACGTGCGTATATATAATATTGTAGCACAATGGACAAACTTCTTCCCTGGTGCAATGCCACGGAAATCATCCAAGTTACACGGAAGATGAATTTGTCCCGCTGAATTTTAAATTTCAGACCTATAGCCGTTAGAGGAAATATATTCTTCCAGTGGTGCAAGTCGAATTCATTTCTTACCAGTACACTGCACGAGCTAAGGGGTGGGGGGACACATGACCTCCCCACACGTGACTCCTCACATGACCCCACCCTGCCCCCAGCCCAGGCCCTGTGCTCTCCCTCTCCCTTCCCAATGATCCATCCCACGTTACTTGGGGGGTGGGCTCTGCCCTCCTCCTACGGCGCTGAAGACTTCTCAACTGCAGGGCTCTCCAGAACCGCAGGGGAGGATGGAGCAGAACGTGTGGCCGCCTGGTGGCCCCATGCCAGCAGCACTCCGATGCAGTTATACCTCCCCCAGCCCTTCCACACAGCTGCGTCTGCTGAGTCCTGTCTGGGATCCGTACAGCAGCCCTACCAGAGGACAGGGCTGGGGGGGCGAGGCTAGGGGCGGTACAGCCGCCCCGGAGGAGCTGCCGGTGTGGGGTTCTGCTCCTTTCGCGGTTGCAATTCCCAGGAGAGCCCTGAACTACAGAACATTGGGCGGCCGCACGCCGGCAGCTCCTCCCCCAGCCCTGTCCTCTGGCGGGGCTCCTGTACAGACCAGGGATGCTGGAACTATTTTTACACTGGGAGTGCTGAGAACTGTTGAACCAAACTGTAAACCCTGTATATAATGGAAATCACTTCGAGCCATGGGGTGCAGCAGCTCCCCTCGTTCCATCCCCTGGACAGGAGATGCAGGCAGTACAGCCATGCCAGAGGAGCTGCCGGCAGGGGGCCACCCAGCAGCCCCACGTTCTGCTCCTCCTGTGTCTTTCCGGTAGAGCTTATTGGTATGGTGTACTGGACTGTACCACCCTGCTTGCACCACTGTTTTCACCTCATCTGGAGCCAAAGCTGCGAGGCAGGCGCCTAGTTTAATTAGATCCCATCTCTCTTCTCCTACGCACCAGCCCTTCTTTTCTCCTTACCCTATGCCCCATCCCCGTCGGCCGGGGTACCTGTCTGTTCCTGACTGAAGTGGACGCTGAACTCTGAATACACCACATCTTGTGACCTGGTTCAGGGCCTCCTGCAACACGGTGTGGATCAGGCTCTAACAGGACAGCGCCCACCACTGAGTTCTCTCTCTGCCCCTAGATGCAAAAGTGGACAGAGACTCCAGCTCTGAAGGCAGTGCAAAGGTAAAAGGTAGGTGCGGTTTGAAGCCAAGCTGTACAGAGCTCTCAGGCCATGAAATGTAGCTTCCAGGTGAATTTGTGGTCTCTCTCTCTCTGTTTATTTAGGGCACAGCATACACAGCCCTGACGTCAGCAAACCCTTCCTGCCCTTCGGAGAAACGCAGCTTGGATTTCATCTTGTTTTTACACCTTCGCTTCTCCTCGTCAGGCTCATTGTCACCAGCAGGACTGGTGTCATCTCACTGCAGCAGCGAGTCCAACACTTTCGGCTGCAGAAATTCCCCAAGCACAACACTCTGCGGCTGCCAAAGCTTTCTGCTGGCACCTGCTCCACGCTCGGAAAGCTATCCCTGGGCCTGCCTCCCGTCACTGCCGCCCACCAGGAAAGTGGCACCGAAAGCACTTTGCTCTTCCGCTTGATGGGCACGCTGGCCAAATTAGCAAGAGAGCTGGGGCAAGCAGGATGTGTTTGACCTTCAGCCTCTCCCTCCCTTGACCTTCCATTCAGTATCCTCTGCCTGATCCCACGGCACTGGCATGACCTATCGGGAGACCAGCGGGATATACCTCTTCTCCTACTCTGTCTCCCATCTGCCAGACCCCTTCACCTGAATGGCACACGTCTGGTCTTTAAGTATTCCGGTGATGAAAAAGGGCAGTGCAAAGTGCTGGGAACTCAGAACTAAGTGATGTTGCTCAGCTGATGACCCAAAGGGATTTTAGATGCAAGACAACTTCCAGCAAAGCAGATTGTCCTTCCTCTACCAAGTCAGGTTCCCTTGTTGCTCAACTGGTAGGGCTGCTGCCTACAGTCCTTCCAAACAGCACATTAAATTCATCCTCGGCAACTGGAGTTGTCCGAGGCAGCGAAGCCTGCTGTAGAGCCTGCCTGCTAATTAGCTCACTCCCCATTTTGAGCATCTAGTTGGAGGAGCCAAGAGGAAATGTCTGAAGGTCATCTAGCACCAATTGTGAGCGTGCATCTGAAGTGAGCGCTGGGCTGAGCACCAGAGGAACGAAATTCACTAACCACAGGACAGGCAGAGAAAAAGTGCAACAGAGGCAGTTGCAATGCAAGAGTCCTGTCCGTGTGCCTTATGTCTGACCTCTAGGGTTAAGAGGGGAGTTCGGTCTCCTTGCCTAATCAAGCCTTGGCCTCTTTGCTGAGTCTACCAAAAAGGATGTCAATGGCTATGTGTGTAGGGACATTTATATTGGAGAGGAAGAATGGTCCAGGAATTAGGGCCTTAGCCTGGTACTCAGGAAAGCTGGGTTCAGTTCTTGCTCTGCTCCGGCACGCTGTGTGACCTTGGGCAAGTCACTGTGCCTCAGTTCCCAACTGTACAATGGGGATAGTTGCATTTCCCTGCCTCCCAGGGGTTTTGTGAGGATAAATTCATTACAGATTTTGAGGTTTTCAGTTAGCACAATAATGGCCTTAGATGTGCGAGAGATAGATGTGTGTGTGCGAGCGTGTGTGTGTGTATATATATATAATATAATTTAGAATAATGTCTGTTGAGAGAGTAAAAGGAATCTGTGTTTGCATAATGTGAATTATGACAGAAGGCAGAAAATTATTTTAAAACATAATGATGTCTGATGAGAGAGTAAAGGGAATCTGTGTTTGCATAATTTGAATTATGACAGAAGGCAGAAAATTATTTTAAAACATTATGTCTTAACACATCACCCTTTGATTTCGTAGGAAAATTGCTCCCCCCAGCGCACACACAAATATCCCAACACCAGAAGAAACAGTAAATTGAGACCAAAATCAGTTTTGTGTTTTGGAGAAAGCATTTATTTTATGAGGCCTGAGTCATTTCCCTCCTCCCCCCCATACGTTTTTTTCTCTTGCAGTGCATAGAGCCTGCGGTGTTAGTCACTGCAACATTTCCAAATGTAGAAATGACTTTTCTGCTCCGCTACGTCCTTCATGGCAAGTGCTTTCAGGGCAGTCGAGCTGAAGGGGGAATCTGGCAGGAGAATCCACACAGAGAGCCCCTCCGGAACGCAATGGCACAGGACCACAACATGGCATGAAAATACCATGGCATGTTCTGCATTTAGTGCTGGGAAGAAGTGTTCTGAATGCTCACCCTGTAGAGAGATGAGCCTATGTAGGAAGGTGTGGTCCAAGGAGTGTACAGTGTAGGCAGGCAAACAATATAGGTCAGACACAGATGTGCCCTGTGACCAGAAGGTGGAATGAAGCCAATAGGTTAGTTACTTTGGGAAATTGAAGTAACTTTATTTCACAGGACAGCGCCAGAGAAACTTGGGAAAGGGAGCCGTTGGGAAAGGCTGACCCTCCCCTGGCACAGCTGCCACCCAATGCCTGGGCCATGGTGGCTTCCCCTGCACTTTCCCTCCCTGCTCTGCCCCTTCCCCAGGACACCACTGCCCGCAGCTGCCAGGTGAGTCGGTCCCTGCTGTCCTCCGCTCCACCCCCCACCCCCGGAGGTCCCCTCCACTCACCACGCCCCTCCTCTCCTCCCCCACAAGACCCCCCGCCTGCCACATCCCTCTTCATCTCCAACCCCGCGAGGTCCCCCCTCCATGTTCCTCCTCTCCCTGAAAGCCGGCGGCCTTGGGGGCCAGCGGGTGCTCGGGGTCGGAGTGGTTCTGCCGGGGCCCCTCCAGGTGTGGGTGTGTGTGTGGGGTGCCTCAGGACCACGGCAAAGGGGGGTGCAAGGGGTGGAGTAGGGGCAGGGCCTCAGGTAGAAGGGGGGTTTCACCTGCCTCCTATGGCCATTCCCACTGACAAAGTGGGCCATTTAGACACTGGCACAGCAGGTGTATGATTCACTCCCAATTGGCCACATGCACAGGGAGATTGCTGCCCCCCAGCCCCTGACCAGCTTTCTTCCTCCTACCCCCCCCCCCCCCCCCCCCCCCGTTCCTTAGGTGTGCATAGAGGCACTGTGACTGAGGCAAACCAAACGTTCTCATCGTCTAATCCCTTTCTTAATCCTGTTACGTTTTTGGCCTCATTAATATCTTGTGACAAATAATTCCACCAGCCAACTATGTATTGTGTGAAGAAAAGATTTCATTTCATCAGGTTTAAATGTACTGACTTTTGATTTCACTGGATGCCCTCTCTTTCTTGTATTATGAGACAGGATAAAATTGCCTTCTCTGCGTCATTCACTATTTCAGGTATCTCTATCATGTCTCCTCTTATTTGTCTCCTCGCTGAATTTAAACAGGCCTAGCCTTTGGAGTCACTCTTCATTCCAGGCACAGTGAATTTCTAAGCATGAAAAGAACTTTTACTCTCAAACTGTGACTGGGTTGATCAGGCGAGAAGGGACAGAGAGCTGTGTTGTCAGTCATGGTGCTCTTCCCAGATGTCCACTTACATAGATCAATATTTTCCCATTATGACAGAGCATGACTTCAGTTGTCTTTTCCTACGGATATTTAATTCATAGCAAATCAATGTATCTTTACCAATTTCAGCCTTTCCTAATAAACTGACCTGCATCGCAAGAACATTGATTTTGGAATATATGTAAACCCATTTATTTTTTATCTGTGTTGCTAATAGCACCTGGAAGAAATAATTTTGTCTGATTTACTTTTATGATGATTTTTTCTCAATTTCATCTTAATTGGATATTGAAACAGAATTGGTCAGTTTCATGTCCTGACTCTTCAGCAATATACCAGTGTCGTGTCTAGGCTTTCAATGCTGGAAGCAGTTTAAATTTCCCATCCCCAACCCCCAGTTACTCTTTTCCCTGATATTGCTAGACTTGAATGTAATGAAAATGTTTCTGCACACAGTGGTTAGAATTTTTAAAGCAGTCATCAGGGGATATAGACAAACATCTTCCGATTTTTCAGTTTCAGTTCAATTCAGTGAAACATTACTGGCATCACAAGTGTTGCCAAAGTGCAGACAAGAGACAGATCTCTCAGGTATCTGTCAGAAGTAGTTATGATCCACCCACTGTAGAACTACACCTGTGTTTCGGGATTTGTCCCCACTGTCTATCGGTCAGCACTGTGTCCGTTCCGGATCCAGTGGTAAGCCGCTTTTTTATAATGATGAGTGCCTTTGCTCTCCTTTCTCCCAGGGTTATGCACAGGTCTTTGCACATCACTTTGTGATGGGAAATCTCCTATTATTCCTGCTCATTTGAGGAAATATCCTTTGGTGTATTGAAACCCTTTTGGTTGTTTCAGGCTCTCAACTGCTTTGCTTTGTAGAACCCTTTTAAAATGACGACCCTCAGGTGCATCATTTGTACCATGCCACTGAGGCTCTTGG
This sequence comes from Eretmochelys imbricata, assembly GCF_965152235.1. NCBI lineage: Eukaryota > Metazoa > Chordata > Testudines > Cheloniidae > Eretmochelys > Eretmochelys imbricata. The sequence goes on from NC_135579.1 coordinate 100,579,282, forward strand.
GCTGCAAAGGTATGTTCGATGGTCCAGGGAGGCATTAGCTCAGTATAAGTCTGATTCGAAAGTTGACAAAAGAGCTTTACGCACCATATCCTCTTTGCTGTCAGAGAAAGGGAGGTGTGGTGAATACAAAGGGGTGTGTGGTCAGGATAGAGTTAAACTATGCAATCCTAAGCAAGCTGTTCAGTCCTTTGTGGTTGTTGAAAGCAGGTGTAAATTAGAGCAGTCTTCGGGCTGCTCTAACACACAGTATGTGGGGGAAGGCATACACAGAGCAGCACCAGCATAAGGCACCACCCCTTGATTTGTGCTCTGTGTATTTTCAGCTTGATACAACACCCACTGAAGCTAGTGGCAAAATTCCAATGGACTTAAATAATTCAGGATCAAGCCTTTGTGAGGATCTGGTCCCAGACTTACATTTGGAAATCAGAATTGCTCTCTGTTGTCTCTGTAAGTTTTTTGGTTTTTTTTTTTACCCTCTAAATCCCTCATTTTTGTGCATTGTATGATGGTTTGGGCTGAGTGGAAAAAATGATGCGATTGTCTCCTTAACTACAGCATTTATGATGCCATCTATGCTACAGAGATCCCTTCTCATTAAGGTTTCCTTTTGAATCTGTCCTCATCATTCATTCTTTAACCCTGCATTAGTCGGATACGTCTTCCTGCTGCCTGTTTGGCTGCTATACTGTGTTTTGTATTATTGTGTGTGTCACTTGTAGCTCACAACCGATGGCTGCTGTTGAAGTAGGATGTTGTCTGGGCATTCAGATATCTGGGTTAAACATCCAGAATTAAAGGTGACATCCCACCTCTTTGCCCTCTATGGTCGCTTTCTGAGATACATCTCTACCCTGATATAACGTGGTCCTCGGGAGCCAAAAAATCTTACCGCGTTATAGGTGAAACCACGTTATATCGAACTTGCTTTGGCCTCGAGCATGTCCATTATTAATAGTCACTTCCCACCCCCTGACTGACCCCTCAGATCCCCCGACCCATCCAACCCCCTACACACTCCCTGTACCCTGACTGCCCCGACCCCTATCCACACTCCCGCCCCCTGACAGCCCCCCAGGACTCCCACGCCCTATCCAACGCCCCCGTTCCCTGACCCCAGAACCTCCGAACCATCCAACCCCCCCTGCTCCCTGTCCCCTGACTGCCCCCCGAGACCCTCTGCCCCTTATCCAACCCCTCGGCCCCGGCCCGGCACCCTTAACGCGCCACTCAGAGCAGTGTGTTGGAGCCAGACACGCTGACGCGCAGCCCCGCCGGAGCATGCAGCCCCAACCCCCAGAGCCGAACTGCGTTCTAGCCGAATTCGTGTTATATCGGGTTGTGTTATATCGGGGTAGAGGTGTACAAAGAACTTCTGGTAACTTGTTTTGTTTTTAACAAGGAGTTGGTTCTGCCTCCTTGTACCTTACAAATACTGAGGATGTCATCTCTGGTCTGCTCTGTTTTGAAAGAGGGGATGCTATTGGATGTCGCAGACAGTGTATATTGTTGTATAATCAATATTAGGTCTACAATAGGTAATCAGTGATTTCTTATGAATTGCCGACTCTGCTCTAGCATGTGGATTCCCTCTGATGCCGTACTTCTGTGAGATTTAAGGCTGGAGAAAGGAAGCAGTGTCATCAACGTAGCTTTCCTGCACAATACTGGGGAGATCAGCTCATGGGATGAACTAAGCCTACAAGCCGTAATCAGCCTGATCAAAATCCTTTCTCTTGTCTATTGCCAAACTTTCACTTGTCCTCGTTTTCCGAGTTCTCCAGGGTTTGCCAGGCTAGACAGGACCTGAATCCCTAATGTTTAAAACAAGCCTCTTGAAAAAAACAGCACCAAAACCCTTAAAGAAATCCTTTCCTTTCTTCCATCTTTGGGTATGCCTAGTTGACCCCTCCAAGGTTCACCTTGATCAGCTACATTGAGTTAAAACTACAACTTGCCCTGCCTACACTCAATCTATGCAATGTTTTCGCTCAGTCTATGCAATGTTTTCGCTAACCTGTGTTAGCTATCTTGTTGTGTAAACACATTTTTTTCCCTAATGTAGAGGTACCTATAAAGAAGTAAAGATAGGTGTAAGCCCATTTCCCCCTCCCCCCCTTTTCAGATCACCTTTAAGGAACCCTGATGGTTTTCATTTGTTTTTCTGAATACCTGGATTATTTTTCCTGATTTGAAAATGAATTGTGTGGCCAAGCAGGCTCTACTCCCAGTGCCCGTTTCAGATTCCTCTTCCTGAAATCCAAGGCAATTCACATTTTGTCCTCTGGTTTTGCAAATAAATTGTACTGCTTTTGCATTTGTCAATATTAAAGCATTATTTGCTGTGTATCAGCCAAATTACCTGGCAGTGCTAAGGACTCTTTAGAATTTCCTTGCTTGCCCCCTCCCTGCCCCCCCTTATGTTCACTCTGCAGCTCAATTTTGCGTTGTCAGCAGACTTAACCAGTTTGCAGTCAGCTTCTCTAAACCATTTATATAAATTAGACTTTGCAGGGGGGCCAAAGATAGCACCGAGACAACATTACTTTGCATTTGTTGACTTTAATTTTCTCTTGCTGTATGTTGACCCTGTTCTAGAGTAGATCTAAATTTTTGGCCTGTTTTTTCCATGTCCATTTTATGGCTCCGCTGGCAAATGTTTGAAGTCTGAAAACGCCATCTCTCCAAATCATTTACATAATCTAAAACTAGAGCAGGAAGGGCATACTCAGTGACCTCATTCAGCAAGGCCCATCATTTAGGACCCTTAATTAACGATGACTTTGTTTTTTGTTCTTTAGCCCAATCTGTATCTGTTCTCATTTGCTACCCTGACTCCTTACCACTTTCTGCTGAATTTGCAGCTTTTCATGCAGAATTTAGCAAAGCCGCCTGCAAAACATGGATGAGCTGCAGTGAATTGTACTTTATGTAACTTAACTTTAACTTTCTATTATGCAGCAGACCCCCTCTTTCTCCTCAAGTTGAGGGGCTTAAAAAGTGCCACTGTTTTATGATCTTTTTAAAAACAAATGTCAATGCATGTGGAAGAGTGGGGCTTTGACTCTCTGGGAGACTGAAATCTTCGATTTGTCCACAAGGCAAGCTTGATATAGGCAGCAGGAATGAACATTTTCCCCCAGCACTCAGCTAATGTACCTCAACACTATCAGGAAGGATCCACCACGAAGGATAATTTTGTCCCCATGGCTTGTTCAGTCCTCGGCCTCTGCCCAGGCTGATGCCAGAGGTGGCAATCAATGCCAGTTGTATTTGTGTTTCTTCTTATGTGGCCATCAGTCCACTGGGAACTGCACTGAGGCCCCTTCTTCATTTCACATCCTGTCCACTAGGATATGGACTGAAAGCACAGAACTCATCACACACAGAGCCATTGGGGTGGGATGGCTGTGGAATACATTCACGACGCCATAATCAGCTTGTAGGAAATTTGCAAACCAACAAAAGAGAGGATAATCATCAACTAAATGAGTTTGTAGGGATTATTCACCTTGCTGTAGTCCTGAAATTCCCTTTGATGCATCATTGGTCCTGCTCCAGTGTTTGACTGCTGTAACTAATTAAAAATGGTCTGAAATTATCCCTCCAGCTGCAGGGCCATATCTTGCCATCATGTTTAACCATCTTATGACATTGACTGGACCTGAAGGAAAATGGGCAGTGGTCAGAAACAATCTGATTCAAGCTGCAGTAGTGGGATATCAACACTGAGCAAGAACTGGATAAGCCAAGAGATATGGCATATTATTGAGGGGGGGAAAGCACTGAAAGGGAAACTCCTGAGTGCTAAGCCTGATGAAACCCTGGAAAAAGCAGAGGAGGAGTACAAGAAAGCAGACAAAGCAATGAAAACCAATGCAAGCACATTAAATGGAAATATGGTGAAGACCTAAAAGCTGAAGTTGAAGTGGCTGCTATGATAGGAAGCCACAGAGTCATTTACCAAGTGACTGAAATCCTGTGTGGAACCTCGGGAAATGGGCCAATAAAAGTAAAGATGGACAAATCCTTAAAAGTGAAGTAGAGCAGAATAACAGATGGGCACAGCATTTCCAAGAAGCCCTCAGCAGACCCAGCCTTACCTCAGCACCAGAGTTTCATGGAACACGGGAACCTGATCAACTTGATACCAACACTGGTCCAACAGAGATGTCAGAAGTACAAAAAACAACAAAGGGGTGGGAGATGATCCAACCACAGCAGAAATGCTAAAAGCACTTGACACAACACCCGGAGGAAACTGGCAGAGCTGTTTAATGACGTCTTGGAAAACGAGACCCCTCCTGACCAATGGAAACATAGAAGAATTGTCAAAATACTCAGAAGGGGTGATTTTACTGACTGTCACAACTGGAGAGGAGTCACCTACACTCTGTTGTAAGGAAAATCATCTGTAATGTCAGCTACAAAGGATGAAAGAGAGATTGCCTGCAAAGCTTAGGCAAGAGCAAGCTGGATTCAGGTCCAAGAGATCCTGTGTACATCAGATATTCACACTAAGGAACAAATGGCAGGCTTCCTTATTATCCATTTATTTGTTTTTCAAAAGGCATTTGACAGCCCACATAGGCATACATGGTGGAATAGTCTTCAGTCTTATGGAATTCCAGCTAAAGTCATCAACATCATCAAGGTTACGTCCTACGATGCAAAGTGCACGGGAAGGGTGAATAACGAGACGACGGAACGATTCTGCGTGGACAATGGCATGAAACGGGGCTGCATTCTGGCTCCACTGTCATTTGGCAGTGCTACAGACTGGATAATTAAGAAGTGTGTTAGCAACACAAACCCTGGCACAGCATGAGGAGACGTCAAGTCGTCAACACTTTGCTGCTGATGTTGTTGTGCTATTGAATGACATCCCTGAAAAGCTACAGACAAAGACAGACACCTTGTCAGAAACAGCGGGCCGAGCAGGGCCCACATCTCTTACTTCAAAACAAGCATCCTTGAAAACCAGATGTGAGACTCTCATTCGAAGACAGAGAAGGTAGAACAGTTCATTTACCGGGGCAGCACCATACTAGCCAATGGAGACCTCAAGAAAGAAGCAACATCAAGGATAGGAAAGGCATCCCCAGCATTCACTAAACCCTGCAACATATGGAAATCAGATATACCCAGCACCACATCAAAACTGAGAATTTTCAGCTCAGACGTTATCAGTGCTAATATCTGGCTGCAAGAGCTGGAGATCTATTAAAATGTTAGATGGAAAACAAGATGCCTTTTAGATGTTAAAATGTTAGATGGAAAACAAGTGCCTACAACAGATTCTGAGCATTGGATCAGCATTGGCTGATCTGAGGAGTTACCAACTAGCAGCTTGTCTCACCTAGAACCTGAGGGAAGCATTGCAGATCTTCAAGGGCATGTACTCCAGATGTCAACCCGCAGATTCCCTGTGATGAGGTATACAAACCCTACATGGGAGAGCAAGGGGTTAAGGAGCAGCTCTAGCCCAGGTGGCCCCGGCCAGCCACACCTGCAACGTGTGTACAATCTGGAAGTGGAGCTTAAAAGAGGGACCAGAGCAGAGCATCTCAGAGGGGGCAGACCTCTGTTCTCACCTCCTTGGGAAATCACAGCCCAGGAGCTCTTGTTGCCTGAGACCTGACAGTACTGCCCTGACCAAGCCTGCAGAGGGGAGACTGGTGGCTGCTCGGGAAGGTCAGAAGTGGGGAACTTGGGTAGGAGGTGATCCAGGGAAGCAGCAATTTAGCACCCCAAGGTGCAGAACTTAGCTGCCCACCATTGGGCCCTGGATCAGAGTCTGATGGAGAGGGTGAGCTCGGGCCCCCTAGCAACCCCTGAAGGAAGGACAACAATAGAAGTCTGGTGGGCAATCCAGCTGTCAAGGCCCTAAATAATCAAGGGTCCAGACCCCAAGTCCTGGAGCTAGGGAGAAAGCCCAGAAGCCCTCACAGGCACCAAAAGACATCTCTGTTGTTGCACTTTTCTTTCTGTGGACTAGAATATGTGATCTGGCTGGAGGGCTAAGCCCCAAAAGAAGGGACCAACCCCACAGGTCAGAGTTGTAGAAGAAAGAGGGAACCACCAGCCACGCCTCTGCCTGACCATTCAGCACTGCCGGTGAGCATCATCTTTCACGCTTCCACATGAAGCCGTCAAGTGGAAACCAGCTGGTGTGAGGAAACAAAGGTGCTGAAGAGAAACTTTAAAAAGCAGGGAGGGCAGAACAGTTGATCTCAGTGCTCTAAAGCAGATGGAAGCAGTAGCTGATGGAAGAAATTGGTTTGTTCCCCGTGCACCAACATTGGCACCAGAAGGGTGTAATAATAATATTGACGTTGCTCCCACATCCTGCTCACTGTTGAATTTGGCGAGCTTTCCCTCAGATGGTGCATTTCCACTCTACCCCCAGCTGAGAGCAAGGTTTGGCCCAGTACTTTTAAAGGGACCCCTTTTGAGGATGATAGACTAAAATTAGCCCTGCCCGCTCCATATAATTCCTAGCGATATCCATACATATTGAAACATCTTTCCTCTCTGGTTGCGTCTTCTGTTTGTGTCAGCAGGTGGAGTACTGAAAAAGACAAGATTTCTACTTTCTGAGAGGTTTCAGAGTAGCAGCCGTGTTAGTCTGTATTCGCAAAAAGAAAAGGAGTGCTTGTGGCACCTTAGAGACTAACCAATTTATTTGAGCATAAGCTTTCGTGAGCTACAGCTCACTTCATCGGATGCATAAAGTGGAAAGTACAGTGAGGAGATTTTATCTATACACACAAACCATGAAAAAAGGATGTTTATCATGCACACTGTAAGGAGAGTGATCACTTAAGATGAGCTGTTACCATCAGGAGAGTGGTGGGGGGGAGAAAACTTTTTGTAGTGATAATCAAGGTGGGCCATTTCCAGCAGTTAACAAGAACATTGGAGGAACAGTGGCGAGGGGGCATAAACAAGGGGAAATAGTTTTACTTTGTGTAATGACTCAACCACTCCCAGTCTCTATTCAAGCCTAAGTTAATTGTATCCAATTTGCAAATTAATTCCAATTCAGCAGTCTCTCCTTGGAGTCTGTTTTTGAAGTCTTTTTGTTGAAGAATAGCCACTTTTAGGTCAGAAATCGAGTGACCAGAGAGATTGAAGTGTTCTCCGACTGGTTTATGAATGTTATAATTCTTGACGTCTGATTTGTGTCCATTTATTCTTTTACGTAGAGACTGTCCAGTTTGGCCAATGTACATGGCCGAGGGGCATTGCTGACACAGGATGGCCTCTATCACATTGGTAGATGTGCAGGTGAACGAGCCTCTGATAGTGTGAGAGATACAGGCAGCGGGAGTCTTGTCCATTTCACCACACTCTGCCTTCATCCTGTGGATTCTTGCACTCGGCTGTCCTATTTCTCATCAGTTTGTGCACTGCTCGTACATCCAGTGTACTGTTTCCATTAAGGGTCTGTAATCGACACACAAATACATGAAACAGGGTAGAAAAGCTCTAGCTTGTGTTCTGCTGCAACGTCATCGAAACTCTGGAATCATGACCTTGTTTCATTTGGGACTTGGAACAAGCATCCTCCCCTTGCGCTTCCAGGCAAAGCTGTTCACCTCATGTTAACTTACATCCTCTCCCAAGTTCCTTTTGAGAGGAAGGACTGGCTGCCGAGCCTTCTCCCTCATCCCCGGAAACAGAGTTTCTAGTGAGGCAATCAGATTGTTTCATTTCTCCTGGGGAAGGACGACCGTGGCTGTATTTCAGTATATCAGGAGCCACTTGAAAAGGTGAAGCCCTTTCCGTTAGTGCGGTAATGGAAGAAAAGCCTAAAGAGAAGAAATGTGACCATTTCAGGGGCACAAAGTCATAGCATTTCAGCGGTTATGTTCCGGGAACGAAAATAGCAGGGACAGGTCCCAGCTGCTGGCCACAGCGTGTTTGAAAAGGTTATGGAGACATTATAGCATGTAAACAGCACAGCTATTAGCTCTGAGCTGTGAAAAGTTTCTAACCTTCACAGCGCAAACCTTAAATTATTTTTGAAGTGTTAATGAAAGTCAGCTCTCCAAAGATGGATGTGGCGCATAGAATTGCATTAGACAAATGGCAGGAACATTTTAATAGTTCTCGCTTGAAAAGTCCCCGGGGAAGCTGTGGGGGGCCAAAAACCAGCCACCTTCATGAGGATCCCTCTGGTGAAAAGAAAAAAATGCCTCTCTCCCCCCGCCCCACTTTGTGGGCTGAAGTTTAGCATATGTTAAAGGCTGCACCCAGATCTCATTTAAACCAATGGGTTGGGTGGGTGTGTCTGGAGTATGTGTTCCTCAGGGCCCGACTAATCATTAGTGAAATCCTGGTCTCACTGAAATCAAAGGTAAAACTCCCATTGACTGGAGCCAGGATTTCACCCCATGTAAAGCACGCTATATATATATATATAGTGATCTAGAGAAATGCTCGATAATGATACATACATATGTTACTCCTGAGGGAATTCTGTGCCCCCCAAAATGAAGATTTTGTGCCAACAAATTAAAAATTATTTGCAGAATATTTTAAAATTCTGCAAAATTCTGAAAATTTTATTTGTCAATAAATGGATGTGGCTGCAGCATGGTAGTGGGGAGCATGGGCCACTGGCTGGATTGAGGTGAGAGATCACCCTGAAGCCCCCACCTCCCCTGGTACAGGGACTTGGCAGTGAGGCTGTACCTGACCTTGACACAGTGCAAAGGCTGGGCCTGCCCCAGAAACACCCCGGGGCCCTGCCCCTCTGCGCCAGGTGCACTGGGTGTGGGTGGGCAGGCTCAGCCCAGCAGGATCCAAGTGTGGGGGGATTCAGGTGTGGATTAGAGGTTCCTGTGTGGGGCAGTCTGGGTGTGGGCAGCTCAGTGGGACATCTGGATTCACAGAGGCTCGTTGGGGGCTTCGGGGTGCAGGGACAATGGGACTCTGCAGGGGATCCAGGTGAAGGTGGTTAGGGTTCAGTGGGGGAAGGGGTCAGGGGGAGATGGGGCTTGGCGGGGGGTGGTCTGGGTGTAAGGTCTCAATCCTGTAACATGCTAAGCCCTCCAGACCCAGTCCTGCGTATCTGTATAAGCATGCGAACACATGAGTAAGACGCATTAAAGTTAAGCACTTGCTTTAGTGTCTGGCAGGATCGAGGCTTCTCCTGTTTCACATTCGATGCGTGAAAATGGCAAAGGAAGGACTGCAGACGTGCAACGTGGCTGAGTTTAAACACAGACTACTTCTCAGCTGAGATAGATGGGAGTTAGAACTCCAGTCTGGGCACCGCCAAACCAGGAACAAGTCCCAGTCTAATCTTCGGGTTCTATTTCTAATAGCCACACCACGGTTTTGTTCCCCTTACACATTGCACAGACACAGCTGATTTATATCAAGGGCTTCAGCTTGCTTTCAGATCCTTTCTGTTTTCTGGACAGGCACATTTTTCTCCCCCTTTTTGGAGCAGGAGTGGGGGGGGGGAACAACCCTTCACTGTAACCTTTTCATGCATAATAACGTTTAGGCTTTTTATTACCCTGTTGAGACAAAGAAGGCTTTGATGAATTTCAATTCAGTGCAGAATCGACCATGCTACAATGTCTAGTCATAAAGAAAAGAAATCTCTCTCCATTTCTGGAACAGGTTGAAAGACCAGAAACAGTGCTTGTAATGTGAGAGTCGATAAAAGCTCTGTCCGGCTTTCACACCCAGCAAGGTGGATCCAAACTCCCCAGCCCCCACAAATCAATCTGAAAGAGATTGCATGCCAATGACATTCATCAGCATTTTCACTGGTTACAGTGTTCTTCATTTCTTGTTCTGAAACTGTTTACACTGTCAACTTGAATTCTAGTCAATTGCAATGAATGAATTAAAGGAAGTTTCAGGCTGCCATCTTCCCCTTGGTTGCCCTTCCAGTTTTTATGGGGTTTCACCCATATTCTCCTATTTTATTGACACTATTTCTCTCCTCTGTTGCCTTTTGAAAGACCCACACAAAGAGATCCACTCCAGATTCCCCTGTGTGGTGGGTGATATTGTCACGCCCCAGTGTTAAAAAATCGTGAGTCAGGAGCCCAAAAAACCATGAGATCGGCTTAACAAATTATTTGTAAATCCAAAGCCCACAGAGAATAAGATCAGAGCATGGTCCCCACCGATAAGGCTGCACAGTTGAAATGACTCATTGAGTCCGGTAGGAAGTGCCCATACAAACAATTGTAATGCCGATAGAGATAGCCTAGGGTGCATTGCCATGTACTTTAGCAGCATCAGATAAAGCTGCTGCCGTGTATGGTGAGAATTTATTTCAGAACAAAGATCAGAGCAGAAGAGAAACTCATTGTACTGTCTCTGCCATGTGCACTGTGTAAATACACTGTAAGGACATGAGCAGTTTTATCCAGTTAGCAGAGTCTCCCCTCTACTGACTAGACAAGCAGTGATCACAGGAATTATTGCAGAGAGAAAATACCTGTGAGTTCTTCTTGCTGCTCTCCCTGGCCTATGTAGTAGGACTGTCTCCTGAAGGACTGTATGTTTTCAAGTCCTTTGCCCAGTTTAGTTTTACGTGCCTTGGGAGGATTCCACCGCTTCCCTTCTGGAGAGCATGGCGTACGGAGTGAACTGTGCATCCTGCATGTTAACTTCACCAGGAGTCTTGGTCCAGAGAGAGTTGCTGGACTGGATGAGCCAAAGGATATTCTCCATTCAGCCAAAGTGCATTGGGAAGTCTGCCCTTGCATGGTTGGTGCACCACGGAGGACAGCTTCCAGTGCCCACCAAATGCCTCTATCTCTGTGCAAAGATCTGGCAATGGCATCCTAGAAACCAGGGGGGTGACTTTGCCTTCTCTCTCCCCGCCTCACCCCTGGCTTTGGAATTCACAAGCATCATCACTGTTTTTCATCAGAGCGGTTATTTGTAGCTGGCTTACAGAACAGAAGTGTGGGGCTGTCCAACCAGCCATCACACTGAGCACTGTTAAATTAATATTAGCTCTGAGAAACAGGGAATTATTTTCCATGTTTATTTGGTTGCACCTATAATTATTGCTTTACCTGGTGGGAGCCATAAGCTGTTGTAATCATGCTTCGTTAAAATGTTGATTAATAACGGCTTGCATCTAAAGGTATGTTACGGGACTTGCTTTTTCCCTGGCTAGGCTTATTAATTGTAATGTGTATCTATCTGCATACCTATTAACACTCAATTAACACACAGAGAAATGAAGCTAATGTACTGTTTCCACACCTGCCTCGGACTCACAAGAGCCAGGAAGTTCAGGGTTCATGATGGAACGTCACTAATCATTTGGCCAATCACATAAGGGTATGAATCTGGTGCATGTGTGGTACCCTACCTAGGCACAATGGGGTGAGTTGGATTCCTGGTATAAGGGCATCCTTTTTAAAATAAGTAGCAATACTTAGCACATTCGGTCTGTAGGTTTCAGCATGTTTCACAAAGGAATGTGACGATCATCTCCATTGTACAGATGAGGCAAAATGATTGCACCACATCTCAGAACAAGTCAGTGACAGAGCCAGAAATTGAACTCGGGTCTCCTGATCCCTAGGTCTATTCCCTATCCACTAGACAGTGAGGTCTCCTCTAAGTGTAATTGATTTATAAACACACACACGTAGTACTATCTATTTCTCCCAGGATTTAAGACATATGGGAGGAGGAATGCATTACACTAATTGACATAAAGGGAGATAACCACACACACTAGGAATTAGCTTACCAGGCTATGGTTAAGTGGGCTCGACCTATATATATATGTGTGTTTGAGAAAGGTGACCCGGTTCGGCTACCATACAATTCAACTTAACTCATGTTGAAGCTGAACCAAACACTGTTGCAGGGGCGTCAATGTTTGGATACCTTTCCTCTGTGTTTCATTTTCTCCTGCCTCTATAGTTTCATTTCTAGGTGGTGCTGGAGGTTGAAATATCGAACAAACATGGGCAACCTACCATTTCCCCCATCCAAAGAGAAACAAGGGGTACCATAAGTCTTTGGAGGGAGACTATTCTCACGAGCTCTCCAGATGTTTTGTTGGCACAAGTTGAATAGTTAAGGTAAGGTACAGTTAAGCACCCAGAA